>NW_015549558.1:1115310-1126112 GCF_001515605.1 Sinocyclocheilus anshuiensis | reverse complement strand
TATATATATATATATATATATTTATATATATATATATATATATATATATATACTTAGCATTCTTTTATTTATTAATTTTTAAGTCCTTAAATTTATTTCTTTTTGTCGGTGTCCTTGCCTTGTTAAATATGGGTAGAAAGACATGGAAGATGGAAAAAGGAGGGTTTTAAATCCCTGCCGCCAAGATGCTCCTCTGTCAGTCACGGATTATGGAAAGTGAAACTTAAATCTGTAGGGGTGGTTGGATTTATTCACTCGCGTTAAAATATTTATTTGAAGCTTCTTTCTTTTCGGATTCTTATTTACAGCATTATTTTAATAGGCTGTATATTAACTTATTTGCCTTGTTAAATATGGGTAGAAAGACATGGAAGATGGAAAAAGGAGGGGAACTAATTGCAGATTGAATAAGACGAGACATGGAGGACTATCACTCATTCCAGCCGTACATGCAAAACAATCACATTGTCACATAATCAATCATTTATGCTCAGGAAATACCATGACGGTCTCACTCTTTGGTTGATGCCACATTCACTTTTTCCCTTTGCTGAATGATTCATTGTAGAAAAAGCACTGTGAAAAGTCCAATTGATATTAAAGGCATTTCATGAGAGTTTCATTGAGTTTTTACAGTAGCTGCGATGCAAAAGCCGTTTATCAGTTTAATTGTTTGGACTTGCCAACATAAACCCAAGGGTTACATTTCCATAGCATTGAGCTTCTCACAAGGATACCAGCATCCGACTTGCTGATGTAAGAAGGAAAGTTTGAAGAGTCGGACAGGAAGGGTTGGCTTGCTAACTGGATTAGCTTTAAATGGCCCTGGTACCAAAAAGCCTCCCCATAACCCAGCCTAGAAGATCCTCAGTGCAGGCAGAAGGGGTCAATCTCCTTACAGAAGCCTTTTTACAAGCTCAGGAAAGCAAATGTTGCCCCAGCGTTCTCATGCATGCTTTAAACTGTCTCAGAGAAAGACATTGATTTGTATTCATATTTTAGTGCCTCTGTGCTTGACAAAACAGCACGGCGTGCCTCTGAAGGTAGGCATCAATCATTGAAGGTACATTAGGCATCTGCACATGTGTATTTACGTGATGAACCCGTATATTATTATGCTACCTGTTTTTTCCTCCCCAAGACCATTCTGTGTGAACTTACGACCTGAAGGCGGAAGAACGCCCAGGTTGTCCGGCTTCCCTTGGCACACCATTAAAAATAGACTTGCTCCTAAAGTTAATGATTTTTAAAAGACTTTACCCCCTTCACGTCTTAATTTAGACAATTTACAGCTCGCTATACAGCAGGGCGGCTAACAGGCCAACCTCGCTTATAAAGTCACTCTACAAATGTCCACACTCCTGGCTCGGAGGTTCAAGTCGTGCGAACATAAATCAGTTAAAGCGATAAAAGGCTCCTTTCATTCTCACCCACCCAAAAGCGTATTATTATGAAAGCAAAGTTAATCAACTAAATGAAAACACGAGACAGGACAAAGGTAACGCCCAGCTCTGGCTGAGAAGAGACCGTCTCCCAAGGACGTCTGCTCTTTGTGTTTTGTGAACGCACACACAGCTCTCAGACAAAAGAAACCCTGAAACACACATGCACAGCCCACAGAGCCACTCAGACCCTCCGCAAATGAAAGAAACCAAGTGATTGGACTCGTTTCTATCTGTTATTCTCATTAAAGACACGGAGGAGCCGGGATGTTTCGTGGAGGGGGAAAATGCCAGGCTGTCCCTGCTCTCTTTATCTGCATAGGCAGCAATTTGTCAGAGAGAGAGAGAGAGAGAGAGAGAGAGCGAGAAAGAGAGAGAGCGGAATATCACCTGCATGCAGATGAGAGGAGACCGTAAGCATGATCATTAATAAACAATAAAAACTAATAAAAGATCATCAGAATTGAGCCGTAGGGGTGCAGGGAGATGGAGTCAGAGAGATTCGGCCGCTGATGACCTGCATTGTTCTAAATTGGATTATTTGTGCGGCGCTGATCGCGGGCTTGAAGCGGTTAAATGCGATTTTATAAGATTATAATTGAAAAGGAGTTAAATGTCAGATTAATAGAGGCTCCTGTTTGATGTCCTATTGGAAGATGATTAAGGAGGTGCTGGATTGTCAGTTCTGTGACTTCAGCATGGGAATGAAAATGCAGCAGAATACATTACACACGGTTTGGGGGGTGGGACGGGTATGTGGCCGCTTTAAGTGCGATCCTCTTTGTTGTCTACCTGATGGTTTTAGCTACAGTGCGTTTCCTCGTGATCTTTAAAGGGTGTCTCTGACCCCTCCCTCTGCTGTCTGTTCCTATCAGCTGTCCCTGCTGACTTCTGCTGACCCCTGGGCATCGTTCTTAATCTCTGGGGGCTTATTTAAACACAAACATGTATCTGATTGCTGTATTTGTATGATGTATTATTCAAAAGTTGATTATTTAAAGTCAGTGCAGGGCTCAACAGTAAGGATTACCTGTTGGCCTGGGGTCAGTGTGAGAGAGTTTCAGGCAAGTCAACAACACTAACTATCACTTGCCCTTTCGGGCTAGTGCTGTGCTGACACTGAAAATCATTTTTTGATCTTGCACATCGGTTTTTATGCCTTAAAACTTTAAAATTTGCTTTTCTGTGATGCAAATTCTGCTGATTTGTCACCAACATACTGTTATGTAGCTGGATTACGTGATGACTGACAAAATTGAAAGATGACTTCTGAAAGTCTTGAAAGCAGCAATAAAAATGCGTTAAAAATGACAAATCAGTAATATTTTGCATCTCATGTTATCATTTTCCAAATGTGCGATTTGTGAATTAATGAAGCTATGGCTATAACTTGTTACAAATGTTTATTTTGTAAAGAAAATGTTGTGAAAATAAATAAATAAATAAAATATTTATAGCGAATAAAAAATATCTTGATATAATTTTGTTTTTGTGAAAAAATATGCTTTGTAAAGCTTTAATATGCATTGCTATAATTGTACAAAAATAACGTCTCTCGTGCGCATCAAGCCTGCATTTATTTGATAAAAAATACAGTAAATACAGTAAAATTGTGAAATTATTATTGTTACAATTTAAAATAACTGTTTTGTTTTAATAGCTTTTAAAATGTAATTTATTCCTGTGATGGCAAAGCTGATTTTTTTTTTATTAGCCATTACCTCAGTCTTCAGTATCACATGATCTTTCAGAAATCATTCTAATATGCTGATTGGCCAAACCATGATAATTTTTTTTCAGGATTCTTTTTTTGAATAGAAAGTAAAAAAAAACAACAACAGAATTTAGAATTTGTACTAAATGTAATAACTTCCTTTAAAAAAATCCTATTTACCTCAAACTTTTTACCCCAAAACTACTATCCCAAACAGGTAGTCTTGTCCCAAACTCACCATTGCACATTAAACTGGCATAGAAGAACAGCTAAAACTTCTTTAAGGGAGCAGCGGGAAAAGAGAGGGTGGAAGACTTTCTCCCATCCATAATGCACTGTCAAATTTGCATGTAAAGCACCTTAACCAATCAGAGCTGGCGCTGGGCTGGTGGTGGTAGGTCTCATGTGATTGGCAGCTGTGGGGAGAATGCGTCTGTTTAAACAGAGGTCGTGCCATGCGGCAGGGTTTCCCTTCGACAACAGACATGAGCAGATGGGTCCTCACCCGTTGTCCCAGGGGTGGCTTTTACTTTCGCCTGTCTAATAAATCATCCTCTTCCATCCAGCTCATTATGCACAGGTATTTCATTGCTTTACAAACTCGGCACTGCATGTACAGCCGATCAAGCCAGTTTGAGATGGTCATGTTGATAATGAACACATGTTCCAGACTGTAACTACCGAACAGAACCACCTGAGCTCTTGAGATTATTTAGAGACATTCATTTGAGGATATAAGTTGTTATGTGATTAAAATGGAATGATGGCTGTCCTTAATAAGTCAAGGGAACAAATTAACTTTAATAGCCATTTACAGCAATACATTTGTGTCATTTATGATAATTTATTTCTCTTATTCTTTTTGGAAAAAGAAATTCTGAATAGAAATTAGAAAGAGAAAAGGTTAACCTCGTTCTTTCTGAAAGATTCTTTTGACAAATGTTTTTCTGTGAATTTTCCATTCCCTTAACATTACAAATGTACTTGGAAGTGTCATGCAAACTTGAGGAAATGATGCTGACAAATGTGTCGGAAAAACAGAACGCTGTGATTTATTTGATTCCCATATTTATTCAGGCATCCTCACCACTGACTCAGTGCTGCTGTGAGTTTAATATATTGAATGGTGAATATGGATTTATTTGGGAAAACAATCATTCACTTGAAGGGACTTGTTACGAAACAGGACGAATTGCTTGTGTAGACAGAACAAATGATTAGATAAATTGAATGGGGAGAAAATAAATGATCAATTTGAGATTAAATTGGGAGTTTTATGGAAACTGTGATACATTTTTTCAGGATGCTTTGATGAATAGCTATTCCCAAAAAACAACATTTTTTTATTTATTTTTCTTACTGACCCCAAACTATTGAATGAGAGTATATATTAATGTTTTGTTTTAGACAGTCTGGTCCACTGAAATAAAGTTCCACTGATGGTTGAAAATGTTCTTAATTCGAACAATCTTTCATAACCTTGCTTTTTACTTTTAATTCATGTCCATGATAGGAATAGTATGAATACTGTTTATGACAGTAGTTCAATGTCTGCTTATAGAATATAATTTCATTTGAGATGCATACCTTGGAAAATGTTTCACTGATTTGATTTGCGTTTAGACATTTCAATGGATGTTTATCAGCAGGTAAATATTTATGTAACCTTATATACAGCAGTGCAAACCATTATTCACACATGTGAATCAAATATTAACTGATACATATTTCTTTAATTACAAAATGATTAATGTTTATTGATGGATTTTCAAAGCAGTCACAAAGGCAAAAAACCTTAATGCCTTAATTGAATCAGGTTTTAGGGCAGTCAGAATGTGAATTTTTCAGTAATAAATCATGTTTTTGACCATGTTTATGCCTTCAGTAGAGTAGATATACTGAAGTAGTAGTGTACTGTACTCTCTTTTTAACATTTCTGCACTGCGGTTTGGGGACCAGTCGTAGTTTTTGGTGGTCCCGGTGGGCCGCTGTGCCTGTGTGTGTGTGTATATGAGTGATGCTGTCACTCAGCAGGGGGTGACTGCTCTCTCTGACAGCCCTCCTCATGAGCCTGTTTGCCTGCCAACATCACGGCCCAATCTGACTTTCACATCTATTCTAGTTTTGCGCACACACACACACAGACGTGGCGCCGATATGAGCAATCCTGCCTCAGCTGTCGGACTGACATCTCTCTGGCTCTCTCTCCACAGGATGACTGTTCAGTGAGTAGTGAGGAGTTTGATATGAGTGACCCCACATGGATATCAGCTGAACGTCACACCACACTGTCTGACCTGAACCACCCCTCCAGCGCAGATAGGATGCACAGCCCGCAAAACACACACAAGGAAGAGGACGGTAAGAGACACAGTATGCTCATTTGCGTCTTAATAGAGGGTTTGAACCCTCTGATTACTCTAGAGTCTCAAATGAAATGCATGTGCACATATTTTCAGCATGAAAAGTTGTTTCCTTAATCAGTATTTTTCTCTTGTTTTCTGGTAATCAAATCTAAAGATCCAAACACAATTTTTCTTTACCACTAAATGCAGTATGTTCAGACTTGATTTTAAAGAATATACCTTGAATTAAAGGAACGGTTTAACCAAAATTCATAGAATTCAAGGAAAATTCATAAATAAAAGGAATATTTGTCATTCATAAAAACATAAATCTAGTTAGATTTAGTGAGATTTTCATTAAAAAAATAGCAATAAGAAAAGTACTTTGATAAACAATAAAAAGCTGTATTTATATCTATCTATATTACTTTACATATTCAGAGGTTTGGAGTCAGTACGATTTTTAATGTTTTTGAAAAACGTCTCCTATGCTCACCAAGGCTGTATTTATTTAATTAAAAATACAGTAAAACAGTAATATTGTGAAATATTTTTACAATTTAAAATATCTATTTTCTATTGCATATTTTTTAAAGTGTAATTTATTCCTGTGATGCAAAGCTGAATTTTCAGCATCATTAGACCAGTCTTCAGTGTCACATGATCCTTCAATCATTCTAATATGCTGATTAAGGTTGTGACGTTGAGGATATTTTCCCACCGGTTAATCGATGTGTGACAACACCGATAATGAAAGCTTGGAGGCACGGCATACACCTTGATGTCAAATAAAATAAATAAATTACACAAAGTTTAAATAAAGTAAAAATCAGCAAACACTGTGGAACCAATTAAATAAGAAACGAATGTTTAAAAAAACTTCCAAAATCACCTTTGAAACGGCAAAAGTCAACAGGCTTTTCAAAATCCAAAATACTGCCAAACAGGCGCTTTTGCATTTCGTTTCTAAACTAAATCATCCGCCATCGTCTTGTCTGTCTCACCCCACTCTTCTTGTCAGTCAGCTCGACTCACTCTCCTCACTGGATAAATTAAATCTGATCTGTGATGCGACTGTCGTTCGGCACGCTACATTGAGCATCCGCATTCAGTTTTTAATTGTAGTGTCTGTTCTTTTACTGAACTAAATTATTTTTATTACTATAAAAAATCAAAACGACGGTGGGGGTCGGTGCCGCGGTGGGCAAGTGACTTAACCGGTGTTACGGCTTAACAACGGTATCACCGTCGGCACCGTCTATCACGGCAAGCCTAATGCTGATTTGTTGCTCAAGAAACATTTAATATTATCAATGTTAAAAACAGCTGTGCTGCTTAGTATCTTTGTGGAAACCGTGATACTTTTTTCATGATCCTTTGAGTACAAAAGTTTAAAAGAAATGTCTTTACTGTCACTTTTGGACAAAATGTAATGCATATCTGCAGAATAAACATTGCAATTCCTTTTAAAAAAATACAGATCCCAAATTTTTGAATGGTATTTTAAATTAAAATGTAAAATATATACGAAAAGATAATAATATGTATATTTTATATATACAATATATTTTAGTACAGATGATGAAAATAAGCAAAAATACAGATTTTTTTTTTTGGCAGTGGTGTTGTGTGTGTGTGTAAGCAGATGAACCATGTTCTTTTACACACACACACACACACACTGTTTGAGAGCAGTGGAATGGCCAGAATGAGGTGAGAAGAGATGTATATATCGATTGTGATCGAGTGGCCTCCTCCCTGCTGCTTTGAAGGAAAGTAAACGATCTGGACAAAGAGAAAAAATTATAGACAGATGAAGATGAGATAAGGAGGAAAAGAGCAATGGAAAGAGAGCTCTAAAGATATAGAGTGGTCATCATTTCATCATTTACACTCATATCGTTTCAAACCTGTATTCTCTTCCATGAAAATTCTGGTATTCTGGAGACTGTGCTGCTTCAAGTTATCATATGACTTCAGAAGAGTCACGAGAGACATATGAACTACTTTAAGTGGCATTTGCTCTTTTCTTTGAAGCACGAAGGCTTCAGTCGCAATTGAACCTGAATAAAGGAAGAATTAAAATTTTTGGGTGCAGCTGCTGGGAGGTCAGAGAAAGCTTCTCCAGGACTTTAAAGTCAGTAGTTCCTCGCTGTGTTCTCCAGCAGCTTCTCTGTCTGTGGGTGACATTAGCGACCCAGAGAGCTCTGCATTTAGATAATGATGAGAAAGCGGAGAGTGTTTTTTCCCTTTCTCTCTCTCTCTTCATCTATGGTAGAAGTATAGCTGTAATCTTTCTGTATTGAAGGCAATCTGAAATCTTCAATACAGAAAGCTGCTTTTGAAAAACACATACATACAGTTTTCTTTTCAGATGCTTCTAATAAATATATCTGCTGCATACAGACGTGGACGCACACCCACAGACGCAAACACACAGTAATGAAAATGAGCTACTGAATCACAAACTCAACCATGTCCCATAGTGACTGCTATCCCAGCACCCACCTTTTCTTGCTCCTTCAGCCATGACAAGTGAAGTCTGTGTTCACAGAGGATCAATGAATTCCTATCAGAAATACATTGGTTTCAAATAGGATTTGTCATACCCTGTTTTTTGTATTATAATAATGTTGTAGTTCTTACAGGGATAGTTCACCCAAAGATGGAAATCGTCATAATTAATAATATAAATAAATAATTATATTGAAGAATGTTTTGGTCCAGCTGACTTTCATTATATGGGCATTTTTTTCAAAATATCTTCTTATGTGTTCTGCAGAAGAAAGAAGGTCATGCAGGTTTGGAACGACACAATAGAATAGATAGATTTGTTTATATTCTGTACTGTATTTTATATGAGCCCAAGTTTATTTGTATAGTGCTTTTCCCAGACATTGGTATGTTCAGTTTCACTTTAAATAAATTAGTTTAGACTTGGTGTTTATATTAAATGTTGTTTATAATGAATACTACTATAATTTTTTTTAAATTCCTGTTCTGTTCTGAATATCATTAAATTTAAAGGAATTGTTGTGGAGTGAGGAAAACTAAAAAACATGATTATAGAATTTATAATGTTTTAAAATAAAGAAATTAAATGAAATTTTAAAAAGCCACAAATACAGATTTCTGGCATGAAACTCTAGATGGCACAGTCCGATAGGTCTAGCTCAATCTGACCTGGCGACATCATTGTCACATGGCAACTGATTGGTTCTCTCCTGTATCGGTAGCCAATGAGCTTACTGCTCAATATTCAAATACCTGGCTTTTGTTTGATGTAGCAGTTTGCAGCGCACTTCAGAAACCCTCCACCTTCTCCAGCTCCACCTGTATAGATCTGCTACGGGGTGATTCATGTATGCTATATGGGGTTATTCATATGGGTTATATGTGCAGCAGCAGTATTTCTTACATGCTCACAGCAGCATGTTGTGGATGTATTGGCAGTAGCAAGTCTCGGTACTTGCTCTGCCGCAGCAGCAGCAGCGTAGCAGATCTATTCCACCAAGACCAAATACATTAACATTGTCACGTACATTACCATGCCAATCCCTCCGAGAGTTATCATGACAGAACTGACTATAAGTTTTTGGCAGTCAGACAGAACCTTTCTGTCTATAGGTGTGGTTCCTGGCCAGAATGAGCTGCAAAGTAGACTAGATAGTATGGAAATTACTAAACTGCAAAGTTGGTTTTGAAGCAAAAACCTTGACTAGCATTTTATGAGAGTGTAGAATACTGTTTGGCTTCTTGCAACAGCCTTGTTTCAAACTCTTAAGGATCTCCATGATTTTAAACTACACCATGATGTAGCTCATTTAGTTATGAATTGTATAACTTGAATGCGATGTAAGCTGCTTTGGATAAATGAGTCCACAAAATGCATAAATGTAAAACTTAAGGCCAGGCGTGGGCACAGCACTCTCTCAGGGCCATTAGCTGAGAAAGACCCCCTGAACCCCTCTATCAGCAGGACTCTGACAAAAACGTATAGAGATGATGATATTGATGATGATGGAGGAAGAGAGATGGAAAAGAAATAAGAGAAAAAAGAGGGAGGTCAGGTAATCAAGACGGCTCTCTCTGACTGATTACAGTTGCTCTTGAAAGTGAAATGTTCGGCCACAAAGAACAACCCTTGTCACCTCAAAGTGATTTCAGATTGCCTGAACATGAGGAGACACAGTCAAATGTGATCTTATGTATTTGCAGAAAGTTTTTTCTATGAGGTAGCTGTGTATTAGGTGTAGTCGTCTTTCTTTTTTTCCTTGTGCCCGTTTGACCTCTTGTAAAAGTTAATCAGTGTCTAAACGCACAATTACTCCTGCTGTTAATCTCAACCCAGCTTGGCGGTGTACATGTAGTCACTCCAAGTGAAATGTCACTCCACAATTCAGATGTCTTCACTAGTTTGTATGGCTAAAAGAAGACTTTACTCAGGATGTTCATACAGAAAATGTCATAACCTGCAGGTGTAACTGCTTCCTGACTTGTGTGTGTGTGTGTGTGTGTGTGTATAGGTGTTTCACATTTGGGTTGTGTGTGATCTGAGATATGTAGTGTCACTGTGGCTGTGACCTTGGTGCCGTGACCTCTCGGGTACAAGAGCCCGAGGCCAGACAGAAAAAAGAGAGGAAGAGAAGACAGTGGGGGGGGTGGTTGAGGTGTACATAGAGAACAGCAGGATGGAGAGAATTTACTTTTCACCTCAGTATGAGGGGCAAACACCCATGTAGTGTTAAACTGCTGCTTGAGATAATGGAGCTCAGAGCAGTGGAGCCATGTTCTCTGAACAGATGCTGTCAAGGTCACGGTCTGCCACGGAGCATCGCACTGCCCTTGAACTAGTGTTGGGCGATATGCTCAATTTTCATATCGTCCTATCGTCAGCCTGTGAGATCGCCAGCGTAAGGCTAAAAGCAGCCTAATGTTTTTAATATGACTGAATTTGTATTTAACATGATAACAAATTAATAGAAGCATCGTAAGTTACTAATTATAATGCTTACATTTCCTCAGTTATTCAAAAAGCACTTTAGTTTATGCACTTTAAAAACACTCCCGTTAAACTCAGTGAATCTACACTATATGATGAATAAATCTCTTATACTTACATCGCACGTACATCTGCACTTTGTTGTTTATAATCAGAGAATTCACGAGTCAGAATTCAGTCAGTGTGCGCATAGTCTCAGCCTCAGACATCACGCCCACGGAACATTGGCTAAACGTCTGATGCATATGGCACACAAAAGTGGAAACACTTCAGGAGTTTCGAAGTCGTCATCAGATCGG
>NW_015549558.1:1113137-1115263 GCF_001515605.1 Sinocyclocheilus anshuiensis | reverse complement strand
ACGCTGAAACGAAACGAACTGTGATTGGTTGTTTGACATGTCGATCAAACGGCCTCATGGCCAATGAAAGCTGCCATGTATTCCAGACCTTCATCCATCAGTCTGAAGGTCTGGCTATGCGAGACTATAATAATAATTGTCTTGCTATCGTCAAAGGCATCAGCCACAGGCGATATCTCTGTCTATCGTCGATAAACGATACTATCGTCTATCAGCACAACCCTACCTTGAACATCACTGCACCCCGTGATTGGCCTGGAAAGGTTCATCAGATCCCTGCTGTGGTGCATAATAAAGCTGAGCCACTGCATTATACCTGCACTTTACTACTGCATTAGAGCCCTGCGGCAGTGGATTATGTGCCTTTACTAGTATTTAATAAATGTGAACAAGTGATTCATATCCTTACCTAGCTAGTGTGCATTAAAAAGGCATTATTAGTCAGAGCCATTGCCTCTTGGTTAGTGCAAATGCACCAGACATGGTCATGTGAGAAATGCAAGTTCAATTTAGCCTGCAATTTGTTTTGATCTAATATATATATATATATATATTTAAAAACATGCTGTATTGTATTATTTTAAATCAAAGTATATAAAATAAATAAATGTATTTATGTATTATTTTCATAACAGTTCAAACTCGCCCAAATTTCCCCCTCAAAATTATTCCGAACACTGATTGTCTTTATTGTAGGGGTGTAGCGATTCACTCGTTTTATCGATGCATCGATTACAAACCCTGACGAAGCATATGCATTGATCTTGAAACATGATTTTTGAATCGTGAATCGATTTCGGACAGTAATCGATATAAAATGCTAAGAATCGAATGAATCGCGATTTCTATAGCGATTCAATGCTTTCAAAATATATACACATTAAATTACTACAAGCACGAATGAATGGAGACCTTGAACAGTGTTCATGCCCTCGCTTCTCTCCTTCACGCGCTCCACTATTTACCGCCTGTGACTGTCACAGGATTGCACTCGCGCTCCGTTCATCTCACTGACACATTTTTTGAGCAGCTGATGTGTGATCTCTCCTTAGTACTCGTGGCCAGTAATGCTAAAGTGAAGTAGTTTTGCTTTTCTGTAGTTTTTCAATGGCTCTCGGTCATACCGACGACATCTGAGCAGTCGTAGGCTGCGCATTTATTGCATGGACAAAGCAAAAATGTAAGTGTCTAAAGCATACGCACAGTTCCATTGAATGATAAATGTGTTTATCTGATAATCAGATGCATGAAAGTAGTGTTCGTTGCTATAGCAAACAGACACGGGCCGCGTTTTCTTTCAGAATCATCATTCGTCGATGGAGAGGAAAAGTTAATCATTCGCCGATGGAGAGGAAAAGTTAAATACTATAGCATTTTATTTTATGAAAATGAGATAAAGAAGTTTTCGCACTGAAAGAGAAGTGATCTCGCGCTCATAGAACTTAAGATGTGCCAGGAAATGCCTAATATGGACAAAGGCATCTATCTCTGCAGCTAATCTGAATAAAAAGCAGAATGAAACGGTGAAACTTTAAGACAAAAACACAAATAAATAAAATGTATGAATGAATGCAGTGCTAATTGACATATAATTTATTACAGTACAAAACTATAAAGTATATTTTCTACCTAATTCTGTGCAGAAAATTGAAATAATTGTTTGTAGTATATAAAACAATCATAAAATTGCCATTAGGAAAAAATTATAGATTACAAATGATTGATTATTGTCCAGCAGTGTATTTGATTTCTTATAGCAAATTCAAAGTAAGATAAGAAAATAATTCCTTTAAAAAAAAATAAAAAATTATATATATATACATATATGTAATACATTCATAGGCCTACATAAAATTATTGTATTTGACATTTCTGTCACTTCTGAAATGATGGCTATGTGTGACAAAATGTTAGCCTATAATACTTTTTTTAACTCTTTTTTTAAAGTATTGTCCAGCAGTGTATTTGATTTCTTATAGCAAATTCAAAGTAAGATAAGAAAATAATTCCTTTAAAAAAAAATAAAAAATTATATATATATACATATATGTAATACATTCATAGGCCTACATAAAATTATTGTATTTGACATTTCTGTCACTTCTGAAATGATGGCTATGTGTGAC
>NW_015549558.1:1099392-1112713 GCF_001515605.1 Sinocyclocheilus anshuiensis | reverse complement strand
AGGCTGCTGTGTAATTTGCCCCCTGACTAAGCATTTAAAGAATTTAGGGGAAGCATTTAAATAATCCTGTGAATGCACTTAAAGAATGCAGAATCGAATCGTTATAATCGAATCAAATCGAATTTAATTGTGAATCGAATCGAATTGAATCGTTCTTAATTTGCAAAAATCGTTCTTGAATCGAATCAAAAACCTGTGAATCGAATCGATTTGCTGTCTACCCAAAGATTCACAGCCCTACTTTATTGTAATACATTATTCTTTACAGTATTTTGTTACAGTAAAATGACCGTAATGCAATATATTTATGTACTATTTAAAGGCAGGCAGTATATCAAATAAATAAATCTCTCTATAGAGAGAGAGAGAGAGAGAGAGAGAGAGAGAGAGAGAGAGAGAGAGAGATTTAATAAGAATTCAATTGAATGGGAAATGTGCTTAATTGTCATGAAAATAGTGCCATTCAAATGTAATTTCTTTTTTTTTCCCTTTAAAATTGGGGTGAAATATGAACTGAGCATGTTCTTAAAAAGCTTTAATTCATGCATTCACTCTCATTTACTATAAAGTGTCAAAAATGAAAAATGCACATTCTTAATCTCTACATTAATGCCTTTTTGTGTATTTTAATGCATAATCAGGTCATAGTGCACATTTGCCTGTAGTGACAGGTTTCTTGGATGTCATCAGAGGATCTGGTCATAAGCTGAAGCTCAGGAGAGCTAACGCTTGAGTGAATCAGACGTTCTATTAGAGCTCCAATGGATTTGAATGACCTTTGTCATTACATGGGTGGATTTGTTTCAGCCCTAGTGGCAAAGTAACCCAAAGGACAAACACAGCCGCAGCCCAGAGCCTGTGCCGAGTGTGTGTGGTAGGGAGGGTTATGTGAAAATGACAGTGTGACTTTGACGGCTTTCCCTCTGGAGGCTAGTGATAGAGGTCAAGTGTAAAAATAAATAATTAGATAAGCGTGTGAAGCTCCTACTTTTATTTAATGCTCAGCAAAAGGTGTGATTATCCTGGGGGCTTTTAGACATATCACAATATTGCACTTGTACTGTAGCCAACACTTAACCAGCACTCAGTGGTATATGCTGATGCTATGAGCTTCATTTTGAACTCAACTGTTTCCATCATTTGACCAGTTTGTCAATGTGTATATTACTGTTCAAACATTTTGGGGTTGGTAAGAATTTTTTTAAGTTTTTAAAGTCTCAACCAGGCTGCATTTGTTTAATCGTAAATGCAGTCAAAAACAGTAATATTGTACATTATTATTACATTTTAAAATAACTGTTTTCTGTTTACGTTTATTTTAAAATACAATTTATTTCTGTGATGGCAAAGCTAAATTTTCAGCAGTCGCTACTCCTGCCTTTAGAAATCAGTCAAATATATTGATTTGCAGCTCAAGATATATAATTTTTTATTATTCTCAATGTTTAAATCTGCTTAATATTTTTGTGGGAGACATGATACATTTTTTCAGGATTCTCTGAAGTTCAAAAGAACACCATTTATTTGAAATGGAAATCTTTGTAACATTGTTAATGTCTTTACTTACACTTTTGATTAATTGAATGCATGCTTGCAGAATAAAAGTCTTAATTTCTTTAAAATAAAAAACCTTACTAACCCCAAACCATTGAACAGCTGTGCATATATAATTTAAATATGTAATAAATGTATATATATATTTGCAAAATACATTATTATGGCTAGTAACAATGTTTGGTTAGTAGTATTTGGAATTAGCTTAATTTAAAAACAATATAAGGCTACAGAAGTCGTCTTAATTTCCCATTTTGGTGGCTGAGTAAATGTGTCTGTGTGTGTACATGTGATAATTCCTCTGGCTGCACTGGAATGCGTGTCAACAGGAGATGTAGAACATCAGACACATGCTCTCACACATACAATACACACACATCGGCAGATCTGTCGGAGTTAAATGCTGTATCGCCCCTCTCTTTACCTCTTCTCTCTTAGACTAACCTCCCTTCATCATTGCAGCTCCTGTCGCCACCTCTCCTCTCCTCATCTCTCTTCTTTTCACACCAGTGCTCTCTGTGTTCACAGTAGCTTTCTTCCCGTCCTTCAGACAGCAGACGTCTCTGATCTGCTCTGAACTGTCTCCGTGTTTACAGACAGATAGTTCAAAGATGCCCAGCAACAACTTCAGCAGCAGCATCAGGTACGGTTATCAAAAGCAGGACAAGTAGTTGATCCAGGTTTTCCAGCAGGAAACCCTATTACTGATGCTCGAATGGGAAATCCGAAGCCCTCCATCAGAGCTGCCACTCATTAACTCGAGTTCTTTGTGTTTGGTTGGTTCTGCGGTTCAGATCCAAAAGGACAATCTGAAAAGAGACTAGCTGGGTGAGGGGGTGGAATTGCTCTTAGGTTTGGACCAAGCAGTCCAATCGAGTGTGAAAACAGCCTTGCAGCACACTGTGTGTGATTCAGACAAGCAGCAGGCTGAAACATGACCGTGGAAGCTTCACAAAAATAAGTGTTATAGTCGTCTAGTTGCTTTGTGAGAGAAGACGGTGATTATGTGTATGTGGGACTAAATTTCCAAAGAGCTCTTTTCTAAAGAGCGCAAGAGTGACTGCCCACTTTTGCCGGCCTTGGTTCTGGAAGGATTTTTGCCATTCATTTCCTCAGTAGGAGTTTTAAAAAGTACCTTAATAAAAGTTCTTCAATAAAGTGTTCTAAGACTTAAATCCAGCAAACAGCACTGACACGAACAACTAACATTTATTTAAAGAATTTTTTAATTACATTTTTATACAAACTTATGTTGTATACATTTAAAAAAAGAAAATAAATATAACTTAATTTGTAAATAAATTTGTAAAAAATAATAAATATAAATATTTTACAAAAACTATTGATGGATAATCATTGTAGCTTTAAACTGTTATTTTAGTATTATTTATATACTATTATAGTATTAATATTTTGAACGATCATTTATTTTATATTTTCAGCTTTAGTTATAGTAATTTTGTTATGTGCTTTTGTCATTTTTATTAGTTTTTAAAAAATATTTCTATTTAGTTTTAAGGTTTTTTTTAGAATTTTTTTTTCTTGTGTTGGTACTTAAACCTAAAATTCTTTATTTCAGTTAGTTGCCAGGGCAACATTTATGATTTTCAAGTTTTTCTATTTAATATTTATATTTAATTTTATTTCAGATTTATTTCAGTTACCATAAAAAATTTGTAATAGTCTTAGTTAATAATAAGAAAATATTAAGATATATACAAATGTTCATATATTTTGAGAGGGAGACTCAATTACATTGTCTGCAATTCCCAGGCAGTTGTGTACATGGTAGGTTAAGCTCTCATTGGAATTATAGATTGTTCTTACTCTAGCAATTTGGCTATTAAAAAATTTTCTTAAGAAAATAAAGAACCACTGCTAAACGACCTCAGAGCTCATGGCTGGTCTTCTGTATGTCAAAAGATTTAGGCCTGTATGTTATCATTTAAAATCATTTTCTCTAAATGAAAGGGTTTTATTTTTTCCAGATCCTTTGGTACTTTTTATAAATAACTTGACCAGATGTTGTCCACACTAGGGATGTTCATTTCGGTTATTTTTCCTAACCGACAACCGACGCTCGTTAACCGATAAGATTATTTTAAATTAGAATTGAATTAAATTAGAAAAGATAAGTGTCTGTGACCCATTAAAAATACTAACATTTGTTTCCCGGGGATTAATTTTACATGCGCAAAAAGCAGCAAACATCAGAACATGAGGATTCACATGGTCATATCATATCACATCACGTAACCTGGAATTGCAGCAGTGTGCGGAATTATCTAGCTTGCGTGGGTTGTGAGTCGGCACGGCTCCACCGCGGATGAATCTAATATTCTGAAGAGTATGTGTGGCAGTCAGTCACCGCACCGCAAACACATTTGTTCTGACCAACTGAGGAAAAAAGCATTACCATAAATCTCGCTACCAATGGTGATTAAATCTAAAGATCGGTTAGCTCATATCACATCAAACCGTTCAAATTATTATTATTATTATACTTTATTATCAAATGATTAATGTTAACAACATCAGCATTGGTGACAATGAGTATAGTGTGTATTAGCGTGTAGATTTCAATTTCTGCACAGTCTAATCTAATTGTCATACCCTTCGAATTTCATATTAATATATTCTTTTAACCCAAAAAAGCTAATTTTTATGCTCCCTTCGAACTGGTTTTCTTTAAAATACAAATCTTATATTTAGGACTAAAAGGAGTAGTTTCTTCCACTGTTAAAAGGAAAAAATTGCGCCTGTGCCGGCGCCGCATGCGCGCACACAGTTAAGCATTGCTACCTTGACAATGCATCCTGTTCATTATCCTAATAAAATGCAGTCAGTCAAACATATGGAAAAAAAAAACTATGTAGTAAAAAAAACTATGTAGTAAAAAATGTGTAGTAAAATCTGTGCCGTTAAGTGTTATAATCATACAGCCGTGATGCTATGCAAAACATTTTGTTTTACGTGGATATTGGAACGCGAGTGAAGTACATAATAAATAATTTGCCATTCAAATACATCGCGAATACGGAAACATTTGATTTTGTGTGGAATGAGAGACCCCAACGGTGGTTTCAGTTTCGTTTTAGCCTAAATGAATTCGTTTTGGCTTGTTGTTTATATTGCTATAGCTTGTTATATTTTTAATTCTTGTTCTTTTCGAAATACTGTTAATTGAAATGATTTGTTGTGGAGTGAGGGGAACTAAAATAGCCTAGCTATGTTTACAGTGTTTATTATAATGTTTGTAAACATTTCGTGTCGGCATTAGGCCTATTTCTGATTGAAATAATAAAATGCGATTTATACGCGACTTATGTTTTTTCCCCCCTAAAAAACAATTTTTTTATACGCGTAGCGTATTTTAACCATGCAGCAAACCTTTTTAAATATTTTGATAAATTACTGAAAAAATAAATAATTAAATGACTTTTTAAACTGTTTAACTGATTGTATTAATTGGTCAGAATTCTTACAGTCGGTTAACCGGTTAAACGGTTAAAATGAACATCCCTAGTCCACACTTTTACTGTCACACAGTAACATTCACACAATCATAGCATGACCTCCTAAAACTATAATAAAGCAGCGTTGTGTCTGTCAGCCGAGTTGACGGCAGTATCCGGCTGACTTTGAATGACAGGTAGCAGAGGAGAAGGTTCATTAATGCTGTCAGGTCATTCTCTCTGGTTTCAGCAGGTCGCCGATTCTTATCTGATTCAACCGTCCGACTGGGCAGCTATGGACAGATATCCCCCCATACTGAAGAGTGCAGCTATTAACATTAAACCAGCCTGGCAGTCTTATGACATACCATCTAAATAGATAGTCAAATGTAAAGCCATTTGAAACTTGACGGTTGTCCTTGTCTACATTGAAAAGATGACTGCGTCCCCCCAACATGAGCCTACAAGGCAATAAAGAGACTGTGTGGGAGAGACCAAGGGCGATAATCACATGATCACCTAATGGAAATTTTATTAAAAATGCAAGGCCATTAACATATGACATTTCCCAGTGTGTGTTCTATTTGATTATGAGTATGTTTGCCGAGTTAATCTGGAGGACCCAGAGCGAGATAGCGAGGCATGGAGGGGAGAAATAGTGACTGATAAAGATGCATTTGAAGATAAAAAGACGAAGGGAATTTGAACATTTCTCGAAGATCCTTCCCTTCCTTCTTCTGTCACGATGAATATATACTCTTTTAAGAGTATAAATGTCTCCCTGGGTCTCTGACTATGTTTGGATTGCATGCTACCATACTACTCGTATGTATGTATACTATATAGAGCATGTGAATTTTCAGTATGTTTAGAATACCTGACTACTGTTTTACATTTTACTATATATGGATGGTACAACACAGCATACTGTGTTATCCACAATGCAGTACACCCAACTTGAACTTTCAGTTGCATTGTGACAAATGAATTGGGATGCCACTGTTGTTTAAATGGTTACTATACTGCTTTGTTTCTAAATAGTTTGTATGCTAAAATTGAATATGAAATATTCCTTTTGAAATCTGCTATAGAATATTGGGGTTAACTCTTTGCCATAATCTATTGATATACCTTTAAATAAGTACTATATACAGTCATGATTTAAACCTTAAATAGGCAGAAACATGTACAATGTTGGTCAATAAATATCTAATATAAGCCAAAACTGACTTTCAAAAGTTGTAAACTAATATGGCTGATGTATTGTGCACCCCTACAAATGAATGAATTGTTTTAACAACTCGTCCTTTACTCATGAGTACACTGCCAAATTACATTTTATTTTGTTTTGTTTTAGTTTATTTTAGTTTAGTTTAGTTTACCTTATTTTTAACTTGAAAATGCAAGGTTTTCTGTGTCATTTGCTTCTGGTTATTATACCTGTACACAAACCGTCTGTTATGCTGCTTTATGTTGGAAACTGGGATTTGTTTTCATATTATTTAAATTTATTATCATAATCATAAAAACGCTGGTTTGTAAATAGTTGTTTATTGCACCTGGTTATTCTTCTAGTTATTTACCTGGTGGCTAATTAATCTAATGAAGAAAACCGCTTGCTTCCACATTGCACAATAAGGTGGATACAGCGAATACTGAGGTATTTGCAGTAGACAGTATGCTAGTATTTCAGTCTTGGCCTGTGTGTGTGTGTGTGTTGGGGTGCTCTACTGAAGGCCTCATTTGCTGTGAGAGAGGATGCTTTCCACTGAGCCAAGGTCAGAGGTTGCTTAATTATTAGCTGCCGCCCTCAAATAACAAGGGTTTGAATTAATTATTACACTTATAGGTTTGTGCCCATGACCGATGGCTAACAATGTGTTTTGTATGCAGGAATGTCAGCCTGCTGTGATTTTAGTACATAGGCATGTTCTTTATCTCTGGGCAATTAAATCATAGACTCTTGATCATAAGGTTGCTTTACTTTTAATGAGTTGTCTGTGTGTGTGCTGTGGACTCTTGGATACAGTCAGGGATGATGAGGTGGCACACTTTACCACACACAAAACGCACGCCGCCTGTTCCAGCATGCTCAGCGTTTCAAACCTCAGTGTGAGTTCTGTGTGAAAGAGTATTTGTGTAATACCCTCTCGCAGGGCCCACGCACCTCTCTCTGATTGTTTTATGGGGAGTGGCTAGGGTGCATTTCAGAGAAGACGTGTAAAGGTTGCTCCATAAATCTCCAAAATGCCCCAGAAATTTGGACCCGGTGCTATCAGTGCCTTCTGCTTTTACTGGAGGGTGAATAAAACACCCTACTGGAGAAAGGAGATAAGATAAACTATTGTAAAAGGGGCACTCTGCTGTGCCTGTTTGCTCTTCTAAATTTAAAGCAGGTGTGTTCATGGCACCCAGTGACCTTGGTTCGATTGACGCTCTGCAGAGAAAGGGTGACAAACATGGGTGTGACCTCAAGAGAGATTGAGTAATGTAACCCTTGCCTTAAAGGAACAGTTCACTCAAAAATGAACATTCTGGCATCATTTACTCACCCTCATGTAGTTCCAAACATGTTTGACTTTCTTTCTTCCATAGAACATAAAAGAAGAAATATTGCAGAATGTCCAGAGTGCTGTTTTTCATCATGGGTGGTGTTGCTTTCGAAAAAAAACGCACCATTTAAAAAAAAAAAAGTATACAACTTGTGCATGATATTCCAAATTTATTCCAAAGCCCAGTTTCTTTATTTTATTATTTTATATTATTTCACAGGTGAAGAAAGGGTTGTAACACCAATTACCTTTTTTTTTTTAAATACAAATTTGACAAAGTTATAATTAATAATTTTATAAGCTATCATGTTACAATACATACTATCAAGATGCAGATCATACGATGAGTATCAGTAGTATAGTATAGAGGTTATAGTAGATGAATACCAGTATCAATATCAATTAAAATCTTTCACATGAACATTTAAACATTGGAATAACAATGACATTTTTAAATTAACCATATGAAAAAATAATGTAAATGAATAACTTTCAACCTGGTGGGAAAATGACCATGCGCACATTTGAACAACCTCATCTTACTCTGAGCTTTGACTTTGGAAGTACTTTCCTCATCTTTTCTAATGTTATTATTTTTTAGTATTTTCATTTTTTATTGATAAATCAAGAGGTCTAACTTTCTATAAAATTATATATATTATTAATTACTTATTTTCTTTTGCTTATTTGCATGTTTTTTTAGATCTTGTGCTAATGCTTAACTTGAGAAAAACCTAAAAAATGACCAAGGACTCTTAATAATAGTCAGAATAGGCTAGATGCAAAAGCCACAATAATCCAAAATGGCAAAAATAAATAAATAACTAAGATGGCAACAAATGTTTTGCATTTTAAGCTCAGAATTTTTTTTAAATAAAATAAATACTGAAATAGATGACCAGATGAAGAGGACAAAGGGGTTTATCAAGCACTTGACAAATTCAAACAACTAAAAATATTTATTCAACAACGTAAAACAATTTCATAAAAACTGTTTTATATGGTGATTACTGACTTGTGAAGTCTTTGTCATGACTGAAAGGTCAAGGGACATGGAAAAGAGCACCCTGGAAGTTCTTCAATAAATCATATTTTATGTTCCATAGAAGACAAAAAGTCTAAATGATGACAGAATTATAATTTTTGGGTGAACTATTGTTTTAATATGTGGTGCTACACCAGCAGCAAGGCCTTTCGGAAAAATAGCTGGCCGTATTAAGAGGAGAATGAGCTAGAAAGAGGAACAAAGTGTCGACCTTTGGCACATTTTCTGTGTTAATATTGGTGTGATGTAGCTCTAGAGAGGGGTCCATTAGAAAGAGTTGTGAAAGGCACAGATGTGAGATTGAGGGATAGAGGAGAGGCGGGATAACATGGGATCACCCGGTGACCCAGCTGTTGGTCACAAACAGATGTGAGTCTAGCACAGATTTGCTAGAAGTAAGCCCCATCACACCCACCAACTATCCCATCCTAACCAGGCTGGAGGATCAGCTGTATGGGTCTGTACATTATACTCACCCTCTCTGTATCTCTCCTGCACTGCTACTGAAAACCCTCTTATTAATGTTAATGAGGCCTGCGCCCAGGCTTTTACACTTTTAACCCTCATCCGGTTCAGTCAGTAATCTCATGGACGCTTGGCAAGGGAGAGAGTTTTTTTTTTCTGCACAAGCAAGACTGATCTCTTATATTGTGCAGAATGTGTATAGAAAACTATACTTTGTTCTAATCAACTCATCAGGAGGTTGTCTGAACAATTAATTGTAGTGCTTAAAGACCTGTATAGTTACAGTGGCTTAGGTGGTGAATTTGTTATACAAAGAGTGTAACAAAGAATTGAAGTTAGGGATGCACAATATATCGATACAACATCGGTTATTGGACAATATTAGGATTTTTTTTCTGTATCAATTAACATTGGATATGCACTACCATTAAAAATAATTAATTAATTTGATCAAAAGCGACAGTAAAAACATTCACAATCTTTCAAAAAAATTTCAGATAAACTTTCTATTCAGCGAGAATACTGAAAAAAGTATTACGTTTTCCACACAAATTTTAAGCAGCACAACTGTTTTCAACATTAATAATAATAAGAAATGTTTCTAGAGCAGCAAATCAGCATATTAGAGTGATTTCTGAATGATCATGTGACACTGAAGAGTAATGATGCTGAAAATTCAGCTTTGCATCACAGGAATAGATTACATTTTAACATATTAAAATGGGAAACACTGTTTTTTTTCTGTGTTTTTGATCAAATAAATTAAAAAACATAAAAATCTAAACATTAAATCTATATGTATAAATCCAACCCCAAACATCTGTAAATTGAAAAATTGATTTTAGTTTGATTTTAGAATTAAGTATAATATTATCAGCCATAACATTAAAATAATTATCGAGTTATTGGCCAGTACTTTCCTATCGTTACATCCCTAGAATTTTCTGAAGATTTTGCCATTCTGAGCATAGTGACCGCTAAAGCACAGCGTTCTAACATCCTAAAAATTTGTCTCAAAATGAGAAAAAAAAATGTAGACAGATGAATCGACCTCACTACAACCTTGTACGTAGTGTATGTTTGAGTCAGTTTACCTGCCTGCTGTGTGTGGAACTAGCAGTTTGAACGTTAGCACCATTAGTATCAGTGTTTGAAATTGACTACTGATAATGATGTTAGAGGACATACAAAGACTAATGCCGGGTGAAATCCTCTTTCAGATCACCATCCGATGTAATGCCTCGTCATGCATCTGTTGTAACAGCAAACCTATTAGTCATACAGGATTAAACTATAGTCTGTAGGTAAACTTACACCACATACGCTGTGCACTGATATGCTTTGGTCAATAGCAGTCATCAGGATCCCTTCCTCTTTGCCAGAGAACTTCCTGTTTTTTCCACAAGAAGTGCTGCATAAGTAGTGATATCTTAGACCTCCTCTCTCAGCACTGGAAGACTCGTGCATTAGTGCAAGTGGGTTTGTGTGTAATTCTGCCCCCTACCCGCTGAGATGATTGGATGTTGTTTTGTGCTGAAGGGAAATTAGATCAGATAATGCTTTCCCATAATTTTACTTCTGACCCACAACTGATGCACACACACGTGTACAGTGAATGAAGTCTGAAACGATTGCAACGGGACCTGTAGATTTCATCCAATCAATGACGTGAGCCATTTATATTGAAAATAAGCAACAATTAAAATTCCTCTCATTTAAATAAGTTCATGTTTCCACTTTAACAGCTCACCGGTTTATCTTTCAATGAAGACCTGCATCAGCAGATACACCTGAGAAACCGTCAGTCATGCGGTTTCCACAATGTTTCATATGTAATTATTTGTGACGTCTCCTGCCCCAAGAAGAATAAACACTTGACTGCCTCGAACGTCTCCACTGTTGAGAGAGATGTACTTACCTGCATTAAAGCTGCTGTAGTAGCATAATTAACTACATTAAAGCTTTATCATGAAAGTCATTAAAGATATAAGAAGATGGCAGTTACAATAGCAGGTCTTTGGATGTGTCCTCTAGCGGTAGATGCACAGGAATATAGCTTGTATCCAGTCGTCATGTTTTTGGATAACGGTAGATTGCACTTTGCAGCGTTGTGTGAAGACACAAAGCCATCCAGTAAAAGCACAAGGTCTCTGTAAACAGCACCTCTCTGTTTATTGCTCTTTAGACTTTTCTGTCCCTGACAATGTGAGGCCATTTTCATTTTCACCTTCACGGTTCCCTTCCCTTTCGCCCCTCTCTCCTGATTCCTTCACAGTTTATCTCCCAAGCAGCCTAGAGGACGAGGTCGGTTGAAATGTGTGTTTCTGGGTGGGTTGGGGTGTGTGTGTGTGTGTGTGTTTTAGGGTTATGACTTGGTTTAATCCTCATCACACACAGATACTATTCTTAATATGAGTACAAACTACCATCTATGTCAGCATTATACCATTAGATACTGTCATACCTGTAACTCAAAGTTAATTCAGTTTATTCCCACTGTATATAGAGGGCCGTAATCAGACATTGAAGGGATCTCCTGACAGTCAATCAATATGGTGTTTTCTCTGGTTGGTTGATTCATACACATTCTATTAGCCAATAAAGTGAAAATTTTAGTTTTGTACAAATTCACATAAAGGCAAAAGCGGCAAGTACTTAATTAAACATTACTAGAAAAGAAGCTGATTTATTGTCATTGCTCTTCATTGTAAGAGTTTAGACGGAATGTAGTGTGTGCAAAGCATGTAACAGCTCTTTAAATGTCAAGTAGACACAGGAGATGAATAAAGACATGCAAAATTAAAATGTTTAAAAATGGTTAGACATTTTATACACGTGCCATTGTTTTATTATTTTGCCTGTCATTCTGTGCAGACATTTCTCGCGACATAAATGTTCAAATGTGCTTTTGATATTTAATATTAAATACAAGTGACAGATATTTAATATTAAATACAAGTGAAAAATTGCACATTTTAATTGATGCTTATTTCTTTTCCCCCTGTTTTGCCATGAAATGTAAGACATACTTTTCTAATTTGTTGGAATTTTATCCTGATATTTCCGTAATATCTTTTAGTAGCAAGAGCACACGTTTATCTTATATTTCAAATGGTTTTGGTTTGCAGTGTATGTGTAGCTTTTACAACACTCTTATGAAAGCTTCTATATTATCTATTTTTTCATAGTGTGAAGACTGTTTTAATAATCTGAAGAACATTTCTAAGAAATAAACTCATATTTGTGAGATAAAAAAGTTGCAATAACCCTTTTTTATATTTTTATTCTGTGGCGAAAATAAAAAAAAATCCGTAAAATTTTGACTTTTCTTCCAGTTATATATCCGCAATTGCAAGTTACCATCTCATAATTCTGACTTTTTTTTTCTTCTTCTCAGAATTGTGAGTTTATATCCCACAATTCAAAGTTTATATCTCACAATTCTGAGTTTAGTCCGAACTGTGAGGATTTGTGATTGTTTGTTTATTCTGTCTTGAAAATAAGCTTCCATACAATAAAGAACCTTTATTTTTAAGAGTGCAATTAAATAATTAAGTATTTTTAATGCAACCAGAACTTGTGAATAGTTTAGATCGATGGTTTATATCTCAGCTGCGCATCCAAATATCCAAATAAAGGGCTGCTGCTTGTGTTCTCTTCTGTCCACCCAGCAGCACCCCTCCTCCTCTCCTCCTGATTTCGTCTCCTCCCCCATCACCATCCCTGTGATGCGGCACTGCCCTATCAACACGCCCACCTGACGGTGGTGCCAATACCACACACGCACAGCATCCTGTCTTAAAACCAGCTCTCTGACCGGCCTGCTTCATTTTATGTGTCATTTATGTGTACGTCTATGAAAACACTGTTCTGTTCTCATTCTACCCACATTCGCACCTATAATTCTATTCGATTTTGGTTTATTCCCATAAAGCACCTGTTCCAAACGCAATAGGCGCACATCCACAGCATGGTAATTTCCTGCTGCCTGAATCAGGCGTGTCTGGTCTCAAATTAAAGATGCATACGGAATGTCCTTTAGAAATGCATCTGGAGACGCAACCGTCTGCATTATTCTGCCCGCTCACCGCGGCGAGTCAGACTGGGGCGTTCTCAGCCGACAGGCAGCGGTCTGGAGGGAGGGAGGGAGGCACAGCATATGGAGGTGTGGAGGAGTGTTTGTATGCCAAACAAAGAAAATGAAAAATTGTTTTTTGCTCAAGTTGGAGCCTGTGTGCCATTGTGGACAA
>NW_015549558.1:1088170-1099342 GCF_001515605.1 Sinocyclocheilus anshuiensis | reverse complement strand
GTCCTTGGTTTGGGCAACGCTGTCTAGCACTGCCTCAGCCTGGAGCAAGATAGTGTTACTGTCAGAAAACAAAGGTCACATACACAAACTCTGCATATTCTACTGAATACATCCAAACTTTTCTTCGGTTCACCCTTTACTGGTTGTTTTGTGTAGGTAGGTTGTGGATAAGACGCAGCACCTGTTTGAATGTAAATGAGACTGTTCTCTAATAGAATCCAGAGGCCTTGACTGGCTGTCACAGGTCATAAAGACTTAATAATGATTGCTGGCTGCAGTAAAGGTGCTATCAGTGTGCTGTTGCTAATGGCCTGCGTGGACCCAAAATAACCGTGCTGTGCTGTTCCCACATCAATTCTGTTCTGACTTTCAATCACACGCTGAATAACAAAACGTCTCTTTATGCCCACCCAACACACACACACACACACACAAACAGGGAATAATCACTCTACAGCACTGCTGTCTTTCTTTCTGCATTTCTTTCTACATTTCTGTTTTTCTTTATTGCTTTCTTTCTGCATTTCTTTCTGAATTTCTTATGCTCTGCATTGCTTTTTTCTGTATTTCTTTCTTTCTGCATTTCTTTTTCAATTTCTTAATTTCTCTCTGCACTTTTTCTACATTTCTGAATTCCTTTTTCTTTATTGCTTTATTTCTGAACTTCCTTATGCATCTTTATGAATTTCTTTAGTTCTGCATTTCTTTCTACATGTATCAGTTTCGTTTTCTTTATCGCACTCTTTCTGCATTTCATTCTGCCTTTTTCTTTATGAATTTATTTATTTTTAAATTTCTTTTTGAATTTGTTTCTGAATGTTTTTTAGTTCTGAATTTATTTATTTCTTTAGTTCTGCATTTCTTTCTTTCTGCATTTCTGTATTTTTTTTATTTCTTTCTGCATCTTTCTTTTTGCATTTCTTCCTAAGTTTGTTTGCCTTTTCTTTTTCTCTGCATCTTTCATTCTGCATTTCATCCTAATTTCTTTCTTTTTGAATTACTGAATTTCTTTCGGAATTTCTTACTTTTTGTACTTCTTTCTGCATTTCAGTCTGTATTTCTTTCTGAATTTCTGCATTTTTCTTGCCTTCTGGGTTTCTTTCTGCAGTTCTTTCTGTCTGTATTTCTTCAGCATGAATGATATTGATAGTGTTGAAGTTAGGTATGCTATCACTTTTCTTACCAGTTAGATTTACAGCGTTTGCATGGTAGACAATAAAACATGCAAAAAAATTACATACATTTATTCTGAAGTGAAGAGCTGAAACATTTCACCAGCCATAAGGACCCGACGATCATAGAGACTTGGGGTTGCACTGTAGGCAAATAAGCAAGTTAAGCAACCACCCAAATTTTCTTTAGAAATTGTAAAAGTCAAACTTCTGTTCCTTTTTTCTGTCTATGAAAATATACTCATGCTTTAAGACGGTCATGATTGTTATCAAAATAGACGCACAATGGTGGCTTTTATGTGGTGGGGATTTGGGACATAATCTTTTTCACATCTATGTGTCTGCAGACAGCGTTTCTGCACAAACACTCCCTACCCATCCTCCTCTGTTGCAATCCATTAAAATAAAAGAGGCTGTTAGTCATTAAGAAAAAAGGAGAGGAGAAGAGGCTTTGTGTCATATGGGTCCAAATAAAAGGCTGCTACCTCTGTCTGACTGTGCCTCCTCCTCCTCCACTCTCTATATCCTCTCCTCCCCCAATCACCATCTCTGGGATGCGGCACTGACCCATCAGCATCCAACACAGGCTCTAAACAGGAACTCAGGACAGCCTGCCTTGCTTTGGACTCTGCTTCTGCGGTATGCAGTCATTCTGGCACTTCAAAAGATGTTGTGCATGTCTGTGCATGTAACTTTCATTGTGAAAACCCGAGAATGTGAAATAATTTGTCAAGTACATGATTGCGGTAATTAGGATTCCACAGGAAGCTTGTTGATGTCACGGCCGGGTCTTCGGCAGGCAGGCACTGTTCGTTCCCCGTGCCGCAGGCTACAAAGAGCGAGTGTGCGTGCTTGCAGGGCGAATGGAGTGGGTGACACAGGGTGGGAGCAAAGGTGGAACGTGCCACTCCCACTCCTACGTATTCGCCTGCTTAATCGCTTCTTAGACCCGCAAAGACGAGAGGAGCCACAGGCTGCGTCTGCACTCTCATGTGACCTCAGAGTTATGTGGGCTGCTCTGACTGCAACTCATCCACAGCTACTGGCAAACACACACAGTTGTGTGAATTTTAACAGGTTAGGCCGGTGAGTGTGTGCACGGGGACATCTTTCTGACGTGACATTTAACGAGCGTTCGCTGAGGTATCTGAAGTGCTTCTCCCAAGTGTGCATTTCCACTATTTCTGGCACCACCACTTTGGTCTCATTAGGGCTGTCACGATTGTGAAATTTTATCTAGTGATTAATTGTCATACAAATAATTGCACTTAATAATCTATTTCCTGTTTTGTTAATGTCACTTAAATTATAAACTTTAAAAAGTAGTAATTTATTCACGTTGTACATACTGGGGTAGAATGACATCAATTATAAAATGTTCAATATCAAATTGTTTGTTATTTTATATTGTTATAAATATTATTATTAGTAAGTTGATACAACAAAGGGGGCAGATATGCTCCCGTATGACTTTTATGTTTATATCATCTGATATAGTTAATATCACATGAAGAGTGACAATTTTCTCCAAATATCAGCATGATTGCAAATGTGATATTGATTTGATGAACAGTTCAATAAACAATAAGTTAGTATTAAGTGACTTAGACACTTCTTTTTGCAGTATTTTGACAACGAACATTTCAAAACAAGCCACAGCAGAACTGTTTTGCCTCTCTGTGCAACACACGACAGTGTCTGGCATTACTGAATCAATCAGCAGTTTGAACGAATTGGATGAATGAATGACTCACTCACTCACTCATGTAGTAATTTGCTGCCACCTACTGGCAATTTTAGGTTTAATATTCAAAGTATATTTTCCCTTTTTTCCCGGAAAAAATCATATCAGTATTCAACGTTTTTTTTTTTTACATCAAAACATTGCAGGTTAACTGCATTCATGTCCTGCATTAAACAGTCTGTGTGAATGCATCTAAATGCCACTTCAGATGCAGATTCTGTGCCACCTCTGCATTGTAAACAAATTTTGTTGATACTGATTTTATTTGACAGCCCTATAATGTCTTACTATTTGAATTTATTGATAAATGTAAGAATCTGACACAAAAGATGATGCATACATTTAATTAGATTAGAAAAAAATGGCCTTATAAAAGGTAAAAATGCCCATGAAAGGTAAACATCAATTTAAACTTATTGGAAAAGTTCATTTCTGTTACTCCTGCAAACGAATCATTGCACAGAATATGAAGAATATCAAAAGCTTTGGGAGTCAGCACACACACGTACATATATAAACATACATGCATTTGTTTAATTTCTAATAATAATTATAACAATAATATTTTTATTGGATTTTAAATGTATTGTTTTTGGTGCACTTTAGTCTTAATCTACTTTCCATTCACACTGATGTCAACGTAAAAATCAAAATGAATGCAAGTAGTTAATTAATATTATAACAATTTTCAGTGTTTTTGAAAGCCTTTTATGCTCACCAAGGCTGCAACAGTAAAATTGTGAAATATTATTACAATTTAGAATAACTATTTTCTATTCAAACATAGGGGTAAAAAGGTAAAAATCAATAATAATTATGCATGAAAATGTCTGTGTATAGTTTACACATTAAGACTTGCGTGAATGTAATGTGAAGCGCAGATAGCGCCGGTCGCTGAGTCCACTTCATAATGTGCATTTCATGGGATTTCTAAGATATATGTAGTAGGAGTTATAAATGCACAGTATGTGTGGTTATTTCAGATGATCACAATCGGATCAAATAATCATCTCAGAAAATTTAAATGCATCTTATAAGAGCTCAGGAAGAGGAGTGAGAAGGGAACAGAGGTGCAGAGATGGGAGACGTCTTTTGGCATGTGGGAGGCTGTGCTGGGGGGAGCAGCTCTCACCCTTTCAAGGCCACAGAGAGAGACAGATAGAGATGGAGGGAGGGGAGTTAGAGTACTATAATACACGCCAGCAGCTCAACATGGCTACACTACCCAAGGAGAGGATGTGGAAAGGACAGCCGGGAATGGAGCAGGAGAAAGAGAGGGTTGTAGGTCATGTGGCATGATTTGGAAGGAGGGAAGAGGGGAATAGAGGAGAGAGATAATGAGAGATGGGCGATCAGATTAACTAGAAAGGAGAGGACAGCGTTTAGCTGTGAAAGATCTGGTGATTTGAGTTTGTGTGCCTGTGTGTGCGCTTAATGTCCTGGATCTCATCTGAAGAAGTTCAAACTAAGATTGGGGGTGTGTTTGAAAAATGTACTGTAAGTGTGGTTGTCTTTAGAATGGACTATGATTACTTTCAATATACAGTTGATAAAACCATCATACAATAACGTTTAAAGGTTTGGGGTCAGTAAAAAAAATTATAAATAAGTTTTAATGAAATTAATACTTTTATTCAGCACCGATGCATTAAATTGATCAAAAGGGACATTAAAGACATTTATAATGTTACAAAATATTTAAATTTTAAATTAATACTGTTCTTTTAAACTTTGTATCCATCAATGAATCCTTAAAAAAATACTCTCCATAAAAATATTAAGTAGCACAACTGTTTTCAACATTGATAATAATCAGAAATGTTTCTTGAGCAGCAAATCGTGACAGCTTTTAATGATTTTTAAAGGAGTTTGTAAATGTGATACTGATTTAATACAATACAATTCAATAAACAATAAGTTAATATTAAGTGACTTACATTTTAGACACAACAGTTCTTGTTTTTGCTGTATTTTGACAACGAAAAAAGTTCCAAACAAAGCCACAGCAGAACTGTTTTGCATCTCTGTGAGCACGACAGTGTTTCGTTACTGAACCAATCAGCCATTTGAATTAAGTCTGTGTATAGTTTACACATTAAGACTTGCGTGAATGTAATGTGAAGCGCAGATAGCGCCGGTCGCTGAGTCCACTTCATAATGTGCATTTCATGGGATTTCTAAGATATATGTAGTAGGAGTTATAAATGCACAGTATGTGTGGTTATTTCAGATGATCACAATCGGATCAAATAATCATCTCAGAAAATTTAAATGCATCTTATAAGAGCTCAGGAAGAGGAGTGAGAAGGGAACAGAGGTGCAGAGATGGGAGACGTCTTTTGGCATGTGGGAGGCTGTGCTGGGGGGAGCAGCTCTCACCCTTTCAAGGCCACAGAGAGAGACAGATAGAGATGGAGGGAGGGGAGTTAGAGTACTATAATACACGCCAGCAGCTCAACATGGCTACACTACCCAAGGAGAGGATGTGGAAAGGACAGCCGGGAATGGAGCAGGAGAAAGAGAGGGTTGTAGGTCATGTGGCATGATTTGGAAGGAGGGAAGAGGGGAATAGAGGAGAGAGATAATGAGAGATGGGCGATCAGATTAACTAGAAAGGAGAGGACAGCGTTTAGCTGTGAAAGATCTGGTGATTTGAGTTTGTGTGCCTGTGTGTGCGCTTAATGTCCTGGATCTCATCTGAAGAAGTTCAAACTAAGATTGGGGGTGTGTTTGAAAAATGTACTGTAAGTGTGGTTGTCTTTAGAATGGACTATGATTACTTTCAATATACAGTTGATAAAACCATCATACAATAACGTTTAAAGGTTTGGGGTCAGTAAAAAAAATTATAAATAAGTTTTAATGAAATTAATACTTTTATTCAGCACCGATGCATTAAATTGATCAAAAGGGACATTAAAGACATTTATAATGTTACAAAATATTTAAATTTTAAATTAATACTGTTCTTTTAAACTTTGTATCCATCAATGAATCCTTAAAAAAATACTCTCCATAAAAATATTAAGTAGCACAACTGTTTTCAACATTGATAATAATCAGAAATGTTTCTTGAGCAGCAAATCAGCATATTAGATGATTTCTGAAGGATCATGTGACACTGAAGACTGGAGTAATGATGCTGAAAATTCATTAAAAATATATTAAAATAGAAAACTTTAATTGTAATATTTGAAAACTTAAATTATAGTAATATTTCACTAAATGACTATTTTACTGTATGTTTGATCAAATAAATGCAGGCTTGGTTAAGAGAATTTCATATTTTCTTTTTGTCAATATAGTACTTGCTCACATGCATGAGAGAGAGAGAGTGATCCTGAAGTGTGTAATGAGACAGAGAGGCTGAATATTAAACGCAGGATGCCAGTGACCCCGATTAAGATCACCTTTCTGCTAAATCTTTTATGAGGAACAAAAATGGGAGCAAATTTAATTTACAATAGAGACAGAGGAAGGATGACCAGAGATGCCAGTGCTGCATTGGAGGACATTACAGGATGCTTATCAATGAAATGGATGTTTTGTGAGCCCATGTTTGTGTGTGAAGTATGAGCAGTGCTTAATTTGTGAATTATGAGGTCCCAGAACAATGTTATTGAGACATCTCACAGATTTTGTGGGGTCACGGATGTCAAGTGTATAAGAATGCACTTGACAAACATGACAAAACTCTCATCAAAATCAATACAGTATAGCTGTCCACGCTGTAAGCTTTGTTAGACTCTTGCAGTGTAAACAAATTTGTTGATTTATGAACGAAGCAATCTAGTTGTGCTGCTTTGTGACACTAAATTGTGTAGATTGGGAGATACATAGGCAAAGCACCATAGTGGTGGTTATCTTTCCTAAAGGGGTCATGAATTGAGAAATCAACTTTTACTTGAGCTTTTTTAGATTTTAAACCTTTTTAGCACACACTGTGCATGCAAAAAAAAAATATATATATTTGTGTTTTTTAAAGGGGTCATGAATTGAGAAATCAGCTTTTACTTGAGCTTTTGACATATAAGAGACCATTGTACTAAAAGAATATCCTGTAAGTTTCAGAACTGAAAACGTCCTTGTTACTGAAATAAAAGCTTTTATTGACACCAGGCCAAGCGAACGCCAGATCCTGGAGTGTGCCTATCTAACACCGCCTCCACAGAAGAATATCAACGTCCAATTCTGTAGCCCCGCCCACTGAATCGCGCATGACATAGTAGGGAAATAACGTAAGTGGCGCTAAACAGGATTGAGCAACCAAGCAATAAACATGGCGTTAAAGATCGCAAAATATTGTGCAGTGCCTGGTTGTGGAAGAACACAGTCGCTGCATAACCTTCCTTCGGATTCAAATATTAGAGCTGCGCAAAACCACGTTCATATTCGCGCGATTTTTTGCGCAGCTCGTCAGTGAACAACGGCTCTGTGATTTATTGTGCAGCCCTAGTGTAAATACAATTTATATCCATAACAGTATCAAAAAAGGATATGGGGAAACTTTGATGACATACTGATGAAAGGCTAGAAACGTCCCTGTTGCAAATGATTGATTTAATGATGCTTCATTTTTCAGTACACATATGTACAGGTCATAGCATCCAATAAAATGGCTGCCAGATCAATTGCAGCCCTGGTTGTAAAGCTGTGTGGGCTGTGTCTCGTGTCATGTTGCTGGATTCACATGGTCTGTAGTAATCCTGGGATTACATAGTAAAGTGAGATATCATAGTAAGACCACTCATGTCTTTAACCCGCTGATGGAATAGAACAGAATTGTGTCTCACTGCAGGAACCACTTTTTCTCAAACGAACATCTCAGCACAGCTGAATCTGTCTCACTGGTGCAGTCATTCATTAACAACAGCCATACAGATTTCTTCACATCTGTTTCAGACCTGGTGGTAATTGCAAGCCTCGCTAACCAATCATGTCCTCTGAAGTTCAGGTTCTACGTGGCATGGGCTTGTGTTCCTCTAAGGCAGGGATTTCCAAACTTTTTTGTCAGCTGAACACCTTAGACTTATTTATTAGCTTTTCATCAAACCCCTGCAGTTCCCTCACGAAACCTCAATTGGGAAACCCTGCTCTAGAGTGCTGGTCCAGTAGGTTGTCTCATCTATTGGTCAAGGCTCTGTGGTCCAGTTCTCCAGAACCTTGCTGGGAAAGCATGGGCACTACCACATATGGAAATGGTTCTGATATGTCAGCATTTTAACAGGGAGCATCAGACAGCTTATGCTTTGACTATGTTATTTTACTTTAGATTGATTTAATTCCAGCCAGTTTCTCACCTACACTCTGTGTCAAGGTCCACGTCTGGGACCTGTTTTGATTAAGTTGGACTTGTTCAAGACTCCCTAACTTCCTCACGTTTGTGGGCCGGTGTCGGTGAACTTAAGATGGGTTTAGTCAAGATTACGCAGCTCTTAGGCAGAGGAATGATTGGCCCATGGAGCACACATTAACAGAAAAAGCAAGAATACTCTCCAGGTGCTGACAGATCAAGGCCATTATTACAGCTCAGAAAATGCCAGACTACTGCTCATACCAAGCTGCTCGCTTTTTTTAGTGCTGCCATACTTTCAGCCTTACATGGACTGCTCAAGGGCCACCTCGTGTATTATGCACAATAAAAGGGGAAAAGCTAGTGAAAATTGACATTTGGGGTACGTTGGTTTTACAGCTTTTTAGCTGGGAAACAAGTTTTGTTTACAAGTGACCAACACACACTTCTAGTAACTGGATTTCCCGATCTTTAAAAAAGATAACAGTTACAGTTAATGGATTTGTTGGAGGAAACTGACACTTTGCTAAGATGCACCAGCTTGGTTTCTTGGTTATGCAGATCAGCTTTATAAAAAAAAAATAAAAAAGATGTACTGTACCTGCCCCTTAATCATAACATTAAAAAAAAAGTTATTAGATAAAATAGATTACAAAAATACAGTAATATTGTGAAACATTATTACAATTTTCTATTTGAAATACATTTGTAAAAAATGTTTTTTTTTTTCAGCATCATTACTCCTTTCTTCAGTTGCATGATCCTTCAGAAATCATTCTAATATGCTGATTTGCTGCTCAAGAAACATTTATTATTATCAATGTTGAAAACATAGGTGTTGCTAAATATTTTTGTGGAAACCAGATTTTTTGATAAATAGAAAGTTTAAAAGAAAAACATGCATTTGAAATAGAAATCTTTTGTAACAAATGCCTTTTCTGTCACTTACTGTATAATCAATTTAATGACCCCTGACTTTTGACGTACGTTTGACACGCATGTCTGTATGCGACCAACATTGCTACTATTAAGGTTTTTTTTGTCCTGTCGTATGGTTTAGTTATAGCTTGATCAATTTTTCATCTGCTGTCTTGTTACATGTAAACCGGATGATGTTTAGGTGATCATAAATGACGATTGAGTGGACAACACAGTAACATGAATCTGTTACAGCCATCTTAAGATGTTAATGGACCCTTCCGGTCGTCCAGTGTATGTAGAAAGGAAGAGAACAAGAAGAACAGGAGAATATGAAAGAGGACAGATGGGGGGGGGGATCTCTGAATAGACTGCTGAGTCACACACTTAAGAAGCATAAACCACAGGAAACCTGACCCTCACATACTCGCAATCAACCTTCATCACTAATATGCCAGTGCGTGTGTCTTAGGATCCACGATTCACAGTTCATTCAGCATTGTTAGTTGAAGAGAAGATGACTGAATTTATGATTGTCAGTGTCTCTCAGCGGGCTCTCTGCCTTCTCTCTGTAATCCTCTCTGCTGGAACGTGGAGAGGGGAGGGGTTAATATGTTTTGACAGGCATGTGACTGCCCACCCTAAATGAGGACTCACTGCCCGCGGCCACACTCCCACTCCATCCCACTGTGTAATTAAATAAAAAAAAAAAAAACAGCGTACAGTCAGAGATGACACTTTGCTGCACATTTAAAGAGACATACTCTTGCAGTAGCGTCTGTTCGGAGACAGACAGGGTCGGTGTAGCATTCCAATAAACTGCTGTTTAGCATTTTAAACATATACATTTCCACATGCATGACAAAACAGAGCAGAACTGAATTACAAAAGAAACATCCCCAAGGGTAATTAAATAAAAAAAAAAAAAACAGCGTACAGTCAGAGATGACACTTTGCTGCACATTTAAAGAGACATACTCTTGCAGTAGCGTCTGTTCGGAGACAGACAGGGTCGGTGTAGCATTCCAATAAACTGCTGTTTAGCATTTTAAACATATACATTTCCACATGCATGACAAAACAGAGCAGAACTGAATTACAAAAGAAACTGAGCAGACCAAAGACATTCACGTTCTTGCTGTCAGTTAATAGCAGATAATATTAGCAGTTTTGTTAGCAGATATAATTTTTGTGTACAATATATAAATATGTGGGTGTGTAATATATGACAATTTAAGAATTATATTTACGCTTATTCTATTATTTATTAAATGATATAATAATACATTTGTTAGCATTTTATTTTGGGATTTGGTGGAAATTGATGGGGACATAAATGACACCATATTGACACCAGTTTCTTCCTTTTCTTTCTCTCCCCCTGAAAAAGGAGGAACACGCCCAGTGTTCCTCCTTTTTCCCCCAAGACCACCGCAGGAGGAAGATGGTTCCTTTAACACTGCAAATGTTCCTCGTACCCTCCCCCCACCCCTCCTCCAGCACCCTCTCTTCCTCTCAGAGTGGTGCATTGCTAAATACCCCCATCTCTTACTTTCCTTACCCTCCGCTTCCTGCGTATCCCTTCCCTCTCGTCTCTTATGCCCTCATGTCATCTGCTCTTTCTCTGTCCATTTGTCCTCTTCATTCTGGCCCAGCGCCAGGACGTGCACCTGCGTTCAGAGACAAACGGAAGGTGCGGATGGTCCGCAGGTCTCCTATTGTGTCAGTTCAACTTGAGTTGGTGAACGTGCTTGTATATGTTTGTAGGTTAAGTGTGTCGGTGTGTTAATATGTACATTATAGGTAGGGATGCACCGATACCACTTTGATAGAAAGGTATGTAATGGATTACAATCAACCAAAAATTATTCAGACAGTATGACAGTATTTACACAACTATCAATACTTAGTCAGGCAACCTTTAGCCTTAATTACAGCCTGTAGTCTCCTGGGCATGTAGACTCGGTCTGAATAATTTTGGGTCCCAAATTTGTATCAGTTTTACTGGTAGTCCACTGTATGAAGAAATTTTGGGTATAATATGT
>NW_015549558.1:1080891-1087993 GCF_001515605.1 Sinocyclocheilus anshuiensis | reverse complement strand
GCCCCTATAAATGGTCTTATTTTTACGATTTAGTTTTAATCCAAATGATGCGTGTGCTAAATGAGTGAACATTAAATATCACACAACAGAATTGCGCGCGCTCACTCTCTCTCTCACTCTCTCTCTCTCTCCTTACCGTTAAGTAACTTGTGCGTTGTTTTACTTGTTTTTGACACATCCGACCGAACTACAAGCTTTCCAGTGATGTCTGTGAGAAAGGCATATTCACTCGACAAGCTCGCGCATGTGCGCTGCCGCGCGCTCAATCCACTCAGCGTGCTTTGCTAATCAGCTCGCGCACATCAGCTATACAGGCGTTAATACTGAATGTTTAACGTTATATTCATTGCATACATATACTTCGTAGACATCCTTAATCTCTAATAACTCCATTCTGCTGTCTGTTGTTCTGTTGTCTGTGTTTCTTTGTCTGAATATGGCACTTATCACATGCTGTGTGGTATCGGCGTTTGGTATCGGGGCATTTTAACGAGTATGAGTACGAGTACGAGTACAAGAGCTCAAGTATTGGTGCATCCCTAATTTCCGACCAAAAGCTATTTCAGAGCAAATTTGACCCACGGTTAGTATTGAAAATCATTGCTTGTTTTGAGTAGCACTACAGATTTGCAAATGAGCATGTGTGTGACAAGAGAGAGAGAGCAAGTAGAGGTTAGCAGCACCTTATTTTCTTGCTAAACTTCTACTGTCTCTGCTATAAAATATTTGTTTGCTATGAAGTCTGACTGTGTGAAGTAAGCTGCTCAACCTGTTGTACATCTGCTCTCCGTTGTGCATGTCTAAAATAGAGGAACACTTGCACATTGCAGAGCTGTAAAGAATTGTTGGTAACTACAAGGGGCGTTGGAAATATATGAAAAGCATTTGATTCGTTTAAAAAAAAAAATGTTTATCCTAACCTAACTTTTTCAAAATGGATCAAACTGGTTCTTCCAGTGAAATGACTCCACTCTGGTGACGTATGCTGGACGTCGCCAAACATTTCGATTTTGTCCGCTTTAACTCTGCCCCTTTCTTACAATCAACTGCAAGCCTACATTTAGATCTGCCTCCTTTTAATCAACTGATGTTTAGAACCAAGTCCCCACCCTTTCTTTCTTTTTCAATAATCCATTACACTTGGACGTATGTCACAATACCAAAGAAAAGATCTGTTGCTACTTCAGTTTCCTAGTGACTTTAAAGTTGCCATTTTATGTTGCCATTTTTGTGCAAACAAACTGCTCAGTGTAATAGCTTAACATACTGTTAACATTGCACAGCACGCTAACTTAGCTTAAACTTATGCGTTTCATGTAATATACATGCAATCACATAAGTCATTAAATTTTTTAAATTCAGGCATTGTTCATGACACTGTCAACATTTTTATTTTCGCTCAGTAACCAAGAAAAAATTGTGACTCCTGAACAAAGAGTGAAGGTACATGACATTTTCTTAGATGAGTGCAAAATCTCATTCATAACTTCACACATCACAGATGGTATACACAGAAGCTCAAACGTCCATGCATGAGCCTCAAGAATAAGCAATAATAAGGTTTGTTCTAGTGTTCAACGCACATGTGACACGCACAAGCTTTCATGGTTGCCATATGTGATGCGCTCTATATATGTGTGTTTATATTTGTATAAAAGCCTAAATTCATGTTCATCATATATATTGATTGAATCCCTTCACAAGACTTGGATTAAACCACTCGATTCACATGGTTTGGTTTTAAGATGCCTTTTTGGATTATCTAAATTTTGTTACCTGAACAGAAATCTCTCAGGTTACATTAAAAAGAACCAAGAACCAAAAGTCTTTTGGGTTTGGAATTACATGGGGTTGAGTAAGTTATGACAGAATTAAAATTTCTGGGTGAACTATCCCTGTAAGTCCTGCATCAAACTTCCTCATTTCCAGTGTCATGCTTATAACATTGCTTGAAACCATTACATTTTTTGCGTTGCCTGACAGTCCATGCGTGCCGCAAAGAACAGACTGAGATCCACATGTAGCTTTGGATGACTGTCAACAGAACAGACAAACAGTGGGTTGATTCTGGCACAAGACACTGTCTGTTGTTCTGTGTGTGTGTGTGTGTGTGTGTGTGTGTGTGTGTGTGTGTGTGTGTGTGTGCGCACACTTTGACTAGTATTAGCAAGGTTACAGAGGTACACTGTATCGAGCTGAACAAGGGAGGAATGGTTCTTCACGGCGTGTAATTTTGTCATTCCTTCAAATCTCATGATAGACCCTCCTCTCCCCCCGCCGTCCTTTCCTCCATCCCCCTCTCTCTCCATCTCCTCCACTCTCCTCCATACTATGCTAAATGCTCTATTTGTTTCTGCCCTCAGCACAGTCATAACTATTCAGAGCAGAAAAATGGCTGCACACACAAAAGAAACATACTCTGACACTTTTCACTTAGCTGTCTCTCTCCTCCACACCTCCATATCTCGTTCATCCCGTCTCTTGCTCTCATCTAACCAATATGGCACTATGGAAAGAGGGGAACAAACTGTGACGGAGAGAAAGTCACTGCCTTGGGCACTCTCTGTCTTTATTTCTCTTATTCCATCTCTCGTTTTCTCTATCTCTGTCCCTTCCCCATTCCCTGTCTTTTTCTTAGGGAATTGGGTGAAAGGCCGATGAAAAGGCTGGGCAGTGCTTTCACAGGCCTGTCTACTCACATCCTATTACCAGCTGAACTGCTGCTCAGATTCAGCATCTCAGCTGACCGCAGCTCTACTGTACCTCTAGCCTGACCTCCTCTCATTTATAATGCAGCTCAGGCCGGCCGCTCAGACCGCAAGGTAATTTTTCTGTAGCACTTGCGACTTGTAAAGGCATGAATATTTTAAAGTCAATGAAATGGAAGTAGAAACAGATTTCCGTATTGTGACGTACATCTGACTGTAAGGATTACCCAAAAAAAAAAGTAGGGTGAGGACTTGGTTCTTGGTTCACGGTTGTTAATTGGATTTTGAGATGTGGGCGTTGCACTTAACAGTGGAGACCGAAGGTCCAGTTAATACAATATGATAAAAAAAATTATAAGGACAAAAAATGTGAGCATACCCTGCATGCTGAGGTCGCACATGTGCCTTGAATTTGTTTTGCACTAAATAGATTGACACTGTCCTGGCACAGTTGAAAAAAAATGTCTGCATAATGATGTCCATGTTGATGAGCCTTTGTGAAATGGTTGAGATACACGGAACTCTAGTTTGAACAAATACAAAGGCATTTTATCAGTCATAACTTCTGGAGAGAAACAGACACTGGACAAGGATGAGCGCATGTGTCAAGACCTTGGGTTTGTGCATGCTATCAAATAGAGAGTATACTTTCATCAAAACTGAAGTATACTTTGGGCTTTACAGTACATTCAACACAATTTAATGATATGTATGTATCTTGGGAATTGAAGCCATGACCTTGGTGTTGCTAATGCTGTGGTCTACCAGTTGAGCTACAGGAAATAAGAAATAATCACATCATTTTGTTTTAATATTTTATCATAGTAAAAATGAAAAGAAACATTATAATTGAATTTCTTCAGAAATTATTCGCAAAACCATTTTTCCGTAAATTGTGCATTTATAAAAATAAAAGATTTAGAATAAAAAAAAATTAAGTGTGAATAGTTCACAAAACTATTATTTTACAAATTCTTGCATGAAATAGTCTGATGGTAGTTTTGAAACTGTGTTTTTCATAGTTTTTAAAGATTTTCATAAAAGATGTAGTAGAAAAACAAACCTTAACTTTTCAGTTAGAATAACTGGTAATAGTACACACACACACACACACACACACACACACACACACACAGTAACTACAACATAAACTGTACTGATGGACTGTACTCCGTCCTGTGTATCTGGGCTCTTGGGTCTGCTATATTGAGGTATTACAGACAAACTGAACAGCCCACTTATAATAACCCAGAAAACTCTCTGTTTAAAAGAAGCACCAGCAGTCCTAAGAGAGAGACAAGGAGGAGAGGAAGGGGGAGGGAAGCAAAGATTAATAAATTACTTTTCTTTATTAAATGTGAAAGGGGGTTTTGAGCCCCTCTCTAATTATCTCTGCTCTGTTTGGAGGCCAAACTGGGGAATTTCAGCTGGGCCCATAAAATCTACCTGATTACTGTCTCTCATCAGCTGTGCCATTAGGATTTACACACTGAGTGTGTGAGGAGCATAGTTAAACTTCTTAAAATCAAATCCTTCATTCCTCATGTAGCTGTGCATGTTCTTAAATAAATAGCTCAACTAAAAATGAAAACTCTCTTGTCATTTTCTCACACTCATGTTTTTCCAAAACTAAGACTGTCTTTCTTCAGTGAAACACAAAAGGTGTATTTCTGAAGAATATACTGGCCACTCTTTTCAGTATATTTAAAACGAGTGGAGACTGTGATTGTCAAGCTCTTTCACAAGAAAGCAACATGATAGTATTATAAAAGTGATTTATACCAATGGATCTGCAAGGCCCCCCTTTGTCCAGGACAATATTCATAGGCGCTTATATCTATATATCTTACATCTGGCCTATAGTATGTACCTCTGGTACTTCTTTTGTAATAAAAATTTATAAACTAACATATAACGTCAGTTTAATGTTGTACATCTTAATTTTTAGTGTTTTTGTAGCAAATCAATTAAGATTATGGTAATATAATATTATGGCTTAATGGGGCTCGCTGGAGGTCTGCTAAGGTTTGATCCTGACTCTTGAACTTGATGAGTTGTCATTGAATAGCAATAAAAGCTTGTCATATGGATCATTTTTTGATCATACTTTTTTGGTGGGTTTGTATCCTTTTTGGAGCTTGAAATCTACAATCTCCATTCATTCTTACTGAAAATTGTACAACAGAACAAACAACCAAATATCTTTATGCTCCACAGAAAGTCATGCAGGTTTGTAATGAAATGAGGGAGAGTAAATGATGACAGAATTTTTTGTTTCATTTTTGGTGAAGGATACCTTTAGGTTTCTGTTTCATAAAGCCCACAGGATTTGAGAAGTCCATCATGTGTGAATGTTTTCTGAGCACATGCTGAGTCTTGCGCTGGGACGCTGCTCTTCCCAGGTGTCTGGAGTGAAGATTATCTGCTGTGTCAGGGGTACCAAACAGTAAAGGACAAACCCAATAAGATTCAAGATTCAAGATTTTTTATTTGTCACATACATGGTTATATCAGTGATTACATGATTATCGCTGCTCTGTCTGCAGCTTCCTGACGCGCTGATCGGCAGAGTCGCGCTGCCTCGATTGCATTCAAAGCGGCTGTAGAAAGAGTTTAACTCGTCAGCCAGCGACGGGTCTGCTCTCACAGCTGCAGAGGATTTATTTCCAAAGACACAGATGGTCCTCAGTCCCTGCCACATGCGTTGAGAGTCATTTAGCTGGAAATGAGACTCTATTCGTTCCCTGTATCGGTTGGAAACTTATCCTGGCTCTGAGATCGTCCACCTTATTCTCTAAGGATTGGACATTCGCAAGCAGAATGCTCGGCAGAGGAGGGCTGTGTGCTCTTTGCCTCAGTCTGTTGCGAATCCCAGCGCGCTTCCCGCGGTGTTTCTTAATCCGTCGCCGCGGTGGGTTATTCAGGTGGCCATTGTTCATCTCGGCGTTCCGGAGAATCTCAGATGGCCACGATGGGTTGGAGGATAAAGTGTCCTGAAACAGGTTAGTGTAGCGGTGTCCAATGTCCAAAAGTGTTCTTTTGTCGTAAGTGATCAGTGCAGACGATATGTGTGTAAAAAGAGAGAGCAAAGGAAAGTACAAAAGTAAATAAAAGCACAATCTAAGTGGAGCGACCTGGACGGCATCCGAACTCAGCAGCGCCATCTTGGAAAAGATAAACCTCTCTCTCTTTCTTTCTTCCACCTTCTGTCATTCCAGTGCATATTTGCTTTTACCTCCATCTGTCTGTCTGTCTGTCTCTCTCTCTCTCTCTCTCTCTCTCTCTCTCGGCATCTTCATTCTGTCTTTGCACATTCCCACTTATTTCAAATCCTCCCTTCTTCGTCTCGCTCTCTGCTGACCCATTCCTCGCACCATTCCTTTTGGGTAGAGGACATCTGTCACTGCTACAATGCTGGGGATTTCAGTGAGGGGGTTTGTTGCTATGGCAATGCCAGGCCTTGTGCTGGCATGGGGAGCAGCTCGTGCCGCGTTTTAGCAGGATAATCCATTGTAATCCCGCAGAGGGGAGTCCGACAAACATACGAGTCCGCGCACACACTCCCTGCAGGGCGGCTGGGGAAGTAGAAGTGAAAGAATTAGCATCTGTTACTGCTTGTGCTCAGGTCAGCTCCGCTGAGGCTTGGAGAAAAAAAAAAAACAGGCTGACGGAAGCTACCGGGCCTCACGTGAAAAAAAAACAAAAAAAACACAGGGCCAGTTCAAACCCACCTCATACATGATAAGTGAAAAGGTGCTGTATAATCTGTCTGACTGTTCCTCTCAGGTTCTCGTACTGTTTTACGAGTCATGTTGCAATGATTGTGTATACAAGATTAATGGCAACACAATGTCACCATTATGATTAGAAAACTCTGGGTTTTCTTAAATGGTTAATTCACTGCTGGCAAGATGGGGTAATAAAAGTTCACTGTCTGTTCAGTAGAAAGGCATTTTTATTTTAAAGGGGTCATATGATGCGATTTCAATTTTTCCTTTCTCTTTGGAGTGTTACAAGCTCTTGGTGCATAAAGAAGATCTGTAAAGTTGCAAAGACTAAAGTCTCAAATCCAAAGAGATATTCTTTATAAAAGTTCAGAGTCAGCCACACCTACCTAAAACGGCTCGTTCTAACATGCCCCCACATATCTACCTCACTATGTGGGAAGATTTGCATAACGCCGCCCAAATGTTCACGCAAAGAAAGAAGGCGTAACTTTTAGTCTCACTGTACATGTCGTGAAGACGCTGTGTGCTTCGTTGTGAAAGCGAAACTAATTTGTTTGGTCTTCCAAAAGAGGACGATATCCGCTTCGTCATGCCTAGAGCTGATCCGTGCTGGTCGCTGAGGAAATACATCAACTTTGCGCTGTGGATCGCCGGATCGGCTTTCAC
>NW_015549558.1:1074774-1079562 GCF_001515605.1 Sinocyclocheilus anshuiensis | reverse complement strand
AGTATTTGGCGCTGTGATGAACATCATAGCAAATACACAAGCTGTTTAAACTGTTTAAATAATTTAAACACGATTCAGAAACAGAAAGTAGTGCAGCTGCTTTGTTTACAGGGTAACATTATTATTATTATTATTATTTCTGCAGTTTAGCGCCATCTGCTGTCAGAGAGTGAAAGTGCACTTTCATCCAGAGCGTCTCTCACATGTTCCGCCATGTGCTTCTCGTCCGCGCTTATTTACATCAGAGTGCGCACGTGAGCATACAGCGGTGTTGTGCATTTTGACCAGTTGATGTATTCTTTATTCTTAAAATGCATTCAAAATTCTAAATAATTTGTAGTATATAATTATTCACGGTATTGCCCACAATACACAATAACAATATCGTGCATATTCATTACAGTGAAAACCTTCTTCCGAGGTGTTTCTGATCAATTTGGGACACAGATGGACCTTCAAGTGGGACTTAAATATGCCATGGAGGGATATATAAAAGATATTAAAATAAATATGTAAAAATACAGATCACAATGCAAACGGGAGAATTATGTTACGGTCGTCACGATCGCAATGACATCATCCCGGATCAACACCGTTCATATACCTCAGAGTAAGATTAAATAAATTTACATTTAACCAGATTAATATGGAGAGGCACTCTAATATAGACCTTCGTTTATGTGTTTTTGACTTTCACTGCACGGTACATGACGTGAGAACAGTTCGCTATTTAGGTTTGTACGTTAGCATGGACTCACTAACTTTAACGCAAACGTTAGCTAGTTTTAGCCAGAGATACCTTGCTGAAGCACAAGATGACATTAACGTTCTGCTTGAGCAGATGAAAAATGTAACTTAATGAGAGTATGACAACAAGAAAATGAACGTCTTCATCTTCATAGTGATTGGGGTTGGATGCGTAGGGACATTTTACTCTGTTTTGGATTGATTTAGGAAATGGAATAAAATTAATTACATTGCCTCTCAGGATAACTGGAATTAGTGTTACAAGTACCCTAGGCACAATTCCATTGCCCATCCTCTCAGGATACCTGGAATCAGTGTTATAAGTAACCCAGGCACATAATTTTGCCATTTTTGTAGCATAAACATCATCAAACCGATGAGAAATTTGGATCTTCCAATGTTTCTCTATAGCGCTGAAACCTAAAGATGTCCGAGTTCTGGTCCCCATGCAACTGATACTCAACTGCCATTGGCTCATCTGCGTTCGAGGGGAGGGGCTTACCGATAGGTCAACTGTGACTGTTGACTGTTCTATTTAGTTTTGTGTACTGTTAATGAAGCACAACCGTAAAACTTGGCAGACAGTACCAATTTAGCTGTTTTATGAGGCGATAGGCTCATAAAAACATTCCAATCATTCTCTGTACTAAATAATAGATCAAATCTATAGATTATACACCAGTAACACACCTAATGTGCATCTTTTGTTACTCATTTGGTTAAAAACAATTCCTTCGTTCTGCCTTTTAAGTGATAAAAAATGTAAGAAATATGAAATACCCAAACTGTTTATGCTCAGTTAAATCCAGCTCTTCGGAAAAGAACAAGTGCCTGAACAGTATGAACTCTAGAGTGGTTTTACTTGAGAAGAAAGTTGTATTTGTGAGTTTTAGCCTCCACACTGTGGTCATATAACTATAACATCCATAATATATACACTCTTAATTGCACTTCTTTCTTATATGCTGGTATGCATATGCATGCACATTCAGTATATTATTTGGAAAAACAGACATTCTTATGCCTGAATATATAAATGCTTAAGCGTGTGCGGGTGTAAAGAGCTCTGTTCTTTGTCTGAGTGTGTGTGTGTGTGTGTGTGTGTGTGTGTGTGTGTGAATGAAACAGTGTATTATTTGTTTATGGCAAATGGACTCCAAGTCATGCCATGTGTAGTCTCATGTTCTCATAAATTGACTGTTGAGTGAGACATTTGTGTATTTGTTTGTGAATGCATTTTGATTTGTTAAAATACAGTGACACCAAAACCTTTTTGGACACTTAAATGCCTGGGCATCATTGCATTGGATCTTTATGCTTTTTTAAATCCTTTTTTTTTTTTTTTTTACATGCATTAAAAAAAAACATGGTTTTCAATTTTCTGTGTTTGAGCCTGTGCATTTCTGTGTGCATTTTACCATGTGTGTTGAAGCATGTGTAAGTGTTTGCATGGTGTGAGTTTTGGCATGCTCATGCGTGCACGTGTATGTGTGTGCATGTGTGAAGACCCACATGGTTAAGTAGTATTTTTAGCTCTGCGATTCATGCTTTAGTTGTTCTGATGTTGTAGATTTGAGCTGATTGAATGGTGAACTAGATTTTTGTGTGGTCCACTGACCCCTACACACACTGCAGGAGCTACAGGCTATGCTGAGTACATGACATTTGTAATTTAATTTACTGGCCCATTGCTGCATTAAAGAAACAATTCCCTTAATTAATGCCATGCTTTATCAGTAGCGTTTATTTAAATCAGTGTTCTCAAGCCAGACTATAATGAAAACATTGATTTATACTGGCTCCTGTAAAATATGAAATCTCTGTTGTAGATTAAATCATATTGATTAAAATGTTTGTGCATAATCCTGAGAAGGATCAGTGTTTAGGCCAAGTAAAGTTTGATTTATGGTTCATTTTAATTAAGTTATTAAGTTATTTAATTATACAACAGTGTAGAGAAGTGCATATTTCTTTGAATTGCTAAGAATGAGACTCGAGTTCGCTGTTTTGAGTGTCAGCTGTCAGCTTTTCTAATGCCCATGTAGAACTGAAAAACCTACATAATTGAATATATCGTACAAGCTTAAGTTTCAAAACTTAGCATGCGGCTCACTCAGACAGCATCCTAACTGAATATAATGTTGTGAGGGAATGATTTGAAATGCTTTACATTAACATCAACACTACACAGCCTGTGCACCACAAAAAGTAATGCTACACTGGGAAAAAAAATTAAACTATTTTCACTCAGGAATTGCTAGTAAATTTTGCAAATACTTACAAATAAACAGGTATTACATGTACTACAGTTACACGTAAACTTGAAGTAGAAAGAATAAAATAGTATTTTCTTTAAAAAAATACTCTAATAATCTTTGTTGTATTTTGTTGTAAATGTAAAATCATATTTTTCCCTGTCAAACAAATAAAAAATCTAAATATCAGTTCGGGTCGGGAAATGTTGAGACTGTCGAGTTCCTATGCCATGCTCCCCTCCGCGTCTCTGCATCTCCACGCAGGTGCACACGGCGTGCAGTACAGCAGTGTAGCACACATTGATCGGCACATCACAGACAGGCAGAGAGCAGCAGAAGTGAAGCCCTCCCTCCCTTTCCAGTTGTGCTTGTCTTGGTGTGGAGGTGAGTGGTGATGAACAACAGACTAAGCTACCTGTGCCTCGAATTTACAGCTAATTATCCAAAAGACAAAAGGCAAATATAGTTCATTTGTCTTGCTAACATCTATGTCTCATGAGCTACCATGTAATAAGTTAGCTACAGTTTCATGGGCATACAGGCTAACTTAATGGAGAAACGACAGCTGAATACAGTAAAATTACAGTGTGTGTGTGCATGGCACAGTAAATGTAATTATAACAACATTGTGAACTGATTATTTTTGTAGACATCTGTTGGAAAATGAAACAACATGAAACAATTGGGTGAGTGTGAGGGAATTCAAATAAATTGGCAAGTCAGTCAGAGTTGTGTTAATATATTTAACGTTTTGTGTAGAAAAAAATTAAAATAAATATGAGAAGTGCCCTTTTTTCCACTTGAGCCCCTGCCCATCAAAATGTCTGTGCACGTCCCTGGTTATATATGATGCTACCTTACAATTTGGTGTGACATTGTTGCTTTCTTGGTACGCAGCTCACTTAATTGTGGAACATAGCCATAGTTTGTGTGTATAAATGAAAACTGGATGTCTCAAAGTGGGAGAGTATTGGTTATGTGTGTCTGTGGTTTTGTGTACGTCTATGTTAAGGAAGTATTTCATGATGAGTTTGTTGGCAGCTGGTGGCTGATGCAGCACTCTGCTCTTCCCGCCTGCCCTCTGCCCCAGCACCCCAGGGGAATCATGGGTAAAGCATTGATTGACTGTCTGTGGACCATCCTCAAAACCTGACAGCAACTCAACGAGCCTGGTTTCAATCAGAATGTTTGTGTGAGTGCCCTTGTGCCTGTTAGACCCTTGCCCTCTTAAACACACACACACTCCAGTGTTGTCCTGTCCCCAGTGCACTAAATGCCCCAATGAATCACTGTGACAGTCAGAGCAGCTGGACCACACTGTCAGCTCTTTCTCTTTCACTTCCAGTATCTGAGCGCCTTTTTTATTTTTTAGGAGAGCCGGGAGGAGAGGAGGGGTGGAACAAGCAGACAGGGTGGGTCTCTATTGTGCAGAAGTGAGAGAAAGAGTTTGTGATGGAGGAATGGGGTGGAAGAGGGGGTGAATTTCCCTCCTTTGCATCAGTTGTACTTTAGATATATAAAAATATATGTAAACTAAATATTATATATAAAAAAAATTATCAGTAAATATACTATATTTGTATATTTTATATATGCATGTATATAATATGTGCATGTAATTTGCATGTAAGGTGTCTGCAAAAAAAAAAGAATGTAAATATATACATGTAAGTTAATATATACATATGTATTATATATATATATATATGTGTGTGTATACATATGTATAAGTTTATCAATTATTAATTGTATTTATTAGTGTATTTATATAAGCTTATCAATTATA
>NW_015549558.1:1060903-1074427 GCF_001515605.1 Sinocyclocheilus anshuiensis | reverse complement strand
TATATATATATAAATGTAGAAATCTAGTTTTTTATAAAAAACTGAATACAAAAATTGTATGTGTAGTTATATTTATTTAAGGTAATTAATTGATAAATATCTTAAGTGCTGAGAGCTATGCTTAGCTATTAGACAGCTTACACAGTGAAAATCTCAGAAAAGTTGCACAGGTGTGTGATTTGTCATTGAAGCAACCCATTGACTGGTGCTGGTCTGAAGAAATGAGGGACGAGGAGGGAGAATCTGTAAGAAATGTGTGTGGTGAATAAGATTCTGTTAGACTGCAGTGGGGGAGTTGACTAACAGGTTCAGGCTTATCGGAGGAGCCCACTAATTGGAGGTCATCCGCATGAATAAAAAAAAACAGTCAATTACTGTGCAAGAAAAGAGCTGACCATCTCTCATTCCCTCCTGCTTGCTGCCACCCTGTTTAGATGCCTTGCACCCCTTGATGAAATGTTTGTGTTATGGTGACTCCTCACAGGCCCTGCTATGTAGGCTGGATCATTACACCTGATTGTCGTTACTGAGATTCAGAGACAGGAAGCACAGCGGTGCTATAGACTGTTGTGCCTGCACCCCTCTGCGTGTCTGTGTGTGTCACATGCAAACACACACCTGCTAGAGTAATTACGGGAATAATCATAGCGACAATCACTCGACCCACTGTTTTTTTTCTTCAGAGATGTAGTCATTTTTATACAGTATTAATGTAGTTAACACTGAATAGAAGTAGAATTAATTTTTAAAACATTACATGAAATATAAAACATGTTTTAAACTCGCAAAATACAGCAGAATCTAAAGTAGCCTTTGGCCTCACCTTTAACTATTGTATTTGTAGGATGGGTAGAATTTGAGTCTAAAATCAGAATGGGTGGATGGATGGAGAAAACTCCAGGATGTTCAGACGCAGGCTTTTACTCTGGATGATTAAAAGGTGAACTCTCTCCGCAGGAGTTAACTGGACCTGGGCCAGTCGAGTGACATGAGCCAGGGATAATCATACTTCATGCTTGTCACGCGGTTAAGAGGGTTTATTGGCTGTCATTATTTGTATCAAATGAGAAAGGAGAGCTTCAGGAAGCTGCCACCTGCTTTCGGGGATTCATATCGTGAGAAGGAGGTTATCAAACTCCCTTCCACTGTCCTTGTTAAAGCACAAGGGTCTGTGTGCATGTTTGTCTGAGATGGTCTGAATACTACACTACTATGATAAAGCAGCTCCCATCAGTCCAGTTATCTTAAAGATTAATTCTGTGTGGACACGGCCCACAGCTAATGCTCCAAAGTGACACTGGCCAGCTGACCTTTTTTTTTTTAGCAATATTTTTTTAACCTATATTCACCTTTTTCTACTTAATTGGTTATCAGGTTTTTAACATCTGGTGTTCTGATGAATGTCAGAATTTGGTGGGTTTTTGTAGAAATGGATTAATTTAATATATTGTTTAAATAAATTACTAAACTTATTTTCATGTTATGAATGATCAAAACATATAAGCATGTGACCTTTTAGACTTTGCATAAATAGAATGCCATAATATTATTAATAACATTTTTAGTATTAATATTATTCATATTTATCATCATATGAACTACCAATCATAAACCTGGGGTCAGTAAGTTTTTTTTTTAAGAAATTAATACTTTTATTCAGCAAGGATTCATTAAATTTATCTAAAGGTGACAGAAAAACATTTATAATTTTACAAAAGATTTCTATTTCAAATAAATGCGGTTCTTTTGAAATTGCTATTCATAAAAGAATCCTGAAAAAAAAACATATCACATTAGCAGAATCTAAAGTAGCCTTTGGCCTCACCTTTAACTATTGTATTTGTAGGATGGGTAGAATTTGAGTCTAAAATCAGAATGGGTGGATGGATGGAGAAAACTCCAGGATGTTCAGACGCAGGCTTTTACTCTGGATGATTAAAAGGTGAACTCTCTCCGCAGGAGTTAACTGGACCTGGGCCAGTCGAGTGACATGAGCCAGGGATAATCATACTTCATGCTTGTCACGCGGTTAAGAGGGTTTATTGGCTGTCATTATTTGTATCAAATGAGAAAGGAGAGCTTCAGGAAGCTGCCACCTGCTTTCGGGGATTCATATCGTGAGAAGGAGGTTATCAAACTCCCTTCCACTGTCCTTGTTAAAGCACAAGGGTCTGTGTGCATGTTTGTCTGAGATGGTCTGAATACTACACTACTATGATAAAGCAGCTCCCATCAGTCCAGTTATCTTAAAGATTAATTCTGTGTGGACACGGCCCACAGCTAATGCTCCAAAGTGACACTGGCCAGCTGACCTTTTTTTTTTTAGCAATATTTTTTTAACCTATATTCACCTTTTTCTACTTAATTGGTTATCAGGTTTTTAACATCTGGTGTTCTGATGAATGTCAGAATTTGGTGGGTTTTTGTAGAAATGGATTAATTTAATATATTGTTTAAATAAATTACTAAACTTATTTTCATGTTATGAATGATCAAAACATATAAGCATGTGACCTTTTAGACTTTGCATAAATAGAATGCCATAATATTATTAATAACATTTTTAGTATTAATATTATTCATATTTATCATCATATGAACTACCAATCATAAACCTGGGGTCAGTAAGTTTTTTTTTTAAGAAATTAATACTTTTATTCAGCAAGGATTCATTAAATTTATCTAAAGGTGACAGAAAAACATTTATAATTTTACAAAAGATTTCTATTTCAAATAAATGCGGTTCTTTTGAAATTGCTATTCATAAAAGAATCCTGAAAAAAAAACATATCACATTATTAAAATGATTTCTAAAGGATCATGTGACACTGAAGACTGGAGTAATAGCTGCTGAAAATTCAGATTTGCATCACAAGAATAAATTACATTTTAAAATTTATTAAAATAGAAAACGGTTATTTTAAATTTTAATAATATTTCATAATTTTACTATATTTTTATCAATGACAGATTATATGAGATCATATGAGACTTTATATAAAATATATGTCGTATAATTAAAAAAAATATTAATTAAAATATCTCAGTTCACTCGCAATTGACAAGTGTGGCAAAAAAGTGAATATTGGAGCCAGTGTACACACACGTCAGGAAGAACATTCCTAAATGCCAATGTAACCACCAACCATTTTCAAGCTGCACGAAACATACCCGAGAGAAACGCAGCAGCAGCCTTGGCCCAGTAGCTGCACTTCAAAAGCATGACTGCTGCAGCCGTTTCCTGAGCAGAGGCAAGCAAATAGTGTGTTCAGCACATGACAGCGCATAAGAGACATCCACCGCAGCGCCCGTGTGCACACTCACACATTTTATGGACATTACACTGGGAGCTCTCTCATCTGTCATTCAAACACCTTTCCTGAAAGACCAGTGAAGGAGGGAATGGCAAGAAAAACTGTGAGAGTGTGTGTGTGAACGCTTTAGAGCTTTTTAGCAGAGCTGGCAGGCATTAGTCTGGCCTTCCCTTCCTTGCATGAATACTCTTTATACTCCAATAAATATGCGGCTGTCTCTGCCACGCTCACCCCCTACACACATTCAATGTCTCTTCTGCCTCTCTCTCTCACTCTTGGGCTTATTCTTCCATCCCTCTTTCTTTCTGCCCCTCTCCCTTTCGGTAACACCCAGCTTTCTTTTATATTCCTCCCTCTCACATCCTCTCATCCAGTGTCCTCCACTAATAATTTCACCATCCCCCCATCCTTCTCTCCCTTCCTCCATTGATGTTCAGTGCCCCTGACTCTGACCTGCTTCCCACTGCCCTCATCCCCTAACTCACTCCGCATCACCCCCTCCCTCTTTTCATCCAATCTCCATCCCTCCTTCTTCAACCGGCCTGTGCCCTCTCTTCTACATCCAATCCATCCTGTCCGCTCTCTTTTTCTTCCCTCTGTCTGTTTTTTTCTGCTGTCACTGTACGCTGACCCCAATTCTGCCCTCGCTGTTATTTCCCCCTATAGCTGTATGTAGGCATTACAACTTTACACGCACATTTTTTTTTTGCTGTTGTTTTTTATTTGCACAGTGCTTTACATCTTTGCTGTATTAGTTTGCTGAGGTGTCTGTTTGTATGTGCAAGATCATTTTTTTGGTCAGGCAATCATGTTTTTTATTACTTATTTGTAAATTGCAATTAAATGAAAATGTATTATAGCTTATAGTTATATTAAATGCAGTTAATTGAGCTTAACAATGATTTCTGACCCACTTAGTTAGGATTTAAGTACATATTTATGTCATTTCGTAATTACTATTGTCTTTGAAATAAGGTTAAAGTGCCCCAATGTATTGACGAGCAATTATGGTAAAATGTACTTTCATGTCATTTCTATTGAAACTTATGTCATGAATTGAAATATATTTGTAATGACATTTTTTATAATGAAGTTGCAATTTAGTACTTTTAAAATATATTAACTACATATTAACATACATATTATGTAAGTACTTTACATAAGCATAAATGTACTTTAAAGAAAAAAGTTTTATTACAAATGCACTTTTTAAAAGCATCTTTATGTGTGTTGACCCCTCGTGAAAGTTTACTCTCTTTAAGTACACTTAAAGTCTTTTATTTTCTTAATATTATATTATCTGCCAAGGCAGTTTTAAAAAAAATACTTTTATTTGAAGTACACTACAGGTACACATTTAATACAATTAAGCACACTTCTTTTTCACAAGAGTAATATAATGCATGTATATTGAAAAAATGTACAACAACACATGAGATATAGTATATTTTCTCAAAATTCTAAAATGTATTGCACTTGTATATCCGGGTTGTGTGTTTTAAGCACAGGGGTATATGTTTCTATGTGTCTGAGTGTGTGTTGTGCTCTGTTCAGCTCTGCTGTGGTATAGATCTCTTCATAAACTAATTTCCATACATCCAGCCCTTAGAACTGGACAATACTGAACACCACATACACCATCTGGTAGAATGGACTTCGTAGTGGATGTAGATCCAGACCGGCTGGCACTCATAGATGAATGTGAATGCTTCCAGTGTAGCAAATTAGCATGCTAACATTGTTAGCATGACAGGAAGAAGTCTTGTCAGAGGGCAACATAAACAATGTGTTTTAAAAGGCTCATCTTATAAAACAGCAACGAATGGGCTTCACACTTGCAGATGCAGTCATAAGTATCCTCTTCAGACAGTTTACAGTTAGCTATGTTACAGCTAACTGACCAATAATGGGGGAATGTTTAGGAAATTATTGAAAAATTACTTGGGAAATTGTCATTATGTTTGGGTGAAAATTAGAAATTACTGTATGGAACTGTATGCTGATGGAACAGTACTAATTTTTCGCTGTACGTTGTGTATGTTTTCAGATGATTCATCTTCTGAAAGTGGGAGTGGCAATGGGATTCGCACTCTGACTCCTCCCTCAGTAGGTGTGGCCGGTGTGAGTGAAAGTACAGGGACAGGAGCCAGATCGGTTAACGGCAACGGAAATGGTAACGCGGCACCACTCGACTTCACCACGACATCCTCGTCCTCATCTTCAGAGGACCAGCAACCAGTCAACCTCAGCGACAGACTGAGTCAGGCCCTGCCTAGTGCTGCTGCCATGCTGGCGACCTTTAACCCTGAGCACACAGAGGAGCTGCGCAGAAAATACCCCAAATCCTCAGAGCTACGCCTTGACCGAGATATCAGGGACTATAATAGCAAGGTATATTCTTTTAGGACCATAAAAATGCTGAATGCTACTTCACACAATACCAAAATTTCAGTAATCATTACCAGTAGCAGAAAAATTTCACTGGTATCGTCTTTTTTACATATATATATTTTTTTTATCTTAGTATCAACTTGGAAATTAAGTACCTGAATTTTTAACATCCTTATTTGCTAATCTAACTAACAGTGCTACTGGTTCTGCCTGTAGACTTTTCCTTCACCCTTGTACACAACAGATTGTCATTTGTTTTGAGCATACAATGCGAGTTGAACCCACAGTGGCAAAGGCGCTCAAGCAAACCTCATTTATTCAGTTAGCTAGCTTGGCAAGGAGTGTTTTTCATTTAGACTGATGCAGAGAGGTTTGAACAATATGCCGAGAAGGCTCCAGTCTGAATAGAAACTTTCATTTCATTCCTATTTTCCATGGTCAGCCTCTGTTGCTTCCCATCTTCTGTTTAATTGTATTGTCTTTGTGAAAAGAAGAGCGCAAAAATATCTTTCAAACAAACGGATTCACAATCTGAAATGCAGCCCAAGACTCTTGGTACCGAGAATGTCTGAATAACACTGTTAGACCTTGAAGAATTGGTTTTCATCAGCCAAAAGCGCCGTCGGTGGTCATGAATGGCCTTATTGGTAGACATCATCTTTTTGATATATCTTTCAGTCTGTGTCCTCCTTTGAAAGTTTTTTCTGATTGTCAATAGACTCTTGCAGACAGAAGGCTTACCTTGGTTTCTTTGTGTGTTTTTGCAGTCTCCTCAATACAATTCAGGCAGCTATGATTCAATAAAGATGGAGATGTGCCCTGAAGATCTGACTGTTGGTCGGTCTCAGGCGGCTGACGATGATGACGATGACCATGACGACCACGACGATAGCGATAAGATCAATGATGCAGAAGGAGTGGATCCAGAGAGGTTGAAGGCTTTTAATGTGAGTATAAAGGCATTAAACTCATGATGTTCTAATGCATAAAAAGAGCTATAAACCATGTGGTCTTGCATGGCTTTCACTCACACCTCATACTTAGTTGAAGTAACTAATTTCTCTCTCTTTTTCTAGATGTTTGTGCGTCTCTTTGTGGATGAGAACCTGGACCGTATGGTGCCAATCTCTAAACAGCCTAAAGAGAAGATCCAGGCCATTATTGAGTCCTGCAGCCGTCAGTTCCCAGAGTTCCAGGAACGTGCTCGCAAACGCATCCGTACCTACCTCAAATCCTGCCGTCGTATGAAGAAGAATGGCATGGAGGTACACGATGCCACATTGAGCTGCTCTTTCTGCTCTTTGTAATGGTTAGATGACTTATATTGCCCCCTGGTGGTCAACACTACAGACACAACACTACAGACACTGAGAAATAGAGTTTTGTTTTGTGATGAAGCAAACACCAGGCAAAAATTCAACATTCATATTCATGAGATGACATTGTAAAGTTTGTACGTAAAAGTACATAATTAATGTAGACTAGTTTTGTAAATGCATTCCTCAATATGCACATTCATTTTTTCATATTAGACATATTTCTGTAAATTAAGTTCAAAACTGTTAACAGATTTTAATGTTGCTGTACTACAAGACAAAATGTAATCTAATTGTTTTCAAATAACTTTTTAGAAAAAAAAAATTCTGTTTCCTTATTCTTCATTATTTAGCAAGGACAGCGTAAATCGACCGAAAGTGACAGTAAAGGCATTTATAATTTTACAAAAAATTTCAGTTTCAAATGCTTTTCTTTTGAACTTTCAATTTGTTGAAGAATCCTAAAAAGAAATGTATCAAATAAATGCGGCCTTGGTGAGCGAGCGTACTTTTAGAAATCTTACAAACGGTTGTGTATAACATACTTTACACATAAAATAAGAGATTCTGAGAAATTAAGTGTTCTTTCACCATGACCCATAAAATTAGTACATAATAGTTAATATATTAAATGTACTGTGTGTGTACTAGCAGACTCGACCCACGCCACCCCACCTGACCTCAGCGCTGGCTGAGAACATTCTAGCAGCCGCCTGTGAGAGTGAATCACGCAAAGCTGCCAAAAGAATGCGCATGGATGTCTACCAGGCACACGTAAGTAGCGATGTATAAGTGTATGCATGTGCATGTGAAACTTGGACATGCATTGGTGTCAGTCTGTCTCTTAATTTTAAAACCAAGGTAGCCTGATATAATTGTTTCTCTCTCAGGATGAGCCGTTATCTCTGGATAAGGCGGTCTCTCGTGAGCCGGTCTCGCTGACCCAATCTGCATACTCCCTTGCTGCCTCAGCCTACTCCCAGGACCAGCTATACATCAATGGAGGCCTCAACTACAGTTACCGTGGTTATGGAGGACTGTGTGCCAGCATGCAACACCCAGTGTCCCTGACAACAGCTACCGCCCAGACCAACGGTGAGAGAGGAAGCTGACAGCATCCTAACTGAAGTTTGAACTTGATGCTTACTCACACAATTGCCTTATCTGTGAAAGCATATAGGATACAAGCAAAGTTGCCTTAACATGTGACATAAACGAAGTAATTTACATTATATAAGGGCTATGATGCATTAAACAGTGGTTCTCAACCAGGGGGCCACTTGAGGGCCATTGGCAAACTTCCAAGGGGGCTGCAGGATGACTTACAATGAGTTAAATTATTATTGTTAATAATTAGTTAATAATAATTTTCTTTTTAATATATTAAAACATTCTAACATTATAAAACATTCATATAATTAAAATGCTAAAAAAAAACATACAATCAAGATATAAACTGAAATCATACCGTTCTTGAAAATCACAAAATCAATTATGGTTAATTAATTTAATTACTCCATTGTAACTACATTGACATTCCCAGTTTCTATTAATAATATATTATCATTAATAAATTATATATGTAAAGTTCTCTTAATATTATATTATGTAGGGGGTTGCTAAATATTGTGTTGGACAGTGGGGGTCCTTAAAATGATGTCAGAGAGACAGCTAACTAGTTTTTTGACAGAGCTACTGAGGCTGGGTATTGATGAAAATTTCAGTTCTTTTTTTATTCAATTTAATTAATTTGGACATATTTCATATATTGGAAACCTTTTAACTAATTAATTTTAAAATGTAACATCCAGGCCCAAACTTTGCAGCACAACTGCTATGTAATTAATGTATATCAATCAATGCAATGTGGAAATCAGCTTAAGTAAACAAAATAACATTTCTCATGTAAAACTATTTCGTTTAAAATATAAAAAATTATTATAAAAATATAAACCAACACTTTGGTTATAAATTCCCATGAATGCATTTAGAGAGTTTGTGGAAAAGTCTTTTTGAATGATTCACTGACTCTAAAGAGTCATTTGTTGATGAATCAGGCTGCACTGCTCACACTGCATGTTTCTCAGTCACTAAAAAAGAACCGGTTTAAAAGAGTAATTTTTTGAAGGATTGGACTATGCTGGTCATGCTGTACGTGAATGTGTGCAGCCCACAACGGTGTGCCAGTATTTCTGGTACACACTAATTTTTAACGGATTTCATTTCCTGTGGCACTTTAAATTGGAATAGATTAAAAGAGCAATCTTGAGTTTTTAAGATTTTTTTTTATCCTCCCTTAAGAGCTACTGTGTCTCTGTTCTTAGTTGTTTTTATGTCTGTAATTATATTTTTATTCGCTCCGTTCAGGACCTACTGATCTCAGTATGAAGTCTCTGGCCTCAAATTCGTCCTCGCCAAGCTCCAGTAGTCTCGGCAGGAACGGAGGAGCTCAGCTCAGCCATACAGAAGTGGCGGCAGTGCGTCAGCTGATCGCGGGATACCGTGAGTCTGCAGCCTTCCTGCTACGATCGGCAGATGAGCTGGAGACCCTCATACTACAACAGAACTGAACCAATTTTCAACACTCTCTCTGACTACACACATACCCTTGTCCCTCTGGACCTCATAACTGACTGTGTCCCTCACATGATCATCATCCTCATCGTCACAGGTTTTCCAGTCACCAAGGAAAACCATCTGGCTCTTAAAGACATTAGAAGAGAGAGAAAACACACCGCTTCATCAAGCTTTTGCATTCATATTTCAACGAGAACAGCCAAGAGATGAAGAGGACAAACGTGGAGATGAATCTTTGAAGGACACTGCAGTGCTGAAGCAGACGGTTCGAAGCATCCTCCACGTACTGCTCCTCTCCACGGCCTCCCTCTGTTTAACCGCCCTTCGTTCCCCACTGAGAGCCATCGATTTCGGATTTTCTTGGTTTTTAGCTACTTCAAAGGAGGAATTACGGCACGCCAATCCTCCAGACGGCACTAACTAATTGAAGACACTTTTGATTTGGAGGCGTAATGGAAAGAAAGAAGATAAAAAGAGCAAGAAGAAAACTAAGAGACCTTTGTATTTGCTGTAAATAAGCACTCGCTGTGTCCTGAAGCACTTTTCCATTCATTCTGACCTCTGAATCATTAATTTATGCATATAGATACGCAGGTGGAAGCTCACCTGGAAATACCTCAGCCTGTCTGTCCCGCTCTCTCTCTCCCAGCGTTCTCCTCTCTGTGTGTGGGAAAAGAAAATGATCACCTGTCCGTCCTCGACTTCACGGTCCAGTGATTTGGGATTCGAAGGCAGAGAGTGGGAGTGAATTTGTTTCTGTAATTGAAGTGAAGATTTTCTTTTCCACCCCCTCCAAATGTGTTGTATATATTCCGATCCATTTCAAGGTATTGATGGCAAAAATATACTGAACTTGTTTTGGGAATGGACCCGTACTGATGCATTTAAACACTTCGGCCTCATAGATGCCAACTCTCTTTGTTTCCACTGTACGGGTCACCTTCTGTTCTCCTCTTCTCTTATATGTCCTTCCATTTCTCCTGTACATCCTCTCTTCTCCTCCACCTTATTATTCTGCTTTGGACGGAGATAGAGAGGAAGGATCCGGAATGGAAGCTTGTTAGTCTTTTATCTGTTGACTTTTCTTAATGGCCATTAATCCACTCTGCTGCTATGGACTCCAACGTAATGCCACAGACCTGAAACCTCAAGCCTCCCAAACACAACCAGAGCACCTCAAAGGCGAAAAAAGAAAACAAGGCAAAAAAAAAACGAAATGGAAGCCAAATCCAAAAGAAAGATAAAAAAAAAAAACCCTGCCGTTTTGCATTCTGGTCAAGAGTGTTTGATTTAATACTGAGGGCTGCTTGTGTTTGCTTGTGTTTGCTTTTGTTTGATTTGTTCTAAAAGTGCGGTGTGTGCTTAAATCTCGAGATCAACTGGGATCAAATCGTCTTTGGCACAAGAGCTTGGCGCATACACGAACACGTGTATGACACGAACAGACATGCTAAAGGGTCTTTAGTGAACTGAATATTTATCAGGAGAGGTTTAAAAATGTGTAGTTAGTGAGGTAGATTTGTTTAGGGACTGACTGACAGTAATGTCACTGTAATTTGCTCCATTTGCACACAGAGGCAGTGCTAATCTGTGATTGAGGAGCTCGGTGGCTCCGTGTTGCACTGCTAGTGGGGGATGGAGAAAGAATATCGCAATGCAGAAGATAATCAAACGCATTTCTGGCCCTAAAGGAGACAGACTAATACAGAGAGGCTACCATGACCCCCGCTGAGGAGCCTTCAGAATCATTACATTCATAATCACATGACCGGGACCTACTTATGATTGAAAGCCATGATGATGAGTGAGTGTGACCAGAGACTACACTGCCCTCTTAAGACATATTTGTGTGCAATTTTGACACCTCTACTCAAAACACAACAGTGGATATATAGAAGTAGTGATTTCTTAATTATTATATTTATGGTTGGCCTTCACAGTCAAGCCTCCTACTTCGATATTGAGTTGTTACATACGTGAAGACATATGCACAATTGACAGCGTGAGACCTCTCCTCACTGTGCGCTGCTCTGGTTAATGTTGCTCTGATCACAAAAGGGTCCTTAACCTCTCTCATCTCTGACTGTCTTCGCTTTTTCTTTTACTTAATTTCAGGAGAGAACTTAATAAGGAAATAAGGGGAGATATGTAAATATTTAAAAATATTTACAAATTAAATGCTTTAAAATATTTTAAAATATTAATTTTGTTTTTAATTACATTTCTAAGTTTAGCCCCAAAATAAATAAAATAAGAAATTGTATTTTGCATAAAGAAAATTAATTCTGCTTTTTGGTTTCTGATATTTTAATTAAGCACATTTTTTCACAAAAATGCTCATTACCTTAATGCTTCCTACATTTCACTTTTTAGTTTTTGTTTGAGGTTTTTTTTTTGTTTTTTGTTTTTTTTTGTAATTGAAATGTTATTACAAAATTCGTTAAGTTCATTAGAAATTCTGTAATTTATAATTTCAATTATAAACCATTTTTTACATATTACAGTACAAAATTACAGTAAATATACTGTAATACATTTTTTATTAAATTGACAAATTTAAAAGGAACTACAAATACCACTAAGATATTTAAATCTTTATAATTTCAGTATAGTAGAATAAGTTATATATATTAAATAATATAATAAAGAATTTGAAGAATCTGATTTTTTTTTTTTCATTTCGTAATGAGAATTGAGGTTGATATGCTTGATTAAATCATACAAAAAAAATGTTTATTGAAAAAACGAATTGTCCTAACAATAGTTTTCTCTTCCACAAAATACAATTTCTGATTTTATTTTTTTGATTTTTGGAGTGAAATTTAACCTAAACACGTTTCTGACACACATTTTGACCTACGCATTCAAGGGGTTTAATTTGGGGGAAAAAATTCTCATGATCAAACGTCCTCTCTCCTCCTTTTCTGTGCTGTTGCCATTTCTATTTGTCTCTCTGTCTCACCTGCTTTTCTTTTCCACGCTGTCCGCAGTAGACACAGATTGTGAGAGGTCAGGTAATAGAGGATTCTAGCTGCTGTCTCGGTCATCTGTCTTTCTCTCATAGAGGTCTGATATGGGTCCCACTGCCGTCAAACGCTGCTGATGATACGCCAACCTCACATGCTACTGAGCTCTTCTATGGATTTCTAAAAACGTACGATGGAGATGGAACTAGTAACCGCATCTGTGTGGAAAAGAAGCCGAAAAAAGCAAAGCTGTTCATCTGTTCGTAAGGTGTTTCTTCTCTCCAGTTCGCTCAATGACAGCTACTGAACAACAAACTGTAAAACAAGGCAAACGACAATCTTGAAAAAGGTGTAACTAGTTCACAGTTTTGTTCCCATGCTCTGTGTTCCGTGTGCGGTCGTACAGCGCAGTGTGTCCCGGGAGAGTGAGGGCTATTTTAGCCATAATCAGAGCATCTCTCACTCTCAGATCCGAGTTCTCACGCTAGCCGCTGAAGACGCCTTGTGGCCCACTGTCGAAAACCTTTTAATCTGATTCCTATTTTTATTATAATTATCTCGATTACTATTATTTTGTAATTCTTTTTGTATCGCAACTGGTCTTTTCAGAACCGTTTTGTACCGACATCCCATTTGAAGTTTGTCCTGTATGCCTATAACATTCCAAACAAGGATGTCAACATGCCAAGCAGCCAGCCAAACCACGGTCACATCGGATTGCAGATACACACACCGAGGGCAAAATCAATCCCACGCCGCACAGGCTTTAAAGTGTTAGTTACATTGAGAGCTTGATGCCTGATTCCCCTTGCGCCACAACCCCCAAAGAACTGTTATCTCTGTACTGTATGACCAAGATATTTGGGAAACTGTTTTCTAATTAGTTACAGCGCCGTGCCTTTAAAGGGGCTTAACCGAACTGATTGTCATATATATATATATATATATATATATATATAT
>NW_015549558.1:1057567-1060560 GCF_001515605.1 Sinocyclocheilus anshuiensis | reverse complement strand
TATATGTCCCTTTACTGTATTAGAAACCCTCCAGAAGCTCTCCATATTTGCTGTCATAAGGTACCTCAGAGCTCCTTCAAGGTGTCTTTTTTGGTTCAATCAGCACCGCAATCTACTGTGATATTATGTACAACTAAACAGGCCACCTGTCATATTTCAAAGGCATCACTCACAAACACACACACGGACGTATATGGGTTCAGGCTTTGCATTCAGGTGTGACGCTGGTTATGGTTGCTGCAAAACTACACATCTTAAGAAAAATGCTCTGGTTTGATCAGATATATAGCTCTGACACACAAAAAAGAAATGAAAGAAGAAAAAACAACTTGACTTTTATTTTTCTACCACCGTGGTGTACAGCTGCGTTCAAGTTCATGTGGTTCCCCCGTTTTAGTCTGTTCTCTTTTCTAATTTGTTGGTGCTTTGGATCTTTACCGTCCCGTCTCGGTTTCCTCCTGATTTCTCCTGTATAAGGAGCTGCTGACGTCGGCTCTGGTTCTGATATGTACTTAATACCAATGTGAAACTGTCTCTTTCCTTCTCATTTTGGACTCAGTGGAAGTGTGATGTTTACATGTACAGATTTTTGAGATTCTCTTTCTTTTTTGTTGTTGTCCTCATTTTGTTGTTGTTTTTATTTCAGATGCTTTCCCTTTTTCTTTTCAGGCACTGCTTAATTTGATCTGATTCCTTTATAGTGAAGGGAAATGGGACTTGCAGCAATTTCCATGCATTTAACAGTAAGACAAGACAGTGTTTTTGTCTGGGAGACCCCTATCACTGACCCCAATCACTTTCTTTAACTGCTGTCAACAGATACACAAATTGAAGAAGGCTTGTTGTAAATCAATCTTTTCCTCTGACCATTAGGGACAACATGGCCGTCTGTTCCTTAATGATTAAAAGCCATTATCACACCCTTCGTCGGGTGCAGACATCAAGTATTAGAGTACAAGAACAGCAGAGTGAAAACCTCAGGTAAATGATTGCTGTTTTATAGTTGAAAAAGAAGTCCTATGGGCAACCCATTTCCCACTTTAATACCATAATATATACAAAATAAATCTTTTTTTATATATTTATTGTGTTATATATATAACAGTGAATACTTTTTCAGTACATGTGGCTAAATATTTTAATTCTTTAGAAAAGTGTTGAAACATATGTGAAGAAACTGAAAGATTGAGTGAAAATGGGGAAAAAAATCATTTTTTTGTTGTTTAATGCAAACAGCATGGGCGGCTCCTAACATATCACTTTCATTAATGAACACCAATGATTTGAGATCAAGCTTTCTCAAGTGGGATGTCACTGCTAAAATGTCACGGACATGACATTGTGACTTTTTTTTTCTCCCAAGCTGTACGTCACAAAGCTAAATATACTAATAAAACAGTGTGCTATATATCAAACCCGGCAGCTGTATTTATTTTCCTCCTCCTAAGGAAAAAATATTTTGAATCAGCATCAGATGTATTTGTCTGTGCTTGTGTGTGGGTCAGGTTTTGCTAACTTAAGTAAAACCTGAAACCGCTTACATTGGTCATCATGATGAAAACGGCTTCATAAGAACTTAATCAGTAGTTCTCAGGCTCGTTGATCTTGATCCCCCATCGTCCATGACAATATTCAAAGACTAAGCCATTTCCTCTAGTGCTTCAATGTCAGTTTATTTAGGCATCTTGATTTTTATTATTATGGCCCACTTGGAAGGCTTTAATGCATGTGTGGTTCAGAAATGCAGGAATAGGGTTAAGTACTGGCCTGATATGGAGGGGCTGAGTAAATTATATGGCATATTATAAAATATATTATTTACTTTTACTGGCCTGATATGGGGGTTGAGTAAATTATATGACATATTATAAAATATATTGTTTACTTCACAATGTAATATACATCCCACAGTTTTAATCTAATTACCCTGAAAAAAAAAGTGTTTGCCTATGTCTGACCCGTATGGTTTGGCCAAGAGGGCCCCATATGTGTTTGCTCATTCAGAACTCATATAGAGGTTACCTATGTGGGTACCACCTTTCGCCCACGTAGGCAGCCTATATGGGACTGGTTGTGTTTGCCTATGTCTGACCCATATTGCTGGTCAGCAGGCTGGTTTTAGAGGGGTTTTGGCCACTTTCTTTGCTGGTCAGGCTGGGAGACCAGCTACTTCCAACTTAAACCAGCTAAGACCAGCTCAGGGTGGTTTTAGCTGGGGGGGGGTCAGCTGGGTATATACTCTAGAGCGATATAACTCCGCATAGAAGTCGCGTCAAGGTGGCAATTTTACAGTGTGTTTACTTCACAAAGATGCTCAGAAAAGATTCGACCTAAATATATTTAGGTGGGAAACAATTTTGGTTACTGGTTCGGGTACATGAAGACGTTTTTGCACCAGTCCAGCTGCTTTTCTGTCATTCTAAAGTTTTTAGAACAGAGCTCTATTATAGCATCTCCTTCTTTCATTTTATGTGACGCCAAAATATATTTAGTGAGCGATTTATAGCTAATATACATCTCCAGTAACCTCGGTAACCACTATTCTTTCTAAATGACAGAAACCTATAAATTTTGCAGAAAATGTTTTAGCTCAGAATACACAAAATTAGAAAACCATTAAGAGATAAAGATCTAAACTGCCCAAAATAATCTTTTTTTTAATTTTTTTTATTGCAAGTATAAACACTTAACTTCAACAATTAATGTAACATTGGATGACATTATGAATACAGAAATTATATAGGAAGACAAAGAAGAAAAAAATAAATAAGAATACATAGATAAAACAACAAATACAGAGGTAGTAAATCAAAATTATGTACCATTCAGCAGATCATTATACAGTTTCACAAATTTGACACTTTTTTTGGTATTAATATTTTTTAGTGATATAATTAAGTAGTTAAAGTCACAAAGAAAATTATGTAATTTTGGAGATGTTGAAGAAAATTTACATTTATGAATATAATATTTTCCCAATAAAATAAATACAT
>NW_015549558.1:1033835-1057238 GCF_001515605.1 Sinocyclocheilus anshuiensis | reverse complement strand
TTAATATTTTTTAGTGTTATAATTAAGTAGTTAAAGTCACAAAGAAAATTATGTAATTTTGGAGATGTTGAAGAAAATTTACATTTATGAATATAATATTTTCCCAATAAAATAAATAAATTTCCTATATATTCTACGTTATGTTTACAATGTGAAAAATAACAAAATATATCACACATAGTAACATCAATGTCTACATTAGATTTTGAAGAAAAGAATTTTGACACGTCAGACCAACATTCCTTAACAAGGGGGCATTTGAAAAAAAAGATGATCAATAGACTCAATGCTGACATTACAGAAATTACAATTCAGATGAGGATTACCAAATTTGGATGTAATCTCATTAGTGGGGTATATATTATGCAAAATCTTTAAATGTAATTCTTTTACTTTGTTGGGGACACAGAATTTATCAGGTAAGAGCCATGCTTTTTTTCAATTAATCTTATCTATTAAAGAATTCCAAAAAAAAAATCCCCTCGGAGTTATTCTTTTCCTTGACTGAAACACATTTCTTATCATTTTATTATTACATTTTGGGTCATAAATGCACTTGTCATCAACCAAAAAATTCGGTTCCCTTTTTACAATCTCTTCAAATGATAGATGACATTTCATTAAGTGAACAAGACCATTAGGTATAGCTTTAACAATTGTAAGAAATTCCTTATGAACCACAGGGAAATTGTATTTAAACATGAAATCACCGTAAGAGTAAACATTCCCTTGAGGATCTAGTATATCACAAAGATAATTAATACCTTTTTCATGCCAATTCTTAAGAAAAATCGACTTGTTCTTTACTAAAATACTTTCGTTGTTCCATAGCTTCACTTTATGCGGGGAGAAATTGTGAACAAAACAAAGTTTCCATGCCAAAAGTGTCTGTTCATGGAATTTAGAAAGTTTAATGGGGAGTTTAGAAGGGGAAAAGTTACAAGTTAACAAAAATGTAAGACCTCCCACGTTTTTATAGATATTGTATGGGATAAAGTACCAAAAAGAATCTGATGAATTGACACAATTCTTAAGCCAATTTACTTTGAAAGTATAATTAATGTCAAAAAAATCAAGCATCTCAAAACCTCCATCAGCTTTCTTACCACAACGAACTTGTTTCTTCAAATATTGGATGTTTGTTTTTCCAAAAAAAGTTCAACAATAAACTATTAATTTGTTTACATGTATTGTCGTGAACAAATAATGAAAAAGATGGGTATATAAAATGAGACAGACCTTCTGCTTTTATTAAAAGAACTCTACCAAGAAAGGATAGATCTCTTTGAAGCCAATTGTTAAATATTGGTTTTGCTTTTTTAATTTTAGGAGTAAAATTAATTTCTTGCCTAAGAGAGATTTTCTTGGAAATATGGATGCCGAGATATTTCACATTATCTTTAATAGGTATATTATTCACAGAGGTTTCAGCCCAAAATAATCTTAAACAGTAATACAAACGCCAGTGTGACGTCACAGCTCATGGGCGGGCCCCCAATATTTGCTGTACACAACTGGTTTAGTAAATATAATTAGCACAATAATTTAAAATAATAGGGCTACATGTAAACTGGAAGGCCCCGTCGTGTATAATAATAAACGTGGGCATACATGTGTGCGTGTGGTAAAAACGAATAGGCTAGAATAGTATTATTTTCCAACTAGCCTACTTATTCACATGATATGCACGCAAATGAGCATCCTCAAATTTGAATAAAAGCAAATATTTGCGGAGATGTACGATTAGGCGAATCTAAAAATAAACGGATACTGGTTTCCAGCTCCAAGTGTGCGCTCGACTAGTGAACAGATGATGGCTCTACGGGAGAAACGGCTCGCTCGCAGCCAGGTTCACATAGCTACTGCGAAGCGTTTTGCTCCGGAGCGGATAGACACCGCACTGCACCGGTCATTATGAGAGAAGAGGGACATCATGAACGAGTAGAGCCTAAATTTAGATGAAAAGAGGATGTTCTTCAAGGTACTTCAACCACAACATCCTCTCCTCGTCTTAATGTCTCATTGAACTATAAAAACATGTCTTTTCCGCATACCTTTGTGATCCATCCCGAGACAGAACCGGTTTCACCTGATCCTCCGCTATGATCACGGCCAGCGCGTTAGCTCAACAAAGGGGATCCCGGTATAGAATCGCTACGGACGGTCGGTCACCATCGGTGAGGGACCCACACACCTCTTTTATTTTCAATTTCAACCGTGGACAGCTGCCAGATATTCTGGCTACCCTGGAGTCCGTAGCAAGCGAGGGCTGGGATGGAGAAGTGTTGTCGCAGCTGTATGCCATGCATGAAGAGGTTATGGGACTGCATATGGCCCGAGTTTTACTATCCGAACATCGCTCGTCCGGCCGAGATCCGCACGGTTTCAGGTGATATCCGGATCCCGGCTCCTAAGAAGAAGCCGGCGCAGCTGTACGCGGCGCTCTTCGACTTCGAAGCCCGCAGTGAGGAAGAGCTGACGGTGAAAGAGGGGGACAAACTGTCTGTCATAGAAAAGAGGGGAGATTATGTATTTGCCAAGAAGCTGACGGGGTCCCTGGAGTCCGGACTGGTCCCTGCTAATTATGTGGCCCTAGTACAGGATGAATTCGCTAACTACAGGTAAGTCCCGAGTCTGACAATCTGTAGACTTACTTTGATTCTAGTGATATTTGTAATTAAAATATTCATTATATTTTATGGAAAATGATCACTCTGTAATAGCCAGCCACTAGTCTTTTCTACGTAGTGCACACAGAACCACCTGTGTAATTAACACTTGAACCTTAAGTCCGAACAAAAGATGTGTGTCTTATACAAATATAGCTACATAAGTTTTGTCAGGGGTTCCATAAACTGTAGGTACTGTCTTTATGTATGACTTTATTATATATTTAATTATCTTTAATGGATCTCGAAAACCTTAAGTGTTTATTAAAGTCAATTGACTACTGGCCCCAAAAATTGCATGAGACCGACTATATCTTGAAAATGACCTTTAAATTTAGATTCAATCATTTTGCAGATGTTGAAAATGTGTTAAAAATTTCAATTTTCAAAAAGAGAGAACCATTGTATAATTCACACTGTAATAATAAGGTCAATAGGTCAAAGCCTGACCATACTGTTTTGAAATTACAGTAGCAGTGTGCTTGGTTATACATTAGCTCGACCAAGCGGTTCATATATCTACACTGTCTCATTTAACTCACAATGGGATTTATCATTATCCATGTGAACAGTGGGCTGTGCGCTTCGTTTACTTTATCGTTTACTTCTGTTTGGTTGCTGTAACAGGGTCAGTCAATTGTTCTTGCTGTAAAGACCTAAATAGTGTTGACAGGTAACGGGTTGTTATGTCAGAGTTGTGTGTGTGTTCGGCCTCTGGTGCACCTGTCGCCTGCCGGAGTTTCACTGAAACTGAAGCACCATGGGATTGTGCTAAACAAGCATGTGCACCTGCCACACCCATATTTAACATGGCAACACTTTGCATGACGCCACAGTGTTTGCTGTGAGAAGCTGAATGCGGTTAATGTGGGCAAAATTAGGTGTTTCTTTCTCTCACTGTAATGAGCAAATAAAGGAAATAAGAGTATTAATTCAAAAAGTGAAATAAGTGAATAGTAGGTTCTAAAAGCCCAGTATATTAGACAAATTGGTTTAATATGTTCTTGGTGTATGGCTAATTTGCATTTCTACACAACTCGTAACATATTGATGAACCATTTAGAGAATGTATATTTTGGAGGTGTTTTTTTATTATTATTATTATCATACCACATTTTTAAAGTGAAATATCTCCGTATATTTGTCATTATAAAATGTTACTGGTAAAATGTGAAAAAAGAAATGGCAGATCTAGATTTTTACACGGCAATTTCAAGCATTTTACACTACAGTACTCATATTACTCACATTGTTAGCTGACATAATAGCAACAGGACTAATAAGAATGTGTCAGTAAATAATTACAGTGAAATACATGTTGTTCATTCCTCACTACTAATCCAATTTCTCTAATGTAAAAAAAGACTAATTATGGTATTAAACATGCATTATTAATGATTACATTATTAACATTTCTGTTGATAGTTCAAACATATTAGTTCAGAATTGTGCATGCAGTAGACAGTAAATGTGCTGTGTTTGCTTTAATCAATCAACATCAAAATATTCACATTTCAGAATAATATAAAGATTCATGGAATTTATGCACATTTCTCCTGGTTTTATTTATATGATATATGCTGATATATTATCAGCATTAATTAAAGGCACAACATTAAATATGTATGTGTGTGTGTATGTGTGTGTGAGTGTGTGTGTATATATATATATATATATATATACAGTATATATATAGTATTATGAAATTTGATGATAATAAAAACAATTTTCTTTAGATTTTGTAAGTAAAATATGACCTGGACACGGTCTTGACAGGTTCTGAAGTATTCATTAATTTCAGCTGTGCTATGTGCATCTGTTTTACAGATGGTACTATGGGAATATAAACAGACAAAAGGCTGAGAAGCTGCTTCTGAGTCCACAGAACAAAACTGGTTCCTTCCTGGTGAGGATCAGTGAGAGCCACAGCGATGAATATACTATCTCCGGTTCGTTCCCTTATGTCTTCTCTCTCAGACAGTCTCACACTCTCTTTCATTTGAATGCCTGGAGACCTCAAGTACTTCTTGCCTGTATTCCTTTGTCTTTCTCTCATACATCATCTCCTTTTTCATCTTTCTTTCTCATCTCCCGTTTTCAGTCTGATCTGCATGACAATGTATCCTCCATTTCATCAATCGTATTATTTTCTGCCTAAGATATCCACTCTCGGCCTAAGATCTCTCTCTCTCTCTCTCTCTCTCTCTCTCTCTCTACCCCACAGCTTGTAACACCATATTGGTCTTCCATGTGCAACTGACTAAGCATTTTCTGTCTCCACAGGAGTGTAGCAGGCATTTTTTAACCGCATAATATTCTGTTTAAGGTCTCAAAAACCCCAAGGCCACTCAATAATTTTTGCTAATCTTGTCAAAATTGATTATACACAGCATTTCCAATTAGATAACATTCTTCTGTCCTCCACTAAAAATTTTTTATTTCTTATATTTAAGGGTCTCAGACATAAAATATTAATATATGTAATGATGATGGGACCAAATAAGTCAATCGTGGTTAAAAAGTCCTAAAAATAAATGTCCAAAAATATTAATGTTGGAAAATGTATTTCTCTCCTTCACAGCCAGAAGTGAAAATAATGTCTTCCATTTCCGTATTCATCGCTCAGCGATTGGTGCTTACTTTGTATCTGACAAGATCTCTTTTGGCACTCTGGATGAGCTCATCAGATACTACCAGCACAACTCCAGAAGTCTGGGATGCCCCTTAGACCAGCCATGTGTACAGCAAGTATGACACTCTTAATATTTAATACACTCCCAAGAGTGATATTTTAGACATCTTAATTTTAGAAATCACTCTTTGTCTTCATGAAACTAATGCTCATAAATAGGCGTTCATTTCATGGGTATCAGTTCTGCATTAGAGATTCAATTAGCGATATAGAGAAGCGGCCTGTTTCTGGAGAAGTGGCCCTGGGTGATGGCGCCAGTTGCTTAATCTTAATCTTAATAAGCAGCCCTGCACAGAAATGTGTTAGAAGAGTTGCTTCGTTTTTGTCTTGCGCTCTGTCTGGTGATCGTCCGCTCTTCTCTCCTCCTTTTCAGGGAGGACACCAAGGCTGAGTAACAGAGCGCGTGGACACACAGCTCCACTGAGAGACATTAACACAAGCCCATTCACTCACTTGCTTCCTAAAAGGATAGCACAGTGACCTTTTGCACCTTTTACTTTATGCATTTCATGTTTTCACTTGGGCAACTTTATCAACTTTGAGATTTTTGTGTTGTGGCTAAGAGCACTTGATATGAATAATACTTGATGTTTTTTATTGTTATTTCAGTGAACAGCTGTTAAGGTCTTTGGATCATTTCATGCTGAATATTCCTGGATCAACATGCTTTATTGCAGGGGTGTCAAACTCAATTCCTGGAGGGCCGGAACCCTGCAGAGTTTTGTTCCAGCCCTGCTCCAACACACAAACCATGTAGTTTTCCAATAAGCCTGAAGGACTTGATCAATTGGGTTAGGCGTGTTTAATTAGGGTTGAATCTAAACTCTGCAGGGCTCCGGCCCTCCAGGAACTGAGTTTGACACCCCTGCTTTATTGTATGTTTTATTGTATTATATTAGATATTTCTATATAACAGTAGGCAACCCTTAATCAAATCAGGAAAAAACAAGGAAATAGTATAGGTAGGGTAAGTTCAGTGAGGTGAGATCTGCCTCCCCCTCACAATTGTGATTGGAATCATTTAATCTGAATTCCAAGTCTATTTTTAAAAATGTAGGCCTATTATAGGCATATAATTTATTGAAATATATTGTGTAGTTCATATACATCGATTTCACTGGAATTCTATTATTGGATTTGTCATCATTATTCAATTATATAAACTAAATGCCAAACGAAACTGTGAAGACTCATCCATTTTTAATATTTATATTATTTATTTTTTATAAATAAATTCATATTTATAACTAGTATTTGTTCACTACTGACAACTTTTTCAAAAATAATGACATTTGTGCTATAAGAACTAAATTATCAAATGCTTCCATTTATTTCCTTTAATAATGTATGTGCACGCTAAACTATTTTCTAAATATGTTGAGCAGTAAATGCACTTTGTTACCCTAAATAAGAATGTTCATAAAGTCCTAATCCTAACATCTGGTTGGTTGAATGTTGTTCCAGAACCAGCAAGGATGTAGATCTAGGAACAGGTCATATTTGTCAAAATCACTGTCACAATCATTTCATACTCTTTCATTGTGTAAATGAAATGAAGAAATCTTTGATTGACAATTACTGGTCCTAGATTTCAAGCTCCACAAGCTGACATGTTTAATGTAGTAACATGTCAATGTAATGTAGTGCATTTTATTTCAACAATAAATTGTCAAAATAGAAAAAAAATTCAAAGCTTATTTTTTTTCCCTATTCTAAACACACCAAAACCAAGCCCGTCTTCTGATGATTTGTTTTCCCAGTAAACTTTCTTAGAAATGCAAATTGCCTTTCTTTTCTTCTTTTCTACTTAATGTTTATGCTGTTAACAAAAAATAAGCACTCTCTAGCCTCTCTGGTTTTATGGTCAATATTGCACGCTGTGTTTAGATCAACATGTGATATAGGGGAGAGATTCTTGGAAGAGTTCTCTTGTAAACTTTGTTGCGTGTGTGTCCGCGTGCAGAGGGAGCTGTTTGACATGGAGCCATGGGAGCAGCCGAGGGAGGAGTTTCAGCTACTCAAGAAGCTGGGGGAAGGCCATTTTGGGGAAGTCTGGGAAGCCGTCTGGATCACAAAGAAACAGAAAGTAGCCATCAAGATGCTCAAACAAGGTACGGCATCACACAAGATGGAATGTTTTGAAGTGAGACAACTCAACTAATACCAGAAAACATCACAGAACTCATGAAAGCAATCCCTAATACTGATGTTTGTGCTGATGTCACTTCCTGGAGGTTACTTGACTGAAAAGACTGAAAGTTAAATTGAGGACATAGGGAAATCCCAATTTATTAAAGGCTTTTTACATTTCATCACATGAGTGCCTACGAATTTTGGGATTTTTTTATATAAACAGTAATAATCAATTGGAATATTTCTTAATAAATTGGCTGTAATTTCATTAGAAATTAGTGCATAGAACCTGCACAAGACTGCACCATCCACTCAAACTGAAGGACAGAACTGAATTCACATTCACTTAATTCTGATAAAGGAAAATGCAATAAGCCTAAATTGAAACCAAAACAGCAATAAGCCTAAATTGAAATCTTCCCATAAAGTAAATTCTGTGATTATGTAATGTTGCTATGTCAGCATTGGTTTAATTCAGCACTGAAGAAATGCAACTGAAAAAAGCTGAATAAATAAGCTTTCCATTGATGTATGGTTTTTATTTGGCCGAGATACAACTATTTGAAAATCTGGAATCTGAGGGTGCAAAAAAATCGAAATATTGAGAAAATCGCCTTTGAATTTGTCAAAAAGAAGTTCTTAGCAATGCATATTACTAATCACAAATTACGGTTTGATATATTTACAGTAGGAAATTTACAAAATATCTTAATGGAACATGATCTTTACTTAATATCCTAATGATTTTTGGCATAAAAGAAAAATCGATGATTTTGACCCATACAATGTATTTTTGGCTATTGCTACAAATATACCCCAGCGACTTAAGACTGGTTTTGTGGTCCAGGGTCACATTTGCTCTTTGAAATTTTTAATTTTGTACTTGGCCACAAATTGTTTTTTAATTTCAATTTTTGGGTTTTGTTTCAAATTCAATATATCGTCCATCATCTGGATCGGCATCATACCCTGAATAAAGGATCACTGTCCATATAAAAATATAAATGGATAAAGGTGATTCTTGATGTGTTTTTAACTTTAAACTGTTATTCTCTTACTCTGCTCTTTAGAGGACACAAAATTGGATGAGTTTGTGAAGGAGGTACATGCACTGAAGAAGCTGCACCATCCTAAACTGATTGAGCTGTTGGCTCTCTGCACACGAGGGGAGCCAGTCTACATTGTCACCGAACTCATGACTAAAGGAAGTCTCAAATCATATCTTTCTAGTAAGTGTGACTGCACTCTGTTTCCCTGTTCACTAATTGCTTGTACACTACATGTTTGAAGATCACTGTATATATCACTGGTCTGGGTATTTCATACATTGCATTTTTTCTCTTATTAGACAATCACGTTCGCACTGACAAACATTTATGGCTTTATGTGGTTATAGTTCAAAAGTACATGAACACAAAAGTGTTTATATCCTTGACACCCAAGTTATTTCCTCCAGTCTGAGAAGCAATTTCTTTAAATAGATATGGCTTTAATTATGATGTTTCCCACTCAAATGTTACCTTCCCCTTTTGCTTTAACGACTCAAGCTGCATGAAATCCACAATCCTGATCACTGTGTTCTCCAGTAGGATTTGAGATGATCCAAAGATCTTGAGCTTCAGTGGAAGCAAGAACAACTGACCATCTGTACAAAGAGTCTCATGATCAGTGTCATTAATTTCTTAGTAATACTTATTTGCTTACTGACCTAGAAATAATCCAAAATCTGAATTTGTGAAATAATTTTTAAACTCACTTTTCCTTTACTTTTTTTTTTTTTTTTTTATCACAAAACGTTTTTCCAGTTTATTTCCAGATTTCAATTAAGATTTGTTTATTTTCAGATTGAACTTTTATTTTGAAGCCCACATTTTCAGTGTGGTCTCAGAAATTTGACATTTGGAGCCTTTTGTTTCACTGATGTTCCCAATGAGCAACTCTTCACCTTTCAATCTAACCTCTTTTTTCTCATCACTTCCTGTAGCACCGGAGGGTCAGGTGTTGACCTCTGCTCACCTGATCTACATGGCTGGTCAGATAGCAGAAGGAATGGCGTATCTGGAAGATCGACACATTGTCCACAGAGACCTTGCAGCTCGAAACATCCTGGTTGGTGAAGACCTGGTGTGTAAAGTGGCTGACTTTGGTCTGGCTCGCATTATCAAGGTAATAATGGCGGGATGTCAAAGATGCCCCTGGAAATCTGCAAATAAAATTGATGCTTAGTATGTAATTTTGTGTGTGTGAGTAGGATAGTGTGTATACCGCTAGTAGAAACACCAAGATTCCTGTACGGTGGACGGCTCCAGAAGCTGCGCTCTACCAGCGTTTCTCAGTCAAATCTGACGTCTGGTCCTTTGGAGTGCTGCTGTATGAGATAATGTCACGTGGAAAGATGCCATATGATGGTATGAGTCTGTCCATTTTTTCTTTCTCAAATACACTACCATTCAAAAGTTTGGGGTCAGTAAGATTTGTAAAAAAAAATTTGAAAGAAGTCTTTTATGCTCCTTAAGGCTGCATTTAATAAAAAAAAAAATACAGTAAAAATAGTAATACTATGAAATATTATTGCAATTTAAAATAACTGTTTTCTATTTTAATGTATTTTAAAATGTAATTTATTCCTGTGATGACAAAGCTGAATTTTCAGCATCATTACACCAGTCTTCAGTGTCACATGATCCTTCAGAAATCACTCTAATATGCTGATTTGCTGCTCAAGAAACATTTCTTATTAATACGAGTGTTGAAAACAGTTGTGCTACTTCAAATTTTTGTGGAAAGAACAGCATTTATTTGAAAAAGAAATATTTTGTAATATAAATGTATTTACTTCCACTTTTTGATCAATTTAATGCATCAGTTTAATTGTTGAATTAATTTCTCAAAAAAAGACCCCGAACCTTTGAGCAGTAGAGTATATATCTCATATACATGTACCACACTCTATGTCCCACAGGGAAGAATAATAAGGAGGTGTTGGAGATCCTGTCATCGGGGTACAGGTTACCGTGTCCAAATCGCTGCCCCCCAAACATCTACCGCATTATGTTGGAATGCTGGCACGCGGAGGCTTCCAAACGGCCCTCGTTTCATGCCCTTCACAGTCAGCTGGAAAATATCTACTCCAGAATCTATTTCAAAACCATTGAGGTGTAGAAGAGGTGGACTGAAACAGAAGATTCTGTGGGACAGAACGGAGAATGAAGAAACGATTTGCATGGACAAAGGTGCACATAAGATAGACTGTCTTCTTGATTGCTTATATTAATTGAGTTATGTGTTATTTTAATAAATGCTTGTTAAAGGACTTTAAAGAGGATAAAAGATTTGATTAGAGAAAAAGAAGTTGTTAAAGAGCAAAAATGTGTCTCCTTAATCTGAAAGGGACAGATTAGCTCATCATAGCAAATCTTGATCATGAGTGGATCAAGATGTCAAGCACTGTTATGTACTGTCATAATATACGTCTTTTACACTGCACTTATTGTATTTTGTGCAAGTGTTGAGCCCGTTCAGTTTTTGTAGTAATAGGAACAGGGGATTATTTGGTCTTGATGTTTTCAGGTCAGAGTTTATGTTTACAAAAGATTCACCTGCCAAAGTATGGACAGGTGTCGAAATGGTGAAAACTACGGCCATTTTAAGTTATAACTGTTGAGAGTCTTTAGCCTATGTGAAGGCAGGCTGCACAAATAACTGTTTTCTACCAGGTTCACGATCTTGAAATGAACACTGTGTTTAACACAGGAGCCATATGACAAAACTACCTGGGTAGGTGTCCTCATGATCGGTTTCGTAGAAATCACATCCATGTCAGAAGCCAGTTGTCTTCCAATGAATTATACAAGATGAATTCTTAAGATAACTCTTGAAAATAAAATATTTTTTCAGTATATGTTTCTGCAGTTTCTTTATCACTTGTTTGCTTATTTATCATAATGTAACCCGACTTTAAGTTTGACCAGAAATTTGCAAGCATGCTATAGTCTGTAAAGCAATTAACATCCAATAATAAAGTATGCCTGTTTAGCCTACTGAACTTGTGTCATTGTCGTCCACAGGCGTGGTTCAAATGCGGAAGGTTTCACTCTAATGTCAGTTCCCTAAAACAGTAGTCTCATATGGGAATCCACTAGCAGGTGTCTCGGGGACAGTTTAATCTCATGGGGGAATGTTTGAGGAAAACTTGCCCATGTCTTAAGACATTATGGGACAGAATATACGGATCCTCAACGACCTACGGAGAAAACAGCGTGAAAGCTGACAGTGACAGTACGGGCGATGGGCTCGGTAATACGGAATTTGACCGTTACGGAAAGCCGGCGAGCGCGCCGCTGCCACCTCGGAAGACAGCCGCTCTTCATACGGCTCTGTGGGACTTTGAGGCACGCGACGGCCAGGAGCTGTCGTTCAAAGCTGGTGATATGTTAGAGATAATCACGAGTTCCGGTGACTGGTGGAGTGCGAGGAAAATCGATTTGTACGGCAGCTTGGCCACCGGTTTTGTACCGTTCAATTATCTGGCGCGTGCGGAGTCCGTGGAGTCTCAACCGTGAGTGTCAAAGCTATTTCTGAACAGTAGTCTGCTAAACTCTCCTAGTGTGTAGAGCAAGGCTGTCCCACAAAAATCTGCAAGGTTCAGGCTCTACATTCCCATCAGTAATCTGAACAATCGTAATTTGCATCGCAGAGTTCATAACGTTACGTTAGTCACTATTGTAGGATAAGCATTTCCATAACTGATTTATAGCAACAATTTAGTTTACCCAAGACTGTGGTTTTAATTCTGTTGGATATCCATCACATCATCTGGGACGCAATTAAAAGTCTAAACGCACCTTGACATGTGACTTGTACTGGGTGTCACGTACTGACAAGGGATAGTTCACTTTTTGTTTATTTATTGCTTTGTGGAACACAAATAGAAAAATGTTTTAAAGTAGTACTATTCCTAAGCAGACCAAAGCTTTCAAAGTTCAAAAATAATGCAAAAGTAGACCCACTAAAAACACAATAACATTGGCTTATCTACACTATACCAAGTCTTCTGAAACTTTGGATAAAAAATAGACCAATATTTTTGTTATTCTCTTATAATGTCCCCCTCCAGTGAGCTGGTAACAGCTGTGAACATGTTAAGGCCAGTTCACACTAACACCAATGCGACTATAATAGACAATTAGGTAAGGGATAATGTACATCCAGCTGGTTATCACTAATTTAACGCCTACAGGGTGATCAGGACCCCGACATGAAGAGGAGGCATAATGTAGGCTACAGTCGTATCACTAATTACACAGCTTTTCACCACTTAAATACAAATTCATGACAGTGTACAAAAAAAACAAACAATCAGTCTGGCAACAAGACTTCAACAATATTATCGTAGGCTTGGCTACTATTAGTACTCCTACTAATAGTCCTTTGGGTTTATTTTACAGTAAATAAAGTCAACAACTGAGGTGCAAGATGATACTAGTTGCATTTGAACGAAACGAGAGCGCGGTGGTGTGATATGAGAGACATTAAAAAGCACTGGCCTCAAATACCTGGATGAGCAGTGTGTTATGCGGCATTGCTAATGGAAGCGGTTGTTATCGGGGAATAACACACCTCAGAATGTTGTGACTGACCAATCAGAATCAGGTATTCCAGAGAGCCATGTAATAAAGCTCATTATAATCAGTGTTGCTGTCTACTTGTACAGATTATGCAGCGTGACAAGATTTGGCATGACACACCCCCAACAGTAAACCGCATACTCTTAGCGCTTGCAATACTTCTGACAGGAAGGACAAATGAATTTGCTGTGGTTACTTTGTTGCGTCCAGTGTAGAGAGCTTCTAGATTTAATATTGCAATGCAACCAGTCACATCCAGTGTAGACACAATAACTATATTAGCATTCACACTAACGGACAGTAACGTTCTGTTTGTTATAAGTGTGCGCTGTAGTTTTGTCATCTACCCCTTTAAAGGGATAGTTCACCCAAAAATTGTATCATCAATTACTCACCCTCATGTTGTTTCAAACATGTATGAATTTATTTTTTCTGTTGAACACAAAAGAAGATATTTTGAAGAAAGTTGTTAGTTACACAGTTGCTGGTAGCCATAATTTATGTCACGATTGCCAGCTGGAGTGCCCTTGATGGCCACCAGAGGGCACTCCATCAAGGACTTCATTCCCCACAATCCTCTGTCGGGTCTCATCAGCACTCATTGTTTGCACCTGTGTCTCATTAGCATTATTAGCTCACCCTATATAAGCCCGGTTCTCTCTGTCATTCATTGCTAAGTCTTGTATGTGTCTACACTGTATTTCTAAGCCTCGTTTCCTGGTTTTGTTTCCCTGCATGTCTTTTGATCACCCTTTGCCTGAGTTTTTGCACTGTTGCTGTTGGTTGGACTGATTGCCCTTGTTGTGACCTTTACCTGTTTTTGGACTTTGATTGTGGAGAAATAAAAGCTTTAACAAACACTGCATCTGGATCCTCAACCTTTGTGTACTTGTGCAGTTTCATGATACTATGGAAGTCAATGGCTACCAGCAACAGTTTGTTTACCAGCTGCATTTCTAGCCTTTCAACAATAATGGGCCACAGGTGTATTATCCACCTCATCCAGCACTTATTTTGTCTTTTTTGACTCTGTGAAAGAGACTGCGCCCTGAGTTCAAGTTAAATAAATTCTTTACCGTTAAATGGTATTCACCTCAGGTTTCCTATCTTCTATTAAAAGAAGCTATAATTAAAGTAATACTATTTGAATCTATTGCAACTAATATCTAGTAATAAATAAAGTATGTTAGTCACCTCTATACAAGAGAACCAAAGTGAATCACTCAGAGATGTTAGTAACTCAAGATAGAATGTATTCCGAGTCAAATAAAATAAACAAACAAAATAAAATAAAATACAAAAATTGTTTCAGTTCACTCAAATTTGTGTTTCAAATCCCTGTCAAAATTAAACACTACATTTCCACAGACTTGTGTATCAAATTCTTCAAATAACAGTGAAACCCATAGTCATCATAATAATTTCAAACTCGTTGGGGCCCATAAATGAAGATCCGTTCAGTTCAGAAAAAAATAAAATAAACAAACTGTACCTCCCGGTGACTCAAACCAATTAACCGCCGTTCCGGAGATGATGAGGAGAGAAACAATGTTCAGCAAACCAGAGCGATGATAGTGAAATAGTCGCGTCGATCTGGATAAACGGGGTTTCCTCAGACGCAAAAACCGATGACTCCCACACGATGCACAGGAAAATCCCTCGCTGTCAGCTGAACTTGGGAGGGTTGCCTATAGCACCTCAGAGCACTGTCCGATGTCTTCACTGTTTCCTCGCGGGGTCCTCGTTGGTCAGCAAATAGATTTACAGTTTCTGCGCAACACTCTGCCGTGAGCATTCACTGGGTTAGATCATGCTAACAGAGTATTTTAACAGAAGGCATGAGCTGCGTTGTCCACACGAACTCTCAAAGTAAGGAGAAATTCCAGAAACTTAGATTTAAAGTCCCTTTTCCCTCTTTCACTTTATAAATTAGTTATTCGGCTTTCGATTTGAAAACCACTAATCTATAATTACAGCACACAAATCTATTTGTTCAATACACAATATACCAGCTCACGCTGTCCCGTTCTTTCTCACACCCCCTCTTCCTTCCCTTTCCCCTAGCTCCTCCCCTTCACCTCTGCCCTGGACATCCAATTGGCCACACACAAGGTAAGAAATATAAATAAAACAAACTAAACACATTTAAACTTAATAAATGAAGGTTTTAACATACAATACCCATTATAACAAATATACAATAAATAAAGAAATTGAAACCACAATAAAGAAATTGAACACATCTTTCCATTGGGTTACATATATAACACTTTTAATTGTCAGGAAATTACTTGTCTTTAAAAGTTTTGGTTCAATATGCTTACCTGTTGATCAAAAATAGCCTTAAACCTATACACTTTTTTTTAGTTAGTAACTTTCAGGAGGGTGTACTCATTTTTGCAACACAAAATTGTATCACTTTGTTAAGAAAATCTTATTTTGCTGAATAATTTTGGCATTCTTCTTTGGTAATTGATCAAGCAGGCTTGTTGGAACATTACATCTCCAAAGAACCCTAACATGTCTTCTAAGTAAAGAGTAATTGCTGAATTTAAGTTTTAGAGGGGGTGTACTCATTTATGCTGTGCACTGTAGTTTCTCCTTCTTTGAAGACCTTTGTATCTTTTATGGAAGTGAGGCAGCTGCGGGTCAGAGGTGATGGGATTATCATCCAGACCTCTCAGTAATTTATCATAGCTTCCACAGAAATGGCAACAAAATGTAAAGCATTGCATGGGAACTTGTTTTGACCTTTTGAAAAGTAGAAATTCAATTTTTTCAACAAATATTTTTTTGCAATATGTTTTTTTTTTTTTTTTTTTTATCACAAAACGTTTTTCCAGTTTATTTCCAGAAGATTTGTTAGATTTGTTTATTTTCAGATTGAACTTTTATTTTGAAGCCCACATTTTCAGTGTGGTCTCACATTTGGAGCATTTGGAGCCTTTTGTTTCACTGATGTTCCCAATGAGCAACTCTTCACCTTTCAATCTAACCTCTTTTTTCTCATCACTTCCTGTAGCACCGGAGGGTCAGGTGTTGACCTCTGCTCACCTGATCTACATGGCTGGTCAGATAGCAGAAGGAATGGCGTATCTGGAAGATCGACACATTGTCCACAGAGACCTTGCAGCTCGAAACATCCTGGTTGGTGAAGACCTGGTGTGTAAAGTGGCTGACTTTGGTCTGGCTCGCATTATCAAGGTAATAATGGCGGGATGTCAAAGATGCCCCTGGAAATCTGCAAATAAAATTGATGCTTAGTATGTAATTTTGTGTGTGTGAGTAGGATAGTGTGTATACCGCTAGTAGAAACACCAAGATTCCTGTGCGGTGGACGGCTCCAGAAGCTGCTCTCTACCAGCGGTTCTCAGTCAAATCTGACGTCTGGTCCTTTGGAGTGCTGCTGTATGAGATAATGTCACGTGGAAAGATGCCATATGATGGTATGAGTCTGTCCATTTTTTCTTTCTCAAATACACTACCATTCAAAAGTTTGGGGTCAGTAAGATTTGTAAAAAAAAATTTGAAAGAAGTCTTTTATGCTCCTTAAGGCTGCATTTAATAAAAAAAAAAATACAGTAAAAATAGTAATACTATGAAATATTATTGCAATTTAAAATAACTGTTTTCTATTTTAATGTATTTTAAAATGTAATTTATTCCTGTGATGACAAAGCTGAATTTTCAGCATCATTACACCAGTCTTCAGTGTCACATGATCCTTCAGAAATCACTCTAATATGCTGATTTGCTGCTCAAGAAACATTTCTTATTAATACGAGTGTTGAAAACAGTTGTGCTACTTCAAATTTTTGTGGAAAGAACAGCATTTATTTGAAAAAGAAATATTTTGTAATATAAATGTATTTACTTCCACTTTTTGATCAATTTAATGCATCAGTTTAATTGTTGAATTAATTTCTCAAAAAAAGACCCCGAACCTTTGAGCAGTAGAGTATATATCTCATATACATGTACCACACTCTATGTCCCACAGGGAAGAATAATAAGGAGGTGTTGGAGATCCTGTCATCGGGGTACAGGTTACCGTGTCCAAATCGCTGCCCCCCAAACATCTACCGCATTATGTTGGAATGCTGGCACGCGGAGGCTTCCAAACGGCCCTCGTTTCATGCCCTTCACAGTCAGCTGGAAAATATCTACTCCAGAATCTATTTCAAAACCATTGAGGTGTAGAAGAGGTGGACTGAAACAGAAGATTCTGTGGGACAGAACGGAGAATGAAGAAACGATTTGCATGGACAAAGGTGCACATAAGATAGACTGTCTTCTTGATTGCTTATATTAATTGAGTTATGTGTTATTTTAATAAATGCTTGTTAAAGGACTTTAAAGAGGATAAAAGATTTGATTAGAGAAAAAGAAGTTGTTAAAGAGCAAAAATGTGTCTCCTTAATCTGAAAGGGACAGATTAGCTCATCATAGCAAATCTTGATCATGAGTGGATCAAGATGTCAAGCACTGTTATGTACTGTCATAATATACGTCTTTTACACTGCACTTATTGTATTTTGTGCAAGTGTTGAGCCCGTTCAGTTTTTGTAGTAATAGGAACAGGGGATTATTTGGTCTTGATGTTTTCAGGTCAGAGTTTATGTTTACAAAAGATTCACCTGCCAAAGTATGGACAGGTGTCGAAATGGTGAAAACTACGGCCATTTTAAGTTATAACTGTTGAGAGTCTTTAGCCTATGTGAAGGCAGGCTGCACAAATAACTGTTTTCTACCAGGTTCACGATCTTGAAATGAACACTGTGTTTAACACAGGAGCCATATGACAAAACTACCTGGGTAGGTGTCCTCATGATCGGTTTCGTAGAAATCACATCCATGTCAGAAGCCAGTTGTCTTCCAATGAATTATACAAGATGAATTCTTAAGATAACTCTTGAAAATAAAATATTTTTTCAGTATATGTTTCTGCAGTTTCTTTATCACTTGTTTGCTTATTTATCATAATGTAACCCGACTTTAAGTTTGACCAGAAATTTGCAAGCATGCTATAGTCTGTAAAGCAATTAACATCCAATAATAAAGTATGCCTGTTTAGCCTACTGAACTTGTGTCATTGTCGTCCACAGGCGTGGTTCAAATGCGGAAGGTTTCACTCTAATGTCAGTTCCCTAAAACAGTAGTCTCATATGGGAATCCACTAGCAGGTGTCTCGGGGACAGTTTAATCTCATGGGGGAATGTTTGAGGAAAACTTGCCCATGTCTTAAGACATTATGGGACAGAATATACGGATCCTCAACGACCTACGGAGAAAACAGCGTGAAAGCTGACAGTGACAGTACGGGCGATGGGCTCGGTAATACGGAATTTGACCGTTACGGAAAGCCGGCGAGCGCGCCGCTGCCACCTCGGAAGACAGCCGCTCTTCATACGGCTCTGTGGGACTTTGAGGCACGCGACGGCCAGGAGCTGTCGTTCAAAGCTGGTGATATGTTAGAGATAATCACGAGTTCCGGTGACTGGTGGAGTGCGAGGAAAATCGATTTGTACGGCAGCTTGGCCACCGGTTTTGTACCGTTCAATTATCTGGCGCGTGCGGAGTCCGTGGAGTCTCAACCGTGAGTGTCAAAGCTATTTCTGAACAGTAGTCTGCTAAACTCTCCTAGTGTGTAGAGCAAGGCTGTCCCACAAAAATCTGCAAGGTTCAGGCTCTACATTCCCATCAGTAATCTGAACAATCGTAATTTGCATCGCAGAGTTCATAACGTTACGTTAGTCACTATTGTAGGATAAGCATTTCCATAACTGATTTATAGCAACAATTTAGTTTACCCAAGACTGTGGTTTTAATTCTGTTGGATATCCATCACATCATCTGGGACGCAATTAAAAGTCTAAACGCACCTTGACATGTGACTTGTACTGGGTGTCACGTACTGACAAGGGATAGTTCACTTTTTGTTTATTTATTGCTTTGTGGAACACAAATAGAAAAATGTTTTAAAGTAGTACTATTCCTAAGCAGACCAAAGCTTTCAAAGTTCAAAAATAATGCAAAAGTAGACCCACTAAAAACACAATAACATTGGCTTATCTACACTATACCAAGTCTTCTGAAACTTTGGATAAAAAATAGACCAATATTTTTGTTATTCTCTTATAATGTCCCCCTCCAGTGAGCTGGTAACAGCTGTGAACATGTTAAGGCCAGTTCACACTAACACCAATGCGACTATAATAGACAATTAGGTAAGGGATAATGTACATCCAGCTGGTTATCACTAATTTAACGCCTACAGGGTGATCAGGACCCCGACATGAAGAGGAGGCATAATGTAGGCTACAGTCGTATCACTAATTACACAGCTTTTCACCACTTAAATACAAATTCATGACAGTGTACAAAAAAAACAAACAATCAGTCTGGCAACAAGACTTCAACAATATTATCGTAGGCTTGGCTACTATTAGTACTCCTACTAATAGTCCTTTGGGTTTATTTTACAGTAAATAAAGTCAACAACTGAGGTGCAAGATGATACTAGTTGCATTTGAACGAAACGAGAGCGCGGTGGTGTGATATGAGAGACATTAAAAAGCACTGGCCTCAAATACCTGGATGAGCAGTGTGTTATGCGGCATTGCTAATGGAAGCGGTTGTTATCGGGGAATAACACACCTCAGAATGTTGTGACTGACCAATCAGAATCAGGTATTCCAGAGAGCCATGTAATAAAGCTCATTATAATCAGTGTTGCTGTCTACTTGTACAGATTATGCAGCGTGACAAGATTTGGCATGACACACCCCCAACAGTAAACCGCATACTCTTAGCGCTTGCAATACTTCTGACAGGAAGGACAAATGAATTTGCTGTGGTTACTTTGTTGCGTCCAGTGTAGAGAGCTTCTAGATTTAATATTGCAATGCAACCAGTCACATCCAGTGTAGACACAATAACTATATTAGCATTCACACTAACGGACAGTAACGTTCTGTTTGTTATAAGTGTGCGCTGTAGTTTTGTCATCTACCCCTTTAAAGGGATAGTTCACCCAAAAATTGTATCATCAATTACTCACCCTCATGTTGTTTCAAACATGTATGAATTTATTTTTTCTGTTGAACACAAAAGAAGATATTTTGAAGAAAGTTGTTAGTTACACAGTTGCTGGTAGCCATAATTTATGTCACGATTGCCAGCTGGAGTGCCCTTGATGGCCACCAGAGGGCACTCCATCAAGGACTTCATTCCCCACAATCCTCTGTCGGGTCTCATCAGCACTCATTGTTTGCACCTGTGTCTCATTAGCATTATTAGCTCACCCTATATAAGCCCGGTTCTCTCTGTCATTCATTGCTAAGTCTTGTATGTGTCTACACTGTATTTCTAAGCCTCGTTTCCTGGTTTTGTTTCCCTGCATGTCTTTTGATCACCCTTTGCCTGAGTTTTTGCACTGTTGCTGTTGGTTGGACTGATTGCCCTTGTTGTGACCTTTACCTGTTTTTGGACTTTGATTGTGGAGAAATAAAAGCTTTAACAAACACTGCATCTGGATCCTCAACCTTTGTGTACTTGTGCAGTTTCATGATACTATGGAAGTCAATGGCTACCAGCAACAGTTTGTTTACCAGCTGCATTTCTAGCCTTTCAACAATAATGGGCCACAGGTGTATTATCCACCTCATCCAGCACTTATTTTGTTTAGCGAACAACATTTTCCCTGTTTAAACGATTAAAAAGATCAAAAGAGTGATTCATTCACAAATCTGGCATTGCTAGTTCTGATTTGAAACTGCTGACAGACATCACACATGACTTTATTGATGAAATATTATCAGAGAAAACATTTCTCAGGTCGATGTACATCAATCCCACTGACACATAAAGATTTAGCAATAATATTTTACTGAGACCCTAGTAAAAAGTTCTAGTGACACCCTTAATCATTCCTCTGGGCTATTATCGTTATAGCTGTGGTGTGGACTTCGCTATTCTCTCAGATTTAGAATGATTTATAGTTATCATCCTTGGTGTGAACAGCGTTTTAAGTGAACTGAAACCAAGTTGAGTGGAAGAAACAGATTAGTCTGATTAATCAACAAATCATTTTGTGAATCAATTTGGTGAATGTTTTTTTTTAACAAATCTGATTTAGCTAAAGGGATGATCTGATCAAACAACACTACTGTACAGCTTAAAAAGTGGTACCATTTACAATTTTATCTATGGTGTTTTTACAGTATTTTTGAAGCTTGATTTGTTTCCTTATCTTCACTGCATTGAATAAATGTGTATTAAATAGCGAAGGATCACCAATTGATGATTCATTATTAAATATCTGTGCTGTTACCCCAAAGGAAATGATATGACCCTGGTGTTTTTTCTGTTCTTTTAGGTGGTTTTTTGGAAAGATGAGCCGTGTTGAAGCATTGAGTCACCTCATGTCAGCAGAAAATGATAATGGATCCTTTCATGTGCGAATCAGTGAGACTGATATCATGGGCTTCGTACTCTCAGGTGTGTGTGTGTGTGTGTGTTGTTTTCTGACAGCCATTAGGGAGTTTGTTACAGCACACATTGAAACCCCTAAAGGTACAATTTCAGACTGAAGTTCTGAATCTTGTCTCTTAGTGAAATCACAGGCCAAAGCAAAGCACTTCAAGATCTACCATACTAGTGGTCAGTTCTATGTGGATCCTTCTCCTCGGTTTGCCAGTATATTAGAGGTGGTTGAATATTATCGAACTCACCCACTCTCCACTTCGGACCTACTTAGGCAACCCTGCATTCGGGTAAGACTCTCTTTCTGTTTCCATTTTGGTCTATTCTCCTCTCCTCTGCTTGTTTTTAAAGTATTTCTCCCTTATTCTCCGGTTCTCTTTCAGTTTTGTCAAATGAGGAAGTGCTTGAAAGAGTTTCTTCATTGTTATGACAATGTCAACTTAATTCCGTCAACTTAATCAACATAAAGAAACTAATTTTTCACTATCCTTCAGCAAACATATGCTGATGTTTGATTGAAAAGCATCTATCCCAGTAAATATGTGAGGATAGTTCTTATTAAATTAAATGTGTTCGTAAACTTCCCTCCTGACACCACTGACCCATGTTTCTGTAGAAAAGGCCTCAGCTGCAGGATCTGTCGCCCTCCACAGTTGATGAATGGGAGCTGCCTAAAGACCAATTTACCCTTGAGAAGATGCTTGGCGGTGGCCACTTTGCAGATGTTTACAGCGGCAAGTGGAAAAATCACACTAAAGTGGCCATCAAAATCCTCAAGAACAATGGTGAGCTCACAGCCAGAGGTGCCACAGAGAAGAGATTTTTTTTAAAGAAACTTTGAAACAGCATTGACAGTGTTTGCTGGAAAAATCTTGGATATAACCTTCTGATAGCTTTAAGCACAAGACTGTAGATGTACAGTCCCACTGATGTACCTGACAACACAGGTTAATGTCTGTGATGATATACATGGCTGGAAAGAGTTAGTAAACATTACTAAAGACTCTGACTTTCATAAATCTATGTCAGGAATAGAATAGACACAAAAGAAACTTACCAACTTTTCTCAAGAGTGGTTATCCGAGTAAAACCACTTCAAAAGCAAGCTACACAATACTTCAGACAGAACCCCAGGATCTGCTGGGTGTCTTACTTTTGCCACTTACAGTGTTCAGGAATTTTCTTCAGGGGAGGAATTGAGCAAGCATGACATGGATAGGCAATTTTGGGATGTAAATGAGTAATGTGACATTGGAAAAAAAAAAAAAAAAAAAACATAATTCAAGCAAAATATGCTTAAGAAGGCAACCACCTGCTTAGTGGCCTCAGGACATGAATACCTTGCAGCTTTACAACCAATAATTTTGGATTGTACATTGCACACATTACAGGTGGTTGCTGAAGTACTGGTATATGTGAACACAATGTAGGTCATGCAGAATGGCAGCGATCCTAAACGTTACACTGGTAAATCTACAACTGAATACCTCAAGCAGAAAATAAGGCATTTAAATTGGCAATTCAAAATCCTGACTGGAATATTGTGGTTCGATTCACCCAAGTGGAATAAATGCATTACTACAGATACACTGCAATACAACTTTGTCTTGTTTGTCAATAAAAACCTCAAATTTAAATATCAATTTACTTGAAAAGTTGTGTATTATATAATGACTTCCTTGTTGCTCCATTCGTAGATTGTTTTTCTTGTTTTAATCTAACAAAATTCAATGAAGTTTATTTAAAACAAGAAATTTAATTTTGCTGTGTAACTGTAAGAGCTTTCTCTAATAAATAC
>NW_015549558.1:973427-1033305 GCF_001515605.1 Sinocyclocheilus anshuiensis | reverse complement strand
TTTTTTTTTAGGAATAATAAATTAACTACACATTTTTAATAAATCCATATAATAATATATTTTTTGTAACACAGATGCTCTTGTGCAGAAGGACTTTCAGTTGGAGGTGCAGATCATGAAGCGTTTGCGTCACAGGCACCTGATTTCTCTCTTTGCCGTCTGCACTTCCTCCGCCCCATTTTACATCATCACCGAACTAATAGAGAAGGGAGACCTGCTTAAGTTCCTCTTAAAAAGTCAGTCACTGTCACTTGGATGTGTATGATTGAAGTCTTACATTTTAGGGAATGTGCCACTAATATTAATATTATGTAATTATGCTGTCTCACTTTCTCTCTCACTTCTTAACTTGATCTGCCTTTTATGTATCACCCTCCATCACTCAGATCCAGAGGGTAGTGCATTGGACATGGAGTCTCTGATCGACATGGCAGCTCAAGTGGCAGATGGGATGGCATACTTAGAGACACATAACAGTATTCATAGAGACCTTGCAGCAAGAAATGTTCTAGTCGGGGAGGGATATGTCTGCAAAATTGCTGATTTTGGCCTAGCTCGAGTCATTAAGGTGAGCTAAAATGATATGCTATATGTTTCTTGTTTTGTGGTACACATACTATGTAAAAATAAATGTAAATTCTAATTTTAATGCACATTATTTGCTGATGCTGGCTTATATGCCAATATGCAAACAAAGTAGAGTAGTACTGGCACCTTATTTCATCAACTTTAAGTACTGCATCCTAGAAATTACTCTTTAATTACTTTAATTTTCATCCTGGTTTATGGAAACATCAGTAAGGAACAGTGTTTGCAACATAGGATGCACCTGATCCTGTGAAATGAATTGACATTTCTTTGCTATATATTATGATACAGTGCACTCATCAGATCGAACCAATCCTATGGTTGATTTTACGTCATTTAAAAGTGCTCTTCATGACCAGAGAGGAAGTTGTCTTTTAACATGATGCTCTGTCAGATTTTAGTCTTAGGTAGTGCAGCATCCAGTAATAAGATTTTTTTCATTCATATCTAGGAGCCTGTTTATGTATCTGATGACAAGAAAATCCCATATAAATGGACCGCGCCTGAGGCTATCGGTCATGGCCGTTACTCAAGCAAATCTGATGTCTGGTCATTTGGGATTCTCCTTTATGAGATTGTCACATATGGAGCAATACCTTATCCAGGTCAGTTTCAAGATGCTAACTGTTGTATTGTTTTTCATTTTGAGATTGAATATTTATCATTTATACTATTTATAATTTATAAATCATTAATATGTAATTACTAAAATATTTTATACTGTATAAATTACAAAAATATTTATAGTTGACATTTTTATCTTAAGCCTTACAATATTCTTATAATTGTCAATTAAGCCTTGTACCTTCTTTTGTAGGTGTCCGTAATTGTGATGTGTATGATCTCGTCACACGAGACAACTATAGAATGCCTTCACCATCTAATTGTCCAGAGGTTATTTATAACATCATGCGATCTTGCTGGAGAGCAGAGCCAGAGGACCGTCCGACTTTTAAGATTCTGAGGCATGAACTAGACAACTATCAAGGCAAGTAGGGGGACTTGGGTAAATTGGACAGTTAGATTCCACCCCTTCCAAACATCCTGAAGTCTTAAACTCTTATATAGTAAAACAAGACTGACCTTGAACAATGCTTAAAGACAGGTGCATCATACAATCATCTTTGATGGATTAGATGGACTGTAGATTAGTCCACCATATCAGTTTTCAGATAATGAGGAAGAGGCATGCATGAAGCACTTTTTAAAATGTATTTGTGTTCAAAGGAATTATTGACAATTTAATGAGACATATGCTCTTGTTGTTGTTGTTGTTGTTGTTGTTGTTGTTGTTTTTGTAATAAATTTTGGTCTTAGGTAGAGTAGATTGTACTGATAGAAGTCCGGGAAAAAAATGAAAAAATAACTTTTAAATCTGTAATTGACAATCAGTTCAATTCAGGGGCATTAAAATATAAATTAAAATGTCTGTTTTATTATTAACATGATTTTGGAAAAAAAAAATTGGATGTATACATTTTAAATGTTTTTTCTTCTTAAATCTTTAATGCAAATGTGAATATTTATCATACACATTAAATTATAATATTCAATATAAAGCTAGATGAATGCTATAAATCAACATTTAAGACATGCTGCTTCATGTTGATTTGAATATGTTAAAGATTGTGCTGTACTGACTGAACTATGTATATTGTATTGATGTACTACGTATTGTTAATGTTTGTTTTCCTCACAACTTACATCTTACATTGCCAAAAAAAAAAAAAACTTCCAAGAAAGAAAATATGCCAAGTCAGACACATAAATATGTCAGAATTCCTTTGTTTAAAAATGTTCTTCATTACTTTTTATTTAACATTTCTATCCCAAGTGACACAGCAATGGCATAACATAAGAAAATAGTAAGGATAGGGCAGGATTGCAATCATATACGACTTTTTATTAACATATCTGCAAATTCAAAGGTTTTTGGACTTATTTAGATAACAGTGTTTGTTTTGGCAAATGTAATATTCTAAATCGATGCAGCTGGTAAATGAGCTGATCCATAAACCTAGTTACTTGTCGCAATAGATGAATCAGGCCTTTACAATGTGTAATGTCACCAGCAGATGGCGACACACCATTATTTCAGTGGTAAGCTGTTGCTTGCATCCAAGAAAACTATTTTTTATTCAGTTTTATTTAGTGGCATGTCATTTACTCATAACATGGATATGATAAAGCACTAAACAGCATAAAAAAATTATTTCAGAACATGTTTATCAAATTTATATGCTTATGTCATGAGGGCTAATAATGTAGACTTATCCATAAACACTGCCACCTTCATGCTGTAACTACAACAACAAACACAATATACCTCTATGGAGGCTTTTCTAGGTTTCACATACAAATAAGCTGTTTTCTGACAGTAATGACAAGACAAGAACTGCTGATGTATGGGATCATATTCGTCACTGTCATTATCATCAACAGAGACAGGGTCATTCCTGTTATTCCTTTTAGCATAACAGGAATTAATTAATTATATGTCTGCACAAGCATAATTAAAATATCAAATAAATGCTATTTTGTAAACCTTAACAAATAGTTAATCGCTTAATGTAACAAGTATTCAGCTTTGCTTCAAGTCGCTCAGAGTAGTACTGTGATGATGGTGTTATGGTGACATGATCTCTTCCCGGGAAAGCTCCTCTAGTTCCCCGCGTGTGAGTGATTTATGGTCAGCCATGCAGCAGGAGGAGGTTCACGGAGCTGCTCATGCTGTCAGAGCGTGATCAGCGCTGGATCTGACCATCGATCTGCTCCCGTCACTCATTTGCCCTGGAAAACAGCTGTTTTTCACTTCACTGTACAATCGATACGTTTGATCTTAGCATGCAAACCGTCTAGCTTATAGTATAAACATTTTCACGTAAGGTGATTACACTAACCATTTAGGTTAACTAGTTTCAAGTAGGCAACTCCAATATGCGATTAATCGTTTAAACAATTAGTTATTAGGGCCTCTATATTGGATCCAGGGCCAGTCTTGGTACTTAAAACTGCACTTTTCAAAATAACCTGGTCAAAGTTCACCTGAGGTAACTCTAAATCACAAAATATGACAACAATAGTCTCAAGTATTACATGACCTCAAGTTCATATGCTTGCATTAAATATTAGCAGGAGCTTCCTACATCAATTTAGCACTCTATGGAATTTTATTAAAAGGAGCAAAAATAGCAAAATACTAAGCTTATGTCAACAGATGTCAGTGTACCGTATAGGCCTATATCATTATTTTTTATATTTTGCATTTGCCTGGTGATGTAATTGTTTTGTGCCGTTATCGTTTACGTCTATCACTTCTGTGCACTTCTATCAGTTGTGCACTTCAACAACCTGTTGTGGTTTTGGATCTTAAAAAAAAAAAAATAGGTCAGCCACTCTGCATGGCTTCCCCGGGCAGCAGCACCCTGTCTGATGTGTGCCAGTATGCCACATTGTTAACCACATGGGTGAGTATCAACACTTCTGAGGGCAACAAATAACCAGGCAGTTTATATTACCTTACCATGTTGTCGTCATTCAGTGTAACGTTATTCTCAAAGATGATAAAGACACCAAAAGCATATAAAATAACAGTTTATTAAAGAAACCGCCAGAAGGTAATCCAAACAACAAGCCAAGCTATAGAACAGTGTGCGTTGCACAAACAACACCGGACAACTAAAAACAAACAAAAGAGCAACTTAAATGCAGGGCAAACAAGGGAAATAATGACAAACACCTGTTCTGATCAAATGAATCACCATGACAACTAATAAGTGGCGGGAAACTATACAAAGGAAGACAGGACTAATGGATACAAACTAAAAGTCCATAAAAACTAAAAACAAAAAACAAAGACCAAAATAATGAAGTATGTGACACAATGGATGGAGATAATATTAACAGGGTTGGAAATGTCTGTATTTATGAATATAGCTGCAGCTTGCATGGTGCTATTTTGCAAAATTGTATACTGTCAATTGAGGTCAACCACAAATAGACCCACTAACCTCTGTAACTCTGGCACCAAGCCCGTTTTTACAATGTTGTGGGTGCAGTGTGGGTAACTGCAGCAGCCTTGTTTTGAGTTTTTCAACAGTGCTATCATGTGGGTGTCATTTTCAGGTTTAAACCTGTCTAATTTAACCTAAATGTTAAAGTAACCTTCTTTTTCTTTGATTCCCCCCCTTTTAATATAAAGTGTGAGTAAGGAATATAAGTAAGGAACCTAATTAATATGGTAAGTATTCTTTTGCATGTGTTGGATGATTTTGGGAGTGGAGTTATATAGCTGTACTTTAGGAGTAATTAAAAAATACATTCATAAATTATGTAAATGTCTATTTTGAGAAATGTCTCAGTAAGTCCCTAATATTTTTTTTTATGTTAATCATTTGAGGAATGTTCGTAATTTATATTTTGATGTTTTTGCATTTACAGAAACTTTGTGTTCCCCTGAGAAACTCTGCATTCACTCACAAAACCTTTTGTCTCTCACAAAAGTTTTGCATTGCCCCAAGAAACTTTGTGTTCACTTTCAAAAGTATTGTGTTTCCTTGAGAAGGTTTGAAAAGCATCAAAATATAATTTTTCCTTCTTCATATTATTTCCATCACCATTTTAAAGAGCAAACACAGTTTCTCTAGGCCCAGGGAATATTTGGGGGAAAAAAATTTCACAGTAGGTTAAAGGGATACTCCACCCCAAAATGAAAATTTTGTCATTAATCACTTACCCCCAAGTCGTTCCAAACCCGTAAAAGCTTCGTTCGTCTTCAAAGATGGACTATTCTGACGATGTCTTTCATACTTTTCTGGACCTTGAAAGTGCAATTTACTTGGCAGTCAATGGGACAGTCACAAGCCTCCCAGTTTTCATCCAAAATATCTTAAATTGTGTTCCGAAGACGAACAAAGCTTTTACGGGTTTGGAACGACATGGGGGTAAGTGATAATGACAAAATTTTCTTTCAGATATTTCTTCAAAATATCTTCTTTTGTGTTCTACTAAAGAAAGTCATACAGAGTTGAAACGACATGAAGGTGAGAAAATTACAGAATTTTCACTTTTGGGTGAACAATCATTTTAATAATGATGTATATAATTACAGATACAATAACCTGTATATAAAATTCTTTTAAATGTCCAAAGGATGTATTTTTGTTTAATTACAGGGGGCACATTCTCTGCGTATTTTAGCCAGTTTAATATTTAAAATGTAAATTTTTTTTTTTTTAATTATTCATTATTTTGTACCTGTTTCTCCTGTCCCCCTATTTTATTTTCTTCTCACCATTCACCTTTATACAGAATAACCTTTAATGCAAGGCAGGACTGTCAACAGATGAACTGCATGCTTTACCCAGTGGCTCCTCCTATTCAAGACTCTTTAGCAGGCATGTCACATAACGCGGGTCTTTCTGAAATAGTCCTGTTTTTCTCACCAGGAGAATATAGGTCAAAGTGGACAGATGGCTTGCAGGTTTTTCTCTAACCTCAAAGACCTGTGGGTTGAACTTTGCAGAGATTATTATGGAAATAATGAAAATACAGAAAGGCAACAAGAACACAATCTACAGACAGTATGCTTAATAAACAGTGTACTTTGTTAATAAAACTGTAGCATCCATGTGTACACGTATAAGCTCATATCTTGTGCAAAGAATTTCCGCTGGCATTTGCCAGGGCTGGAAAATATTGTATCAGCGCATAAGCATCCCAGCCTTTCCTTCATCCCAGTGTTTTTCTCAAATGGTCAAGAAAGCATATGGGTGTTCCTCAGGCTGGGACCTTCAGCTCCTTAGCGAATAGCTTGTCACTTCTTGAGCCTGAAGCAAAGGAGGGGTTTGATATAAAGCTACCTCATCTGTGTTTGGATATGCTCAAGGAGTCCAGGCTTTCCCTTCTTCACAATATTTAAAAAGCATTTTTTTCTGGAACATATACACCGCCCTTGGACTTTAATGATTTTTACACATGACAGACAGCCTACAAAAAGGCAAGATCCACTTAAAGATAACATCAAGACATAATGCATGGACTTTAAAACAACCTAATCATAATCGACACATTTCTAATCATATATCTTTTTGTTAGGAATATAAACAACAATGTTCTTGTTTTTATATTTGAAGAAATGTTAAACACTTAAAAACTTTAAGCAGACTTCTCACACTTGTGTGTGTATGTCTATATATATATATATATAAACTGACCTAGATATGTATAATACGTTGACATACTAACCAAACAGGTCACTGAGAAAGCAGCATTTGTCCAGGACTTTTTGAGTTGTGTTGAGTCGTTTTTCATAAATGTACTTTGTAGCTTGTTACTGTGTTTTGTTTTACAGTGGATGAAGTTTAGCAGGGGAATATTTACAACTATGAGGGCTGGTTTTCCTCTTCTTCTTTATTTCTCTTTCTCTTAGTCCAGCTTTCTGTCTCTTCTTCTTTCATTCTTATGCCTCTCATTCTTTCTTCTTTCTCCCTAATACACACCTGCCCACCACATACAGCAATTCACAGAGAAAAGCATTCCTTTTGGTCTTTGAAAAATGCCTGGAGAACTGACATGAATCTTTATAGAAGAACGACACCATCACCTTTTCTGTTTTCTGTTGTATCTTCAAATCCAGACCACTCTGTTCATGTACTAACCTTTCTCAACCTTTGCTCAAATGGCGTTCAAGACCAATTTCATGTTGACTCAGTGAGGGATTAGTGTTCAAGACTAGTCTTGTGCTTAAGGGAGCCTTAACAAAAAAAGCCTGTTATGTGTCTAAGAAAAGAAAGAGTCATGCAGGAGACTGCAGAGCTGTTGAGAAGCATTGTATTCTGCATCAAAACAAGAGCACCAGTATAGACAAGATCAAGCGATACATTTCTGGCTGGCTATATAGAGCAAAGTTCATTTCCATAATTAGCACTGTCCAGCTATGATCGCATGCTATCTTCTCTCAGAGTGTAGTGTGGATTTTATTTTTAGAGGTGGAACAGTATTTTGGTAGAGATTATCAGACACACCTTGAAGATAAAGAGTATGACAAAGATTTGTCAGTCAAACAGGAATTATGTCAAATCACACAAAAATGACAGCTATTATTAGCCCTTGTGAATTTCCGTCACGCACACATAACAAACATAACAACTGTTTTTCACTCTTTCTGCAAGTTACTGTACATCGATATCAAAATAGTATGTGGCGACAAGTGACTGCTTATATGTGTATGTCACTGAATTATTCATTTGACTGATTCATTCAGGAATAAAAGAGTGAGTGATTCATTGAATTATTCACTCAACTGGTGAGGTAAAGGCCAATGTATACTTTTGATTATGATTATTTATGCTTATGCTAGTTTATACAGCTGAACGTTTAGCCTTTCAAAGATAGTGGGCGCACACACAATTACAATGTCTTTATACTCATTTAAACTTCTTATTCTATCTCTTCCATTACTTTTTTGACTGTACATACCCTAGCAAAAACAGAAGTCTACTTCGTCTAAGTCTGCTTCATATTACTGGCTTCCGCGACCCTATAGAGGACAAGCATATTCTGTTTACAATCTGAGCAAAACTGGGACAAAAGTCCTTTCTTTGACTTTTGACACACATGTGATTCATTTACAATCAACATGTTTGTTTTATGTGGAATCAACATGTCTTGTCTTTTTTAAAGCATGATAAGAGTTTGTGGTTTTTCCTCATGTGGGACTTTGACCATTTTTTCACAGATATGTTTTTGCTATCATGTTTATGTGGCTCTGATGAGGATATTTGTTCCCTGACCATAAAATAAAGCTTGTTCAGCACTGACCTTAACTCCTCCTTCTTTGCTATGTTTCCAGGTTCCAAAGAACACCCCACTTTCCAAGCATTTGGTTCTGTCATATTTACACATAAAAGCTGACCATGACCACCGTAAATGCCCGTGTGTCTCCTTGCTCGGAATGAGTTTTATCGGAGTAAGTGCAGTACTATTTTTAGCTCTTCTCTGTTTAACCAGCTACAGGACACGTGTTATTCTGACTATCTGTGGTTTCCCAAAGCTCTGTTTGTTTCTCAGGAATGACCTTGTACCTGAATGTACAGCACACTATTCCAATTTTAGCCTTATCAACAGACATAGTCATTGACTAATTTGTTGACCAAATAAAAACATCAGTCCCAATTTTGTGAATTGCCAGAAATAAACCTAATTTCATTGCTTAAACTCTACTGAGTACTAAAAACATGTAAATAAATGTAATATATAAACCAAAAATGTTTAATATTACATTTAAAGGATCTCTGAATCTTTACTAAAGTTACAGAAGGACTAAAAAAATGTTTTTTAATAAAACGCATGCCTAAGAGGATTTACTCAGTGGGGCTGTGGTCGTTTGAAGTAGCTTTCTTCAGATTCTGTGAACGTGTTTCTGTATGTGATTGTTTTTGTTTGCAGGCATCTGCCCGACAGACAAAATGAAGGCAGTTAATAGTCTTTCTGATAACTTAATGGAACCAAAGCAAAGACAAGTGACTGTCTGGGTGACCAAATCCAAGCACCAAGGTATAGTATGAGTTTAACTGAGATCTGTCGATCTAAATAGTTGTACATTTAGCCCTACTGACAGCAAGACCATGTCTTTCTATCTAAATACAGATTTAGGGCCAATGAGCGATGGTTGGACAATAAATGTGGTTTTAAAGAGACCGACATCCAGGGGAACCTCTTCCAAACGGCAAAGCCTTGCTGATCGTGAGGTGAAGTAGACACCTGCACAAGAGTAGTGTATGAGTATGTGAATGTGCTGTTTAAAAGTGCTGCTCCAATAATAGGCTTCTAGTTTTTTTTTTAATTCAAGTGCATAGGATTGTAAGGATTTTTAGTATTATTTTTCTGCCGTAAAACTGATCGTGCAGACCAAACAGTAAGGCCTAGAGATGTGAAACTTGGCCAGATGGTAGAGCTCAATTTGGGAAGAGACTGGCAAAGACTCACCCCAATGCTAAATAATTGCAAAATAATACGTAATGTCTTTTTTCATGTGTTTAAATGCCTTAAAGTGCCACGTTTTTTTTTTTTTTTTTTTACTTGGTTACTTGCAGCATTGTTTAGAGATCTATAGGTCTTTTAATGCTAGAGAAGGACAAATTATTTTTAGTTTATACACTACCATTCAGAAGTTTGGGGTTATCAAGTCTCTTATGTTCACCAGGGCAGCATTAGCTTGATTAAAAATATAGTAAAAACAAGAACATTGTAAAATATTATTACAGTTTAAAAGAAGTTTGCTCTGTTTGAATATATCTTCAAATATAATTTATTTCTGTGATGCAAAGCTGAATTTTCAGCATCATTACCCAGTCTTCAGTGTCAAATGATTTTTAAACAAATATTTTAATATGATTTGCTGTTCAAGAAACATTTATTATAATTAGTGTTGAAAACAGTTGTGCTGCTTAAAATTTTTTGTAGACACCACAATACATTTTTTCAGGATTATTTGATCTATTTACAGTGGTGTGAAAAAGTGTTGGCCCCCTTCCTGATTTCTTTTTTTTTTTGCATGTTTGTCACACTTTAATGTTTCAGATCATCAAACAAATTTAAATATTAGTAAAAGATAACACAAGTGAACACAACATGCAGTTTTTAAATGAAGGTTTTTATTATTAAGGGAAAACAAAATCCAAAACTACATGGCCCTGTGTGAAGAAGTGTTTGCCCCCTAAACCTAATAACTGGTTGGGCCACCCTTAGCAGCAACAACTGCAATCAAGCATTTGCGATAACTTGCAATGAGTCTGTTACAGCGCTGTGGAGGAATTTAGGTCCACTCATCTATGCAGAATTGTTGTAATTCGGCCACATTGGAGGGGTGTGATAAACCACAGTTTTAACAGGGGGGCAAACACTTTTTCACACAGGGCCATGAAGTTTTGGATTTTGTTTTCCCTTAATAATAAAAACCTTCATTTAAAAACTGCATGTTGTGTTTACTTGTGTTATCTTTGACTAATATTTACATTTGTTTGATGATCTGAAACATTAAAGTGTGACAAACATGCAAAAAAATAAGAAATCAGGAAGGGGGCCAACACTTTTTCACACCACTGTATATAAAGTTCGAAAGAGCAGTGTTTGTTTGAAATGTGATTTCTTGTAACATTACAACTCAATCACTCATCCTTTCTGAATACATTTTTTCATTTAAAAAAAAATTAATTAAAAAAATTCTTACTGACCCCAAAATTTTGAACAGTAGTGTAAATATACTGTATAGCATCCATATAGCCAAGCGTTGCATTTATTCTGCCTCATTTTACACAAGGCCTGACCCCATCAACAGTCTGAGACAAAGTACTCCTGAAAGAACGAATTGGAGAAATTGCAGCTAAAAATATGTTGGCTTACCTTGCCGTTAAAAGATCCAAATATTTAAGAGAGCCATGGTTTGTTTGCTTTTTTTTCATGCACATCAGCTGGACCAACCTAAACTGTAATGTGTGTTTTGACAAATAATACTGTTAGAATTAATTGTCAAGATTAATTTGACATGGCATTGAAAGTTTTGGAGAGCTTTTACCTTCCAAATACATAGAAACATTTTCTATTGGCTACATAGAAAACAGCCAATATGGCAACTGAGTAAACTGATTAGTCATTTACAGATTTGGACATCCCTCAATTCTGGCCATAAAAAGTACATTAAATGTATTTTCATCTTCAATAAACTACCAATCACCGAACCTGTCACAGTCTTTTAGTTGGGACCTGTTGCTGCGAACAAAGGAGAAATCATGTCGGAGTCAGCATGCCACAAAGAGGCTTTTCCATGTATCTAGCCAACCATCAGAACTTAGTGACCTGGAAAATTAATGTACACATGGGAACAAAGCTGTACAACGTCATCTCTACTGAGCAATTTTCCATATTGACTGTTTCCCATATTCACTGTCTGTATGTTTGGTCTACCACCCACACTGCTCATTTTGAAGTCCACAGGCACTATGTTCTGTCCCTTTTGGTGTACACAAACCATGTCAAAGTATGAAATAGGTGTCGTCTGTTCAGAACGCAATGCACTAGTTTAACAAAATGTCTTTAAAATGCTTTATTCCTCTCGAGAGCACTTCAAACCTGTCTTTATTCCTGGACCTGCTGCTCACCCTATTCAAAGGGATGCTGAGCTCAAAGCATTTATTTGATTAAAACAACTTTTCCAAAAATCATTTAACGGTTACCTTTTTTTTGTGGATCATTTCTGTATGAGAACTGACATTTCACTCAAGAGCAGTTGTGACATTCTGTTACTATCCAAGAGTCCTGTTTGTCTCCTTACCAAAGTCCATTTTGAATGCAGAGGCACTGAATTTAGCTTCAGCATGCTTGTTATATAATCAAATCATTCTTATATATGAAATGAATATAATGCAGAAGGGGGCGCTTTTCCTTCACCGCACACTCGGAACACAGACAAATTAGTACATGATGATACACACGTACACAATTCCCCATAACCATCACCATTTGTCTGATGAAGAGCCTGCATGCTCGAAACGTCACACACGCTATGCGACCGTTCTTTTAAAATACATTTTTGATACTTTTGGAGCTTTGGTGTTGCCGACTTTACATTTAAAAAAAAAAATGTCCATAATCATGTCATACATCAAAATAACTATGTGCAGATAAATTGAGAATAGTATCTCCTCTCAAAACTTAATTTTAGAGTAAAAAGGGCAGAATTTGACATTTTAGCATTTGATTATTGCTGCGCTTTTTCTGAAATGCAGCTTTCTGTGAACTATTATATGCAAACTATAAAAACACATTTTTGGAAAAGGGGGTCTTTTCTCTTAACTGTAAAGGAGATGGTGGTGTATGATTTCTTCATAATACAATTTTTTTTTTATTGAATTAACATATATACATATAAAACAAAATTAAAAAGAAATTCAATAGAAGTAGTGGGCTGTTTAAGACCATTTATTGTGCTGAAAAACAGGATAAGACAAGTAACAAAAACATCTCCATCAGTGTTACAGATGTGTAAAAATTTACAAAATCCTTTTTGCAAGTTTCAGCTCTTCCATTTATTATGTGATATATATATAAAACGACGAATACAAAAAAATAAAAAGTACTAAAACAGCCTATTATATGGATGGGAAATTAAAAGAAAAAGAAAAGAGGAGCTGTCCCCTAGCGTTGGTGTCCTGATCTGGTGTCTGATTCAGGAATGAGAAGAACTCCCCGCCTCCGACTTGCCTCCATCGTTACTTTCGCTCGCTTGCCTCATCACCATTTCCCGGGCAATACATGTCACCTGCCCATTGGTCACACTCACCACCCCTGACCTGCAGAGAGCCAATCACATTAAGGGATTTAGAATTAAGAAATTGATGTCAAACTAACACCCCTTGTTATAAAATCTAAAATTTGCAACTGCATCTGCAATTAAGAGTGCATCAGCACTTGGCAAGGCCTTCATGTTACATGCACCAACTCGGGTGAAACTCAATCCAGTGACTCACTTCTGCTGAGCCTCCTCAGTAAGAGTTCCCATCCCAGGCTGGTTCTGCTTCCCAAAGAAGAAACTGGACCACCAATGACCAGAATCCTGTTTGGGCAGACCTAAAGCACAATTAAACAACAGGTCAGAACAAGTAAAGCACCATCATGTAGGCACAATCACCGTTAAAGAGTCTCTAAACAAAGACATGTAGGCTGATGCATGCATGCAGTCAGGAAAAGGTAACAGCTCAATCCAAGATGATTAAGCAACAATGCTTTTTCAGCGATTTCCTTAACAGCTGATTATTCAAAAGCAATCAGATGAGTATCCATTTCAACAGCGCTGTGATGTAGGTGCAAACTGTGCAAATCGTGTTGCACAATGCGTGTAAATGTCTTCAAGTCAAAACTGTTGCAATGAAGTATTGATTGAGGTGGGGGGGTTGAAAAGAGACAGATATGAAACGTAACTCACCTGGGTGATGTGGAATAACCTCCCCACTATACTCTGAACTGCCACACGAGCTGCTACTGGATGTAGAGCCAATGCGCCCTGAAAAGGAACAGTCTTATAAGGCAAATTCTCTTTAGAACATCAACTATTAATAGTTGCATACACCTATAACAGTAAAGAACTTACTTCTGTAGTAGTCGTGAGTAGCAACTAGGGAACCACTAGCTGGGATGGCTGCCATTTTACAGACTTGTGTAAACCGTGACTTAGATGGAAACCCTGTGAGAAGACATTTGGTCAGACATGACTGCTTCTGTAGCAAATAATACAAACTAGATATTAACTTCTCATCTTAAACCTGAGAATGGATTTTAATGAATACAGACTCAGGGCAGGCATTTAAAAGATTTCATCTCTCACAACATGGTTTTGGTGACATACTGGTATTGTAAATGTTACTCATTATACAGTTTAGTGCCAAAAAACAAGACTAACCAAACTGACATCATGCCACTTGAGACATTCTTTACAAAAAAGCTTCCTACAGCATTTTTCAGAAGGCTAAATTACACGAGGATGTTACAGTAATCTCACTGAAATTACAGCAACTGCGATCACAAAACAAACATTTCTGTCTCAAACGTGAGAAAACATGCACCACTACAGATAAACGACACTAATAGTGTTAGATTAAATGTATTCTTCTCCGACTCTCCGAACCAAACAATGACCACCCTTTAAAATATGAAGCGTAAACCACAATCTCACCTTCTTCTGCCGCTCGTGCTGATGTTATTAAAGCACCCAGCTCAATTCAGTCGGAGGCTTTGGGGAGAAAACGCTAGGCAACGGGGCCCATTTGAAAAGGTTTGGATGGATAAAACCCTCCACGTCCGGAAATCTCTAACTTTACGTTACCGCAGAGTGCTGTTTAACAAAAACTAAAACTCGTTCGCTTACATTTATACCGAGATGACGACGTCGACGACAAGCACTGGTGACGGAGGCGTGGCCTTTCGCTCCTCTATAAGCCCCTCGGTGTGGAACCGGATCAAACCAGCGAGAGCCAGGACGGAACGGCTGATGATACACGGAGCAACTATGGGCACTTGGGCAGTGTTGCCGTCAACGGCAAACCAGTTTAGACACAGGGCCCACGACCGATCTAAAGTATCCAGATTGAAATATGTTACCCATTCTCAGGGGAAGTGCCCAAGCAATATTGCTCTAAAAAAGTTGCCCCGTGTAACATCAGCCTTAGGGTTTGGACTTTGGTATTGCAACTGATTGGGCGCACTAGACTTCATAACATTATCAACAAATATGCATAACGAATACATATATCATTTCAATCAATAAATAGTTTGGGATTTGCCTCGATAACACTGCACGACTCCTCTGAAAGCACTTCCCTGATGGTCTAGTGCAGGGGTGCCCAAACTCGGTCCTGGAGGGCCGGTGTCCTGCAGAGTTTAGCTCCAACTTGCCTCAACACACCTTGCCTTCAAGTTTCTAGTATGCCTAGTAAGAGCTTGATTAGCTGTTTCAGGTGTGTTTAATTGAGGTTGGAGCTAAACTCTTCAGGACACCGGCCCTCCAGGACCAAGTTTGGGCACCCCTGGTGTAGTGGTTAGGATTCGGCGCTCTCACCGCCGCGGCCCGGGTTCGACTCCCGGTCAGGGAATTAACGGTTTTTGTGATGTTTCCCAGTTTCCCACTCATAATTCATAACAAAACAACACTATTCACAGCTATTCATGAAGAGTGAACGTGTACGTGTGACATTGCGAATTAGCTGTTATTCAGAATATGATCTGCATTTGATGAATAACAACAGTTTACCTACCGATGATCTGATCGTATTGTAAAAAAACTGAGGACTGATGTTTGCTTTTCAGCCATAAACAGGGTTTAAATTGGGCCGGGCACATAGACTCGACATTAACGCTTCATTAACGCCAGACAAGTAACATTATTAAAACATCAGTAACCAAAAATAACTATGTAAACACCAAAACGCAAGTATTATTCTGATTGTATTACATTTAGAGTAAGTGGCGAATATAACGTTAGCTGTATTAAATGCATCTATTGACGGAATAAGGTTGCGCAGCTGAGGCGAGGCTCACGCAGCCTCTCCAGGTGAAATCACAACGTGCAACACTAAGAAACTCAGCATCCTGAGGTAAAAATTCAAAACGGAAAGTTTTTATATTTAAAATACAGTTAGTTAGGCAACATCACACAATGTTTTCACCATTACGACTGTTTAATTGTTCTATAAACAGTTCAATAAGCAAATACAATCATATTAGGTCACTTACATTTTAGGCGGAAACACAGCACATCTCACAGCAACCCGCCGATTCATTGCTGATTGAATCAAAGCTGTTTTTATATTTAAAATACAGTTAGTTAGGCAACATCACACAACGTTTTCACCATTACGACTGTTTAATAGTTCTATTTCAATAAGCAAATGCAATAATATTATTAGCTCACTTACATTTCAGACGGAAACAGCGCATCTGACAGAAACCAGACGATTCATTGTTGATTGATTCCGTGTTTGGAGCGAATCGGTTGAGTGAGTTAGTTTCATTAGCCCATGCAGAAACATCTGATGAATCTGCCGTTTGAACGAATCGTTTGAATGAACGACTCAATGACTCACTCATTAAAAGCTCACTACTGAGAATTTTACGAGAGACAAATGATTAAAGCAGCATCTCCACTGTTTCCTTTGGTGAAACATCTTGCTGGATTTGCAGGAAGGCTTTCACTGTACTTTATTATTTATTTTTCAAATGACCAATAAAGTAGTTTTTATACTGCAAACGATTGTCAAATCAGTAATGATGCTGTGATGCTCCCTCTCTCTCTCTCTCTCTCTATATATATATATATATAATACACCAAACTGTGTTCATATTTAATTTTAAAGGGCTTTTAAAACCTGCTAGAGATAATCAGCCAAGAATGACAACTAACTAACTAACTAAAACAAAACAAAAAAACTTTTTCTGACGGACTGATATCACAAACACATTCTCTAACACGCATATTGACTTGGCAACACTGGAAGAGGATAGCTTTCTGATGGCGCATCAAGAACCGGTACTTAAGAAAACCTGGTACCGTAACGTTTTCATTTTTTTAGTACCGACTTGGTGCCGAAATACCGGGTCTTTTGACAACACTATTCAAAAATATTTAAAAGAATCTCATAATATTATTTAATGCAGTTGTATTTTTCAGTGTAAATGATTTAATTTGATAACGTATAGATAATCACATTGATTGAATTTATAGATCAAATGTAAGAATTTGAAATGAAAGTATTAATGAGATTAGTGGGAAAATGCCCTCTATAAAGGTACAACAACAACAAAAAAAACGCCCTTGGATAAAATATTAAAAAAAAAACACGCCGATTTATATGTCACAGCTGATAAAAAACTGATGAGAATATTGCTTCAGAATAAATCATATCTGCAACAAAACAAAACACACACACACACACACACACACACACACACACACACACACAAGCTCGATATCATAAAGCCGCCCCACACAACAAATCCCAATTTAACCCCTGGCCATAAAGGACAATTTGGGGAATACAAACAAGAAGGAATAAAACAAGCTGAATATTTTTATTCTTTGTATATTTATTGCGGTTAATTTTTAAAATATTTTCACCTTATATTCAAGTATTTTCACCGTTTTGAACTTGGGTCAGAGAAAAATAAAACAAAATTAAACCATTTTAATGAAGTTTCTAATTATTAGCTAATTAATATGGTAAAAAAAATTTCAGGAAAAATAGGTAGAAGGTAAAATAGGTGAAAAAAACCCATAGTCTGTGAAGTAGAGGCGCTCAAACGTTTACCACGAAGGGCCAAATACCAAACTTGATTGAAGGCCCTGGACCAAAAGTAAATGTTACATTTTATCCAACTATATATTTACATTTCTAATCAAATTCATAGTTTCTACATATATTTCAATGCTACAATAAAACAAATGCTAAAACAAAGAAAAGTCGAAGATGTCCTCCAATGGCATGTTTGCGTAAAAAGCGCAGAGCCTGTAGAAGCACGTCTTCTCTAGAGTACGTACTGTACTGCCACCTCCTGGCAGATCTGTCACTAACATTATGAAAGGGAAGAGAAAAGAACAAACCAAACGCCATTTGAACGAATGCTTTATTGATATAGAAACAACTGACAAAAATAAATGAAGAATAACACCACTGTTGTTGTTAAAGAAAACAATCTGAGCATTTAAATCTGAACAGCTAGGCTGAGATCTCTAATTTAAAGCTATATGGTGCCTGTTAAGTAAACAACCTCCCCAAAAAGACTACTCAAAAGAATAATAAAAAAGTCCTTTCCCTCTGAATGTTCATGATCTTTTGTCATCTTTTCACCGTTTGCAGAACTACAGGTGTCTCCACATAATTCTATGGCATTTTACACATGGATTCCAGTAGAAAGTCACATGAAGTTGGCATCTCATCATCTGCATCAGTACCTTGCATCTCAAACAATGAGGCATGTAATCATCTTGTAATATACTGAAACAAGGCCACCCACTGACACCCATGTAAGTGAATGAAATAGTAGGATAGAACAGATAAAAATGAAGCAAAATAAGAGATTACATTTACTAATAATGAAATGCCACTAACAAAAGAAATTCAACTTACTTAGCAGGACCTACTCGCCATTTGGCATTTTGGGTTAGTGCACATGAGAGTAACTTCTTTTTTATTTCTTAAAATTGAACCGTGATCTTTGTGATGTGATAGTTTGGTGATAGTTTGTGTGTGAAACATTCTGACAGCAAAAAGTCTATGGCATCTGGTACACACAGCATGGCACAAAGCAAAGGCAAGTGACTCCCGACAAACACAGCATAAATAAAACATTCCCATCAATGAAAAAAAATAACTGAACAAGAGCAAGAAAAAGCAAAGGTTAAAAAAAAGATAAAGCAAAAAACAATTTAGGGTAACATGTTTTCACCAGCAACAGACCAACAAAGCAATAGAGAGTGCGAGTGTAAGGCCGACTGAGAGGGTCAGACATTCACCAGGTGTACAGCTTCACATTGTACTGAGAGTCAAAAATAACAACTGAATGCTCAGCAGCATAGAAACCAGCAGCAAGTTTCTTTTCTTTATTGGTCTAAAATCCACCCCCCTTGAGATTTAAATGTTTCTTCTTTGTGTATTTTATACCCCTCTGCCGACTGATGAATGCTGCTTGGCAGTACTGTTTAAATATAGTTATTTGTATTCCATTATAGTCATATATAGATAAAAGTTATGTAAAAACATTATGCAAAGCAGTGTAAAATAGTTTCTAATACAAAATGATTCATCATTTGTCTTCTTTTGTACAACCTGTGATGATTTCATGTCACAGAATCTGTACTACGTGTGTGTTTTCAGTGAGATGAGCAAGCACATGCTAGCAGTAGGTGAAGGGGTATCAAAGGAGACAGAGGAAGGAGGGATGAAAGAATTCAGAGAGAATGGGGGAACTAGGAGAACGGAAGTGTAGGTGTAGTCAGGATTCACAAAGAATGAGATGAGTGTTTAAATCAAGAGGGTGGGCTCTCAGAACGGAGCGTTGTCCTGGTTTGACTCGTTCGGAGAGTGGGCACTTTCACCATTGGCTTTCCCTCCAACCACCTTATACTGAGACACACAAACAGAAAAAACCATTAAGAGACACGCAGGACACCGAGTGTCCAAGGAAAAATCAAGTTTAAAAAGCATGTGTCAAGTTCTTAGACGTGCTCTACACAGCATAGTCATGTTGGTTTCATATGGTTTTGTAAAACTTTTATATCCTTTTTTAACAACAGTTTACATTTAAAGACTCAAAAAAAATCATCTGGTGTAATTATAAAGAAAAAAATAAACCATTTATTATTTTTTTTAAAAGTCATTCAGTTTTTTGGGGGAAAATTGGCCTTGAGAGACATTAAGGGCCCTCTATACAGCATTGATAATAATAAGAAATATTTCTTGAACACCAAATCAGCATGATAGAATGATTTCTGAAGGATCATGTGACACTGAAGTAATGATGCTGAAAATTCAGCTTTGTATCACAGGAATAAATTACACTTTAAAATATATTAAAATACATAAAAGTAATTTTAAATTGTAAATTTGTTTTCACATTTACTGAGTTTTTGATCAAATAAATGCAGCCTTGCTGAGTATATGAGACCTATTTAAAAAATCTTGATAGTGTATGTGATATAACTTCTTGTTTTATGTTTTATGTTTCCGCTTGATGGTTGTACCACTTGACTTTGATTTGATGGACAAATGTCTTCGTTTTTGTCTTTGTCAATATTTTAAATATATCAAATGTATTTTTGAATAAATAACCAGATCTGCCAAAAATAAGCATCATGTATTTGACCCAATTTCAAAAGTGAAGCCTTACCTTGATGTTTCCAACTTTGTCCTCAAATGATTTGAAGGTTGGAGAGTTCCTATTTAACAAAACACACATTAATCCCACAGTTCGTGGCAGAAGAAACATTGCAATTAATTAGACATGAGCAAGTGGACTTAGTAAAGTAACTGGCTTATAAAAGGTAAGAAAAAAACAAGCATGCCAAAAATAAATAAATATATTTATCAAGCATTATGAGAATATTCAATACAGCCGTTTAAACAGTTTAGTATTATTTGTTTTAATTAAAAAAAAAAAACGGTTTGAGTTGAGGGGCAGTGGTTTACCCTAGTACTTTACCTCATAGTTGGCATACTTATTGAATGGCGAATGGAGTAGTTGCTACTTCGAAAGCATTAAAAGGAGAAAAAGTTGTGTGTGTTAGCAAGCAAGCAGGACAGCACACAAGGCAGAGAGATCAGCTGGGCTACACCACACAAAGACTGCTAGTATGTCTGTGACATTTCCAGCTCAAACTTCGGATCTTTAAAAATCACATTTGTTCACACATAATATAGCACTGTAATCATGCACAAGTAGTTAAGAATCAAAATTAGCAGGGTTTCGGAGCTAAAATAACATTAAAATCAATATTACATTCAAATTATAATTAAAAACTTTTTTTTTATTAAATGGGCTTAGTATTACAAACAGAGCTCTATGTTAAGCGTAAATTATTTGATGACATTAATCAGTCTTACCCAAAGGAGTTAGAGAAAGGAAGAGCTCTGTAGACCAAGCAAGGGCAGCGTTTAAAAAGAAAGGGGGAATACAAAAGCAATCAGGTTGGGTGTTAAGCAGGACCAAAGCAAGCAGGACGAACAAATTATGAGAATTATTGTTCTGATATAGAGGAATACAGGGAATAGCGAAGTGAACCAAAAAACAATCAAACCATTTTATGGGGGTAAATATGATGGATAGATGTTAATGACTAAAAGTGGCTAATAAATTTGAGTGATGTCATTATTTGTCTGATGAATGAAGGGACACAGCAGCAGAGCTTTAATTAATAAAGCAAGGCTGAAGCTTTTGATCTGTTGAATGACGTGATTAGCTTCTCTCTGTCACACACTAGAGACTGATTTATGGAGCAGCTAATGATTTTGATACTGGTCTCAGGCCCTCTGCATATCAGAACACTGAGGACCAACTATTCACAGGTCACGTTTAATAGAAGGAAAGTCAGGCCTTCACAAAACTCCTTTTCTTCTGCCTTCTGTTTGTGGGGTGGTGAAGGAAGTTAAATAAATGTGTGCAAATAATGGTAAGAACAGAGACAGTATATGCAGTAAAGTGAATCAGGAGCCAGGAAAACAGGTTAGGGTGAGCTTCTGTTCATCATATGAGTAAAACAGCCGGTTACAGTTTAAGTGGCTCTGCTGACTGTGGTCGCACTGCATTAACACTCATTATGGATAATAATGGCTTCATAGTGATGATGAATGGCAGCAGGATATGACAAATGCAAAAGAGTGGATCAATAACCAAAGAGACAACGTAGGCATGAGGGCTTTGTTCACACTGTATACAAATCCAATTCAGTTTCCAATCCAATCTTTTGTCTGCACTGTGATTTCATCAGATTTCAAATCACATATGGATGTTGTTTGGATTGTATATTTCTTTCTTTTTTGGTATTCAGAATCAATGATTTTCAGTAGGATTTTTGCTGCCCGTCTAAACGAAGCCAAAGGCAAGTGATGGAGAAATGCCACATATACACACACACACATAAATGCAGTTTAAGATAAATCATGAACTGTTTTGACACAACAGAACTAAACTGCTAAGTTAGACAAAACACTTGGACATTAACCAGGAACAATGGTTAGTCTAAATTCATATTACCCAAGAAAAATTGTGAATTAAATAAAAACATATGCAAGTTAAAAGAAAGGATGCAAATTTAAGTGACTGCAGAGTCACATTGTAATTTGTGATTGAGAAAAAAAAAAAAAAAAGGTACTAGAGAAACAGAAATGATTTTGATACTGGTCTCAGGCCCTCTGCATATCAGAACACTGAGGACCAACTATTCACAGGTCACGTTTAATAGAAGGAAAGTCAGGCCTTCACAAAACTCCTTTTCTTCTGCCTTCTGTTTGTGGGGTGGTGAAGGAAGTTAAATAAATGTGTGCAAATAATGGTAAGAACAGAGACAGTATATGCAGTAAAGTGAATCAGGAGCCAGGAAAACAGGTTAGGGTGAGCTTCTGTTCATCATATGAGTAAAACAGCCGGTTACAGTTTAAGTGGCTCTGCTGACTGTGGTCGCACTGCATTAACACTCATTATGGATAATAATGGCTTCATAGTGATGATGAATGGCAGCAGGATATGACAAATGCAAAAGAGTGGATCAATAACCAAAGAGACAACGTAGGCATGAGGGCTTTGTTCACACTGTATACAAATCCAATTCAGTTTCCAATCCAATCTTTTGTCTGCACTGTGATTTCATCAGATTTCAAATCACATATGGATGTTGTTTGGATTGTATATTTCTTTCTTTTTTGGTATTCAGAATCAATGATTTTCAGTAGGATTTTTGCTGCCCGTCTAAACGAAGCCAAAGGCAAGTGATGGAGAAATGCCACATATACACACACACACATAAATGCAGTTTAAGATAAATCATGAACTGTTTTGACACAACAGAACTAAACTGCTAAGTTAGACAAAACACTTGGACATTAACCAGGAACAATGGTTAGTCTAAATTCATATTACCCAAGAAAAATTGTGAATTAAATAAAAACATATGCAAGTTAAAAGAAAGGATGCAAATTTAAGTGACTGCAGAGTCACATTGTAATTTGTGATTGAGAAAAAAAAAAAAAAAAGGTACTAGAGAAACAGAGGAAGCACAAGGGTGGGCATTTTAACTTGTGCATTACCTCATGTCACCCAGTTTCCTGCTGATGGCCGTGCCAACGGTGGAGAGGGCGGCTGAGGTCTTCTGTCCAGCCTGAGACAGCGTTTCCTGAGTCTTTTTATACCTGTAAGAGGAAGAACGCAGAGAGAAGAGGATGTGGGGAGAGAGAGAAAAATATTTGAAAAAATCATGTGAAACTCTTTAATGTCCATGAACTTCTCAGGAGTTAGTCAACAAGACCACAGCCTCCAGATAACAAACACCAGTCAGACACCCTTAAAGTCATCAGAAATGTTGTTAGTTATTTCACTGGATACCAAATGAAAAAGAAATCCTCTTAATATACACTACCATTCAAAAGTTTGGAGTAAGATTCTGTTTTAAAAGAAACTGAGATTATACATTCCATTAATCAAAAGTGATAAAAAAAAAAAATGTTATGGCAAAAATGTTACAAAAGATTTCTATTTCAAATAAATGCTGCTCTGTTTAACTTTCTATTCACCAAAGAATCCAGGAAAAAAATGCATCAGTATCCATAAATACATTAAGCAAAACTGTTTTCAACTGATAATAATTAAAAATGTTGCTTGAGCAGCAAATCAGCATATTAGAATGAATTCTGAAGGATCATGTGACACTGAAGACTGGAGTAATGATGCTGAAAATTCATTTTCACAAAATTCATAAAGTACACTTTAAAATATATGAAAACAAGAATGTTTTTTAAATTCCAGTTTTAAATTGTAATAATATTTAAATTCCAGTTTTAAATTGTAATAATAATATAACACTGTATTTTGATCAAATAAATGCATCCTTGGTAAGCATAATGGACAAAAGAAATCGTACAAATTCCAAACTTAAATAGTAATGCGTATCTACAGAGTAAGCTCATTTAAATTGCAATTCACAATACTTATAACGCAATATAAGATTGCATTATCTAATAACCCAGCGAGAAACAAAATCCACAAAGCAGAGCAAGCCACCCTAAAACAATCTTTTAGCCCTTCATGACCTTAAAATAGCAGAAAACATACTTTAAAATACACAAAATGTAAAGAATGAAGTAACTCACACTTCAGAGCTGGAAATGTCATCCAGAGTGGCAGAAGCTGAAAGATATCTACAGTACAAACGAACAGGGTAATACATTCAAATCTCCACTCTCACAGTCACAACGTGCTATAAACACACACACAGCGTATTTCATTTTTAAATTTATGATTATACAATTATGCTGCCTCACAAACAGAACACAAGCGCTGCTAAAATGCACAGCCAGAGAAAAACAACACCAGTTTATTTGACATCCTTCTTAAACACACAAACTCCTGGTGTTTAATTGAGAAACTTGTGTGCTTGAATAAGGTGTGAGTATACTGGAGCTTTCAAGCAGAAAAAGTCACAGTCAGCAAATCTTGAAAGTCAAAACGACATGACATAAACCACCTTAGTTATTGGGAATCAAGTAGCATGTTAGTGCAGAGGATATTGTAAAGTGGATCTTGATGTAATATTCATGACTATAGAAAGTGCACAAAACTGCAGAATGGTTTCAGGAAGCATTAATTGGCCTGTACTGCTGCAGACGTGGCATTCGTTCATCTGAACCTGACAAGACTTTCCTTACACAAACATATGCCCTCTCTGTAGACGTTTCTGTGTGTAAAGAGGGAAGTGGGAGATCTCACACACTCGTGATAACGTAGCCTGTCTGACAGGTTTATGAAACCGCAACTACATCAGGACTGCCGCTAAAAGTCATGGGACCCGGGGGAAACCACAGAGGACCGTAGCAACTTTAGTCTCATCACAGGACCCGATTCCAGATTTACCTTCTGACGACAGCGCTGTTTATAAAGCTAAACCCGTCAATATTACTGCAACACAATTTGTTAACTTTTTAAAACCATGAAAAAATTGTCAAAGAGCTGATTCCTCTTGCTTGACCTTTCTGAGATATGGTAAATCAAGCAAAATGGCAGCTGCTTCAACAGTTAGCAGTAGCTAAGAACCTGTTTGATATGCTATTTTATTATAGTTAGAGTAACCTAATGTGCCTTTTTTGTTCAATATATTGTAAAAGTACATACAATACCATTCAAAAGTTTGGGTTCAGTAAGATAAAAAAAAAATATATATATATACTTTTATTTAGCAAGGACATATTAAAGTGTTCAAAGTGACAGCAATAACTTCTATTCATCAAATAATCCTGAAAATATTATGAACCTACATTAAAATACAGAAATATTAAGCAGCACACCTGTTTTTAATATATTAAATATATAATATATAATATATATTGGTAATAATAAAAAAACAATTTCTTCAGAATCAAATCAGCTTATTAGAGTGATTTCTGAAGGATCATGTGACACTGAAGACTGGAGTAATGATGCTGAAAATTCAGTTTTGCATCACAGGAATAAATTACATTTTAAAATATACGAAAATTTTCACAACATCTTTGATCAAATAAATGCAGACAGGTGTGCTTAAGAAATGTCTTTCAAATACATTTAAAAAAATGTTAACCCCAAACTTCTATCTTTTGAGCAGTAGTATAAAAGAGGTGAATTAATGTAGCGATTTCTATTTGCAGCACTGCTATAGAAACAAATAATTTGAACAGGCAAGGATGTGAACAGCTGATCTTCAGCAGCTGATGATTCAGGCATGGTACATGAATGCAGCATAACTTTTAAAGAAGCAAAGAGCTGTATGTTCTTGAGTGTTTCAGAGATGGAGGAGTACTACTTGCATGAGTGGACAAAGAGACTGTGAAGCTAAAAAAAAACAGAAAGAGTCAAAAATATATGAGACATGATTCAGTGTTTTAGGCGCCCACTTTAACTAAAAAGCAAAAATACCTCTGTCCTTCCTCATGTGGCAATTAAGATCCAATTTTCTTCTATAAACAGCCTTTGTCTTTCAATACTATGTAACGTTTCAGTTAGTAGAGTGGAGAATTAATGGGGCTGATAAATATGTAGGGCTGGGTAAAAAAATATCGATATGTCAATATTAATCGATTCTCATTTTTACGGAACGATATCGATTCTTAAATCCCAAGAATCGATTAGTCTAGACTGTTTTCAGTTAATGGACGGAACATTGAAGCGCACCTCCCATCCAATAAATCGCAATAAGCATTGTGCTTTAGTACTTTAAATATGAAACAAAGTCTCAGAGTTCAAATTCTGTCCATTGTATTGCAGTATTTAAACAATAAATGCAGTTTTGGCGCTGTTTAATGTGGAGTGACAGATCGCTGGAGCGCCTCAGTTCGACAGACGCAGCAGAGAAAGGCGCACGTGAACTGATCATCTCCTCCACATTAATACCAGTTTCAGCACAAAATAAACATGACTAAACATCCTAAGTTAAGTTAAAATAAAGAGTACAACTTCACAATCCGTATCCTGTCTCATGTAATCGCTCAATCAGTGTTTCAGCCGCGCAAAGACGTCAATAATGACTTGTGACGTTACATGACACATTGTTTACATTTAGAAAAAACATATTCGGTGACCATAAACTCATTAGATAGAAAAATAAACTGTAGAGAGGGGCATTTTGCTAAAAATATGCACCATATAACATATTATAATTGTTACTTTTCTTCAATGTTTAATTTATGTTTGAATAAATCCATAAATTGTTTTATGACAGACACCATTTAAATGTTTATATTTAAAAAAAGAAATAACGAATTAAAGTAGAAATATTATTATGTAATTGTAACTTTATTATTTTAAAAACTTAATTAGGTGTAATTTTAGCAGTTGTACAAATCAGTCAATTTTAACCTTCAATATTATAGTAATGTAGTACCAACTGACTCTCATGTATATTTTACAGCATTAGTTGAGATTTTTTATTGCTTGAAAATTTGGCAAGTACTGTACCTGATATATGTCCAAAATAATCGATATTGAATCGAATTGGTAATCGAATCGAATCGCAAGCTTGTGAATGAGAATCAAATCGAATCGAATCGTGAAATTTGTGTCAAAACCCAGCCCTATAAATATGTACATTGTACAGAAGGTTAGAGTTTATGCTACAGGAGACCAGATCATAGCATTTAAAACACCATCAATCTTCGTTTGAGAGAGGTTTTGGTTATTTGTGTTAGGCTGTATTTGATATGGATGGTTCATTTAACCCATCAAGGGGTGGAGCATTTGAACACCTGCATCTATATTTGATGCGCTGCATCCATTGATTTATGATCACCAGAGCAGAAAACCCCCCAAGCCAGCAGTTATGTCTCCTCCTGAAACACGCTGGATTCAGGTGTTCGAATGCTCCACTCTCATTGACAGGTCGAGTGGGTGAGAGGAGTTCATGCATTCACTGCAAATACGTGCCAATGCGGTCAAACACTCACATATCACATCCTGTAACCTTCTCATTCCACTGGCCCAGCTTCTCTGACATCGCCACATAGCTAAAAAACACAGATGTGACTATGTGCTGCCTAGAGTGGAGCAGAACAGCAGATCACTAAAGCAAAATATGGTGTTAACTCTCTCTGACTGACTAAAAACCAATAACTCCATGGACTGAAGTACTGACAGACTGAAATATTGGCTAGGCAAATTATTCTGCTATATTTGGCCATTTTGAGTTGCCAGTGGCTAATTTTAACATATTTCAGTAGATACTGTGCAAAATAAGTGCTCAGATTTGTGTATAAATTTTATGGACATCTTATTTACTGTATGGATACTTTTCAAGTTTTTTTTTTTCATATTTAAAAAAAATTGTAATGTACATTTATAACATTACACACTGTGTGTTGGTATTAAATCTCACACACACACACACACACACACTTGTATTTGTGGTTTACGGGGACTCTCCATAGGCGTAATGGTTTTTATACTGTACAAACTGTATTTTCTATTGCCCTACACCAACCCTACCCCTAAAACACCGTTTTGTATGTTTTTTAAGCCTTTTGTTTTACAGGGACACAGGAAGTGTCCTCATAAACCATGTTTACGTTATAGTACCCATGTCATTATACACATTTGTGTCCTCATAAACCATATATACCTGTACACACACACACACACACACACACTATTTAATACTGTTGCAAGGGAGTTTATAATACAATGGCTGAGGTAGTCATAGTAAATTTGATACCTCTTCTGGCTGCCATAATCATGTAAATGCTCCATATTTTTCCCTTTGTTGGAAATAGGTTATCTTGGATTTTTTTTTTATTTTGCTATTGGAGCAAAAATGATATTTGCTGTAGACTCCCGTTTACCTATAAGTTTACCCATCTATGAATTCCACTTCTGTAAACTCCAGAAATGTTAAAAGGGTCCATTATTGGCCACCCTCTAAAATACTGTTATTGGCATTTGCTAAAAACAAAAACTAAATAAATAAATAAAATAAAAACCAGTTTAAAGCTTGCAGGCAGATTTGATCTTTGGTTTAACATACATTTGGGCAAACATTTTTATATTGGTTTGAGGCAACTCTGAAAACATGAGAACATTATGCTATCGTAGTAAATGTAAAAACCAGGGCTGGATCCTACAAAAAAACTGGCACTTTATCCTAAACTACTGACAGGGTGATTACACCATAACAAAAAAATGAAAACACACGTTTTGGTAGGTTCACATTAGACTACCAAAATAGTAGTTCACATCAAGCCAGTCTTGGCCCACGCAACCTCAGGCTTTTAAGGGTCTAAGGTACTGACCAGGACCATCTCAGTTAAGTAAAATACTACACACACTCATAAAACCACCAAAGTTTTTCCACCTACAGGATCAAAAACAGCAAACATCTGTTGTTTGTATAAAATCTTGAGAGTCACGCTCAAACCAATGGCCATGAGCTCCAGCTTGGAACACAATAAATGGTGGTAATTCATGTCTGAGTCGACTACAATCCTCCCACAGAGCCCTTTGAAACCGGACTGCCATTTTTCAACTGATAAAACAATTACACTGAAGGACTTTCAGCTGACGGCATAGATGCCCGTCTATAATGTACACAGAAACCAATGGTCATCTCCGCTGCCTGAACATGCACTCAAGAGCTTTTTCTAATGCTTTCATTTGGTAACGTACAATCTTGCAAAAAATGCAATTGGACACCTGCGACTCTTTATTTTTAGGCAGATTTCCAGCAGCATAAAGAGAGAGGAATGTGTGTGAGCTGGAGAAGAGCACATTGAAGCTGGATTAGTTTGAAAGGCTTCAGATCTCCCATGAATTCCTCCACTGATGGAACCAGCTACCAGCTTGCATCTGCCATCTTGCAGAGTCGTTACCCATTTGTCACTTCAACAAACCCTTTCTAAATTTTGTCCAGTATTATGTCATTCCTGCAGGGTCTGTGAAAGCGGTTTAGGGTTCGAATTTGCATATGGCAACCCAGAAGACAGTACATGTTACCTCCTGGGTTTAAGTAAGCAGGACATGTAAAGGAAGGCATCCTTACGCGTTTGAGGTCTGGACGTCCTGCCAGCTTTTGGTGATGTTCTGTTTGAACTCGGTCAGGGGGCTCAGGCCCAGTTTACGCTTCAGCTCCGATGCATGGTGCTCTTTAGCCGACAGCACCTGCCTCAAGGTGTGGATCTCCTCCTCAACCTAATAGGAGGATGTCACACTTTGTTTTAAAGAAGTAAACAATAACTGAATAACATGAATGTATGAGTTACTTCAATTTATAATGAATCACTCTGAATTAACATGTTAAATTAACAGCCCTAATCTGAAGACATATTGGAGAAGATGAGCACATTCTCAAACCCCTGGTCATGCAGTGGCTGTAGGTGTTTACCTTGGTGAGCTCCAGTCTCAGTTCCTCGGCCTCCTCCTCTGTCAGACCCGGAGGGAGAGTCCCTGGACTCACAGCAGCCGCCCCCCTCTCTTCAGGCATGTCTGAGAGAGAGTCACAGCCCAGGCCTTTATGTGGAGAGTTCAGATTGATGTCTGTCAGATTGAAAGAGAATGATATATTAAAGATGAAGTGCATAATTTCCGTAACACTAAACAGAATTGTAAAAAATAAATGTGATCAGAGAAGTTTATTTTCTTGAAATCGCTTTGGACCACAAAAAAAAACCCAAACTTAACTTTTCCACAGTAAATACATCACCACAGAAAGAAAATGCCCTTGTTACAATATTTAATTATGTTATTTATCCTGTCACCATGAACTTATGATCACTCTTCACACAAACATTTTATCTAACTCACATTCAGAGGTAAAAGCATAAACGGCAGAAAACGAGGCTGAATCCAGCTTTTTATCCTATTTATTGACGCTATCCATTGCACCTTAAAAAACATGACGCTTCCACGTAGCTTCTTATTCACACTCAACTTAAAGACCGTGTGGATTTTGTTTTTTTTTCATGTTTTTTAATGGCCCACGTTGCTTGTGTTGCTGTTTTCAAAATAAAATAATACATTCTTTTTAAATGCAAATAACACTGAATTAGCAGCGAAATTGGACCATGTAAAGGCACATACAATATGATTACAGTATTATTTATTACTGAACGTGTCATCAGCTCAACTTAGGGACCATGTGTTTTACTCTTATTCATGCTTTTTTAGGCACCCTTTACTATTGTGTCTGTTTTAGGAAAAGAATAATAAACTATTCTGAAACGTAAATAACACCAAGATATCAGTGAAAATGACTAAGAATATTAAACATAATTCTTTCATTGTTGCATATGTCGTCTTTTGAGTAATGAATCAACTGCATTAATGAATCATCAACTGAATTTAAAAATAATAATAATTCAAACAACTGTTACAAATGTCAATATCCCGAGGTAACTAGAGATTATGCCAGCTCCAGCTTGGATCCTCTTATGAAGACTTCACATGACCCAACACCTTTGAATAGATGACACCTACCCCTCCAAGGACTCCAGAACATCAACTCTGGATGATTATAGAAAATGATCAAGTTGTCATTGCTTTAAAATGCACATTCATTTTGCTTAAATGCATATATGATATTTGTAAATACTGTAATCTGTAGCATCTTCCAACTGTACTTTCTGATATCATCTCATAAAAGACTATTGTGGTGTTATAACATAGAAACATGCCTTTTCTGTAAAGCTGCTTTGAAAAAACATGTACTGTGAAAAGCATTATATAAATAAATGTGAACTAAACTTAATTGAATTAAAAGAGCAATTGCATTGTTCGTTACTGTACTGTACCGTGAAGTCATGGACACTGACAATACAGTTAGAAGAGCCATTGCAGTATTGGCCCGATTGGAGGCGCTATATCTCTGCTGACTTTCAGGGTGCGTTAAAGGGGTCATATGATCCTGCTAAAAAGAACATTATTTTGTGTATTTGGTGTAATGAAATGTGTTTATGCGGTTTAAGGTTAAAAAAACAAATTATTTTCCACATACTGTACATTATTGTTTCTCCTCTATGCCCCGCCTTCTGAAACGCGTCGATTTTTACAAAGCTCATCGGTCTGAAAAGCGAGGTGTGCTCTGATTGGCCAGCTATCCAGTGCGTTGTGATTGGCCGAATACCTCAAACGTGTGACGAAATGTTACGCCCCTACCATATTGTGATGCCCTGTCTAGTGTTGTGCCGAATTCTGCACCCCCTCGTTGAAGTCGCTACCTGATTTCCCACATCGTGATGTAGGTATGTGGGGGCGTGTTAGAGCGAGCTGTTTTAGGTAGGCATGGTTGACTCTTAACTTTTATAAAGAATATCTCTTTGGATTTGAGATTAGTCTTTGCAACTTTACAGATCATCTTTATGCACCAAGAGCTTGTAACAATTCAAAGAGAAAGGAAAAATTGAAATCGCATCATATGACCCCTTTAAACTGGAGCCTTATTCCCAAGGCATCTGACTGTCACCATGCAAAATTTCAGACATTTTTACTGTCGCATTTTGAAGATATGAACCCATGAATTTGGCAGATATGACGATACAATAACAGGAGAAATTGCATTATTGGCCCAATTGGAGGCGCTATATCTCAGCTGCCTTTTGAGGGTGCGTTAAAAGTTATAGTAGGGCTTTATTGCTATATGTTATACACAGTGTATTGTTAATATATTAATTGTATTTTTTTTTTCGGCCATTCAATACACACGTGTGTACAGTTCAAGTGCTCAATTTAGGTCTGTGAAAGAGATGTCACGTGGGTCTGAGCTATATTAATGAGACATGTCATCTGCCCCTTACTGACCCTAAACTGCCTATTTAAATAGCATCACATAATGTGGCACAACAGATAAAGGAGTGGTGTTGTCTTTACTAATGGTTTAATAATAATAACGTTATCCCAGATCCATGTTGAAAATCGCCACGCCATAAGCGCACACGTCAAACACCAAGAAAGGGAACAATAATTTCCCAGATATCATCTATGATTTCGATGCAAATCAAATTATTGTAACGCAAACACCTGCACTCAGCCTCGATGTGTTTTTGTTATGCATTAGTAACCTGACCGCCTGCCCTGCCCTGATCTCCCCTTCACCACCACACATTCACTACGCTGGGATCCAGAGATAAGGCTACAGTTACTCTAAATTACGCTATAAACGTATAAGCGGTTGTATCAATCCAGTGTTGTCGTGTTTGATTGCTTAGTTTTTGTTTACCTTGATTGGCGGAATCCATGTCGTCGGTTTAGATCTTCAAAATGTTGTCTTGACAGTTACGTAATTCAGAGGAAAAAAAGCTCTGCGATGCGTAAATACGTGTCTTCCCTCTGGTTACTATCAAAACATCCCAAAACGCTTGACAAGCCAGCAGAAGATGCCGAGCGATCAGCCAGCTCAGCTTGAAGAGCTGCCCAAGTGCGCTTTCTTTCCGGCGCGCTGAGATGACGTCAACAAAACAGCTGAGAAAAACACAGTCGCCCAGACTGTTTTAGGACAATCTAGCAGATCAGTGCTTAAGAAAAGCATGTAATTTCCAATGCACATTTCCAGTTGCACTTTATACCCAGCTAAAAGCAGACATCGGTGTATTCATCAAACCAAACGGCTAGACGATTCTTTAGCTTATTTCTATTAGCGATGTGCGATTAGTGAACGGATTTTTCAGTCAAATCTCTTCAGAGATGCGTTTTTAAAGATTAAAGATTTCTAATTAATGGAGAAAATGACTTTGACTTAAGAACGAATACTCTAAAGTAAATCAGTCTCGAACAGCATGACTCGACAATGACCTTATAAGAATTGTAATTAAACTTAAAAAAAAAAAAATAATTAAAAAATCATTTCGACATAAACTAATATGAAACTGCAAGACCAGCGGCGCCTCCGAGTCTCCGCAGCTGCATGAAGCTGTGTAAACACAACAATACAGCAAAAGGGTCTGGCTGCAGCTTGGCGCTTGCGAGGAAAATACTATATACATATTCATTATATTAATAAACTGTATATTGAATTTAATATTTTAATAGCATCTTACATTAAGCCATGTTAAGCGTTTATGTTTTTCTACAGGAGAAAAACGCTTAACAAGAGACTTTGCGCATTGCGTTCATATTCTGCTGTTCTGTGGCCACAGATTTGCGGGTCTTGTCTTTTTCTTGCAGGACCCTGTAGGTTACGGTACTAAATTAGTTTTAATCATTAAATCACCACCACAGCGTCTTGTCTCCATTGGCAACACGCACGATTTGTGTCGATTGCAAGTGACGTTGCAGGTATCGGAGAGTGCAAGTGGCGATTGCAAGTGACATTGTAATTTAGTTTCTTTTGTCTTGTCTTCACCACCTGGCTACTGTTGTAAAATGTTGAGAGATTCAAACAAAAAGTAATCAATAAATAGAACAAAATAAAAAATAAAAAAGACTGCAAGTGACGTCGCTAGCGGAAGTGCAAGTGTCTGAGAGTGCAAGCCTGAGAAAGCAAGTCTGAGAGTGCAAGCGCCAAGCTGCAGCCAGACCCTTCTCCAATACAGGGGTAGAGAGAATCTACGAAAATTGTTTGTTTGGATATAAACACTTCGAAATGGACCATATTCATAAAAAGAAATTTGCAATCCAAACATGACCGCCGCAACCTCGAACTTCATTCACCACATGTAAAACGGTTTCTTTGATAATTTAACTAATAGCTATAGAGATTATGAAGATGTTTTGTATGTGTAGCTTGTGTTTTATGATTGTCTTTAGATCCCCATTATTAAACTCGTTAATAATCATTAATATCACGTTTTGTAGTTTCAATAATGTGACCCAATGTCAAACTTTAATTTAGCTGCCTATAGAATAGCTATTCCAGCTGGGCTGGTTGTGATTTTTTCCCCCATGGTGACGCACAGAGGCGTCATGCCCATTCAAAGTGAGGGCATGTGCCCCCTCAGATTTTTGAACCAAGTGGATTTTGAATGCAGCTTAGACAAAAAATAGCCGATTAATAGTTTCTATATTTGATACAATCACACCAGCATGATTAAATTAAATTAAAAATTAAATTAAAGGGGGTATTTCGTCCAAAATGTAAACTCTGTCATCATTTACTCTCCCATGTTATTCCTAACCTTTATGATTGTCTTTCTTCCATGAAACAAAAAAGAAAATGTTTTTGTCCACAGTAATGAAAGGCAATGGATAACAAATCAAGCTCTATTTTGATCACTATTGACACTCATTATATATGGGCAAAAACCTTCTTCACAATTTCTTTTGTAACATGGAAAAAAAGAAAGTCACACAGGTTTGGAACAACATGTGTGTCATGGATTTACCAGCCTCTCCTGTCATACACACACACACACACACACACACACACAGCGCTCTCTCTCTCTCCAACCTTCTGATGACCATCAACTGCCACTCATCAGCTCATCAACTGGCCCTGCATTAAAGCATTAATGTTGAGTTTTATCATTTTTGTGAGTTGAAAAGTTAACACAAATTGTATTTGACTGTTCTGATTTACAGCAGTGAAAAAATGTAATTAAAGGATAATAAGGTATCACTGTTTATTGCTGATTTTAAAGCTTATAGTGAACTGTAAATGATTTGGATACAGTTCTACATAAATACACAACGTAAGATCAGCCCCTCTGTGTTAATTGGCCCTCTTATGCCCCCTAGAAAAAATCCTAGAATCACCCCTGCTATAAAGTCATCACAAAATCAAAATGGACAATTCTTATTTTTATGAAACATTGCAGTTTATTATACATTTTTTTTTATCCGTGCACATTATTATTTTTATAGAATATTGCAGTGTTATAAACAATTTATCATGTGCCTTTGTAATCTTTAATAAAAACAACTTCCAACTTCCTTGCAACGTCATCTCTTCTCTGATTCTGATAGTCCAAACAACAATCGATTAAATCCCGATGGACAAATTTTTACTCATTTGAGAAGCCATTTCACTGGGATATACACCATAGGGAAGAAAAGACAGTTGCAACTTCTGTTTCGTGTCAACTTTAAATTAGATGTTAATCATACAGAGCAAAAAAATATATATTGTGCCACAAATTAAAAATGTGTTCCTACAACTTGGCTGTGGCCACATTTGATTAATTTGTTAATTTAATCATAATTTGTTCATAAAAGAAAAGAAAAGAAAAAAAAAAAAACGGTCAAGATTACACTCATTCAAACAAATTCATCAGTTCTAACAACTATTCATCCATTCATATCATTACAACCAAATCTAAAGTCAATTCAGATTGGTAAACAGGTGTTTAAAATTATATAGCCTTTGAGCACTCGTCTAGCAAATAGCGAGAACTGTCACTGACTATTACAGCAAGAATAGACAACGTTATTGGGCAAACAAAAAACTAAAATAAGTGAACACAAAGTTTTAATTGTTTGCACAAACACAAAGTAGGTTTTGTCAAGAAGCAAAGGGAAGAGACCAATAGCAAGTCATCATTCTTTCTATGAGCTTCTTGTTTTTTTATTGGAGCATTGAGCCAGGAGAATCAGAGACAAATCATCTCACTGGTGACCACTGGAGGGCTCAGTCCTTCTAGTGCGAAGCTCACAGGTGTACCAGTCAGCAGAAAACTTTATTTTTATGCCAGAACATATAGGCATGATAATAATCCAATATATCTTAAAACCTTCCTCCATTTAAACAAAAAACTTTGGCTTTATTTTTATTCAAAATATCATGTGAGCATTATTAGTACTCTCTTAAAAATAAAGGTGCTTCACGATGCCATAGAAGAACCTTTTTGTCTAAATGGTTCCATAAAGAACCTTTAACATCTGAAGAACCTTTCTGTTTCACAAAAGGTTCTTTGTGGCGAAAGAAGGTTCTTCAGATTATAAAAAGGTAAGAAAGAGATGGTTCTTTAAAGAACCTTTGACTGAATGGTTCTTTGTGGAACCAAAAATGGTTCTTCTATGTCATCGCTTGAAGAACCTTTTGAAGCACCTTTATTTTTAAGAGTGTACCTGGAGACTATGTCTCTTCACCTCTGCTATATACAAATAAGGTACTGAATGTTTCCCCATATTGTCTGTAGGATGACCAGAAAGCACAGGAAATAAAGGACTAGAGTGACAATCTAAAGGAAAGACAGAAAAGAAGCAATTGTTGATATATATTTCAATAACCTCAAATACCGCAGACAATTTTATTTAATAAGTCTCAAGTTAGGTGTTGTTATTGAAGTGCAGAAAATGTTCTTGAAAACTTTGACTGAGACTGTAGATGCACACATTAGTAGAAGAACGTACCTGTGAAGTGCTTAAGCCATTCTTTTCACACACAGCCACTTTTCTGATGTCTCTACAACTGTCTGCTGGTCCCCAAGTGTCCTCTGCTGTCTCCGGCGTGGGATTCGTCTTCTCAGAACCCTCTGATTTCAGATCCTGATATGGTTCAGGGTCAGGTTCTGGGGTCAGCACTGGTTCAGGTTCAGGGTCAGACTCAGGTTCTGACTCTGGTTCATCAGATGTTTCCTCCACTTCTTCTTCAACTGTAAAGTTGGCAGCATTGATCAGAAGAGATGTGAAAATAAATGATATGTTAATCTATTGGGTCTCTGATGCTCACTCTCCATGAAATCCAGCTGGTACAGAACTTTCTCCTCCGCATCAAAATCCACCCTGTAGTGATCCATCTTCTCATAGTCAGGATCCAGAGTCTCCTGAGTGAAGCAGTTAGTTGCTTTACCTACCCTTCAGAGAAAAGGAAAGGTACTGTTTTTGTAACTGATTTAAGCATTATTTTGATTATGGCTGAGTTCAACTGTCTTGCTAAATTTGCTTAAAGACTTACTTCTCAATAAGATTTTGTGAGGTCTATAAAGGAGAGATAAAAATATATATCAAACATTGCATGCCTTTACTGAGAAGCTCCAAGCAAAAGGTACAGTACCTGCACAAAAGAAGCCATCTCTGGGTCCTCTATGGCATTCTGGGCTGCCTGGATCAACTTTGAGTTTGTGTCTACATGCTCACTGTATGTTTGCAGTAAAGACTGGGTCCAGATAGTCTTTTCTTCCTGCTCAGAAGTGATATGTTGGGTCATTATCTTACGACGTTCCTCCAGAATGGCAGACAAGCGATCAAACTTCTCAGACAAAATCTGTTTCTGGATCCCGCTGTTTTCCTGTCAAAGTGGCATTGTATGCATTAATAGATAATTTTTTTGTAGTTAATTGATGTTCATTGCATGACTTTGTAAAAGTAATTTCTTCAGAAAGATCCACACAAACCTCTATGTTCCTGCAGAGTGCCTCTAGTTCATTAACAAATGATTGAACACGGTCATTTGTGGAAACCAAAGAAGCAAGTCTGTCACTGAGTTCAGCCTATAAAAGGTGAAATTAATTATTTGGTATAAAATGTCAAGATTTAACATGACAACACAAATATCTTGAAGATCATACCTTCTGCTGCTGGTAAACATTAGGGAGGGGAACTACTTGGCAGTTTTTGTGGGCCCCAAACACCTTACAGAGAGAACAGGAGGTCACCTGACACGTGATGCAATAAATATTAAGCTTCTCATCTTCATGCTCCGCACAGCTGAACTGTACAGGAGGCTTCGGTGGAGGCCTAGAGCTGGAGACACATTGATAGCATTACAATAAAATAAAGATCAGTTAAAGTGTTTAATCCTCCAAAAAATGCACCATATATACCAACAACCACAGGCATCACCAGACCTGGGTGAAAGGGTCTATATATGGCCACAACCATTTCATGGATAGCCCTGAATTTTAGTTGATTATATAAATCATTTGATAGAAGCATTAACCCTATATAAAGCCTTTAGGGTAAAGCCAACATTTGTTGGACAAAAAGGCTTCTAAATGATCAACATGATCAAAACGTCACTGAAACACCTGTTTCAGTTAAGTTTTACTGTAAACTGTACAGTTTAACTGTAAAAATGTTCCCCTTCAGGTTGTGGTATATACAGTATTTGCTGTGAAGTATTATATTATTACCTGATTTATGTAAGTAAGAATAACTCCTACCGTTAGTAATATTTCAAGATGAACACTTATTGGACTGTAGCAACTTAGGTTTACATGATTATCCATTCATAATTTTTTAGAAAAATTCTGTTAAGATGTGAATATCAAATATGATACATCGGGCTTTTGTGGAATGTTTATTTGCCCATCTCCCAATCGTCATTGTACTGCATTGCTTTTTAAGTTTTGCACCAACTACAGAGCTCTGATCATTAAACTAAGCATTTACAGTCTATCATCTTACTAAGGAGATATAGAGTGACAACTGATATTTATATGCATTTTATTATTTATTTATTCTGCTATACTGCTATAAAGATCTGACATAATTAACTGACATTACAAGCTATCATAATTCATATAACTTTTTAGTCTTATAAATATCAGCAACTGCAACAGATCACACTTTTTCTTTTTTCTTTTTTTGCTCAGTTTGGGCGTCTCAGTATAAAAACTCAAGTATGGGCTCCATATTCTAATATATCATACCGAGCCATAAAAGCCTTAAAGGGTTAGTTCAACCAAAAATGTAAATTCTGTCATTAATTACTCACCCTCATGTCGTTTCAAACCCGTAAGACATTCGTTCATCTTCGGAACACAAATTAAGATATTTTTGATGGAATCTGAGAGCTCTCTGACCCTGCATAGACCGCAATACAACTGAAATGTTCCCAAGTCCAGAAACGTAGCAAGGAGATCTGTAAAATAATCCATGTGACATCAGGTCTTCAACCGTAATTTTACGAAGCCACGAGAATACTTTTTGTGTGCAAAATAAAAATAAAAACGACTTTATTCAACAATTCGTCTCCTCCGCGTCACCCTGGTGCCATTTTGGAGAGTATCAGCTGGACGTGTGTGACGCAGCTGACACAGAACAGCATACGCTGTTTACGTCCAGCTGATACTCTCCAAAATGGCGCTACAGGGTGACGCGGAGGAGACGAATTGTTGAATAAAGTCTTTTTTTTTTCTTTTGCGCACAAAAAGTATTCTCGTAGCTTCGTATAATAGCGGTTGAACCACTGATGTCACATGGATTATTTTACAGATCTCCTTGCTACGTTTCTGGACTTGGGAACATTTCAGTTGTGTTGCTGTCTTTGCAGGGCCAGACAGCTCTCAGACTCCATCAAAAATATCTTAATTTGTGTTCCGAAGATGAACGAAGGTCTTACGGGTTTGAAACGACATGAGGGTGAGTAATTAATGACAGAATTTACATTTTTGGGTGAACTAACCCTTTAAGTACAGATTGCACTTACAAAAAAACGTAAACATTTACTTTATCATCTTTGTTGACGACAGTTATTCAACACACCCCTGATCTGACCTTTCAGACTCCTGTTTGTAAACATCAATAATGTTCTCCACGAGTAAATTGCGCTGCAGTCCATAAACTCCATGACGGTCCAAGACAACCTCATGCCGACAGGAAGGGCAGCGAAAACGTCCTCCGATTCCAACCTGGAAGAGAGATGGCTGCACATCTTACTCAGCATGCTGTTCTTCAGCTGTCAGCAGTATTTGTGATATTGTATATCGACTGACAATTGAAACCACTTTTCATAATTCACTACATATGTCTTTTTAAGGAAGAAAAAAGGAAAAGAAATGGCTAGCACGGTCAACTAGACTGAATAACATCATCACCACTTGGTTAGACTAATTGGACTTTCATGTACCTCTCTACTGTGTGCCTTTCTAGGGTAAGATGAGCATGTGTGTGTCTATGTTTTGCTCTGTGTGTCCTGTCTTAATCAATAGAGACAGGGGCATCAAATAGAGTTTGCAAACAGAGGAGCTTGAGACTGATCTCAACAAGTATCCTAAAATAGTCTCACTCTTTAATAGCTCTCAGCTGCTGAAGCTTATGGGTCCAGTGTGAATCAGAGCACCATCACTGGTCCAATTATAATGTTGTTGTAAGGCATGATGGGAATGATTTATTTACTGAATTATTTGCTACTTATTTACCAGAGATGCACAACTGGACGTTCATCAAGAATCAAGACAATATATTTATGCCACAACATGCTCTTGGTTTCAGTTTCAGAGTGACACTGCACTCACTCTGAGAGGTCAGAGGTCAAGTGTATGCAGTTAGCAGGGCTCTGCACCATTCAGAACTGAATTAAGTTCTAATTTGAGAATATAAGAATTTTAGAATTGGAATCCAAATTTGAATTTAAGAAAGTGGAATTAAAATGAATTGAAATTCTAAGAAATTCTTATGACCCCATGAAGCGTAATTTTAACTAAAAATGAAGGTTGCTCAACTATGAATATAAGCTTGACAGCCTTTTTTGAAAGTTGTATTTATGTATTTATTATTATTTTATAAAAAAATAAAATAAAAAAGGTTTGCTTTATATGCTTTACCGGTTTATGGACCAGAGTGGAAGACTGCATTTCCCTGAATTACATTATCTGTTGAATTTCTTCTAATTGTAATTCAGCAAATTTCCCGTCAATCCAATTCAAATGTTGATTCAACTTCTTGTGCATTTTTAAATTCTTAGACATCAATTACAAGTAGGCCTTCTCTTCAATTCAGAATTTTGTCCAACCCTGGTTCTTAAAAGAACAGGGATCAACTAGCATTTTTTTAGCGTCCCTTTGGACCACCTTCCCAACTTACACATCAGCATAATGTGAAGGATGCTATGTATAGCTATCTGATAATTGTGATGTGGTAGCATCTGAAAATAGTAAGATAAGCATGCAGATAAGAAGATGCAGCCAGAGATGGCATCATTTTTCTCCCATGTAAATTGGCCGTATGACAGATACATAGCTTGGCTTTTAACCTTTGCCTATGAGGAGGTGTAAAAGAAAACTGGTATCTGAGGTATCAAAGTTAATTTAGGTGCAGAGGAAGAGAAGGATTATGCAGACAAGACATATAGCTGTTACAAGGGACTATCTCTCATCTCAATATGTCCATTGTGTGCTGCATGAGCACTAAATGCTCAAATGCATCAAATGTAGGCCATCACCTATTTTTATGCCTCGGATTTCAGGCTGGGGATTGAATTTAGACATTTGCAATCCCCACCTGTTGGGTTTCCACATATCAGCATGACAGGTCACTAGAAAACTGTCTGTGTTTGTGGTTGCGGTGGTGCTGCAGTCATGACTTTAGAAATGGCCGTTAAGGCCCGCTCACTCCAAAAAAATATATCTATAGTAATAACTACAACTGTAACGTTTTAAAAATCATTCTAATTGTACGAGAATATGGAAACTTTTACCACAACAATAATGATAAAGACACAGAGAAACGATATCATTGGAATCAGAATGATTTTTTTCCAGGTGTTGAATGATTAAAAACATTCACAGCCAATGAGAATCCATCCTGCTTGAGCGTTTAAAGTGGCAGAAGACAGAATGTTGTTATCCATTGGTGTGGACGCTAATATAGTTAACGTTATTGGTGTGAACGGGCCTTTACATGTTGTTGACCGTCCAACTTAGTTATCACTTAAAATTCAACTGGCACCTTAGCACATAGAAAACACTTTGGTTTATGAAGGAAACTGGCAGCTCATGTCATGTACAGATGAACTGTACGTATATCAAGTGCACAGGTGCTATTTTGAGAAATTATCATCTTACCAAAGGCTTGAAAAAGAACATGTAAACATGTTTCAGATGGTTAATACAAAATGTTTTTACATCCACACATAAACCATCATCCTCCGAGTGACTTGGTACACACCTGGTACAGTTCATTGGCACATTTGCGGCAGAGGTTGTGCAGACAGGGCAGAATGACCACAGGTTTCGTGAAGACCTCCATACAGATGGGACAGATGAGTTGTTTCCCCAGCGTCTCCAATGAAGATATATCCAGTGGAAGAGACATGGCTGTGTGCCCTCGCTGACCCCACACTCACTGGAAACTAAGATAGGAGAGTGAAACCACAGCTAGGGAGATGAGACACCACCGTCTTCATGTCTCTGTGCTGTGTGCTTGCCTAATCGCTCGAGGCAGCAGGCAGTCGCTCTGACCCTGTGCTTGAACAGCGCGATGGGGCCTGTGCTGTATGTGTATGTGCATGTGCGAGAGGGGGAAGGTGTCTGGTTTCTCGCTGGCTCACTGGGACACCCCCTACCCTTGATCAGTTGTGCCCATATCAGGCAGTCAGTGGAATGCTGGGAAACAGAGATGATGCCTCATCTCCTGTTACTCCAATCATTCATGTCTTCAGTCTCAAAACAGCCAACAAGTCAATAATGCCAGAACAGTTACAGTATTAGAGGAAAGTAAGGGGTTTATGAAGTGTACGTGAAACCTTTAACACAAAAACATCCACAAGTGTGTACGAGTGCATTTGAGTTGGAAAAAGACAGAGGAAAAAACTGAAAAAGAGTAATTTCTAAATTGTAATTTCACAATTTTACTGTTTTTTACAGTAGCCTATTTTTGACCAAATAATTGAAGTAGTGTACTTAATTAGAAGCTACTTAAAAGAATAGTTGACAACAATAACAATTCAGTCATTATTTTTACTCACCCTCATCCTCCAAACTTGTATGACTTTCTTTATTCTGTAGAACTCTAAAGTTGGTGTTTTGTAGAATGTTTCAACTGTTTTTACCCATACAATGAAAGTCAATGGGGTCCAAAATAACACTTTGAAAAAGGAGAGAGAGAGAAAAAAAACATACTTTTTATCCCTGCAAGTGTTTGAAAAGCAACATTGCCATTTTATTTTGCAGATCATAATTTCCTTTGCACAAATACACACATAAACACAGATACTTTTTTAATAGCTTCCTTCACATTTATTTTACAGCTGTAATTCAGACCAATTATCAACGTTACTTCTCTGACACATTCATGCTACAACAATTTCAGCTGATTTATCCAGAACGCACAAAAGAATTCAGCCATTCTGTACAACAGTCATATTCATTTACACATTCTGAACTATGTAATTTATTAAAAACAAAAATATTGTTTCTCATCACCATGTTTATACTACTTCCTTCATTTTTAACGTGATTCTGTTTAGGTGTTGCATTCACATACAATGCTCCATTCGTTCTCTTATTCTTAGATTGGAAGCAATAGGAAGTCAGATGTTTTTTTATGATCATGAATGAATGAATGAATACAACAAATAAATGGAAAGCAAAACTGGGATAACAAACCAAAAACTGATCAGTAACTGTGTTACAGTGGAGCTTGTGTTGAGAAATAATATTTTGCAAATAAAAAGCGTTACACATTGTAAACAGCTCAGTCTTAGAAATGCTTAGAAACATGATCACTAATAATCTGCCTAATGATTTAGACAAATAAAACACACACACAAAAAAAATATGAGATAAACCTACAGACCTATGAAATATTCACAATGTGATCCTAAACAAATAAAACTACACATTTGGGGTACATTACACAAGTTTTCCATACATCCCGGTTCAAGTGCATGTAAATGAATGTATGCGCAAACAGGGACAGCTATACAGCTAATCCATTTTTATAGAAATTACATATTTAAACACAGAACATACAGTAGAAGATAATGCAGTGATTAAATTAAGATCTCAGTTTCAAACAGCACACACACACAGAAATGAAGGTTTCCTACACTTAAGTCTGTATGTTTATGCTTACTCCTATCAAAAAAATAAAATAAATAAAATAAAAATACGCATGTATTCTGAGAGATCAAAGAAAAGAGAAGATCTAAAAAGTTTGAAAGTGTCAGGGTTCCCAAATTGTTTGAGCAATGACTTTTCCATGACCTTTTCATGCACCCATAATTAATCGATAAGGATTTGTAAAACAACTTTAAAAAAAAAAAAAGATTTTAGCTCATGAAGAGCAATATCCAGTCACTAAAATATTTTAGGGCTGAAGCAAAGCTAGAAAATGTATAGACAATGGATATTTTCATTACTTTTTTTTTTTTTTCCGTGAATGCTCCAGGCTGGAAAGCCCCAATTTTAAACGACTGTGATATTGTCATATATTGTTATCCATGACTGGGAACCCTAAATTATGTATATGAGATGATCAAATCGAGTGAGCATGACCCATTTTAGTCTGAAGGATCACAGAGTTATTCATATTTTCTGGCGTAATAACAGTAATAATACTGTTGATGTGTATTTACTAATATTATGTTGACCTGATTACATTAAACCATGGGACAAGGGAACGAGATCAAATTATGGGTACAATTACAGCCAAAACAAAATACTGTGTCCACGTCTAGAACCAGAGTTGTTTAAATACATTTTCAAAAATGTATCACACTAAAAAGGATACATCAATTAACAATTTTGGGTCAGTGTGAAACTATAGAATCAATTAATAAAAATCACTGATGTTACTGAATTATACGGGAAACAATGTATGCTTTGTGCAGATGAATCCCTTTACCCACAATCCTCCTGTGCTTGTACTGAACCCAGCTGTCTGGGGGATGGGCTTATGCTTTCTGAAACCACAATCCTGAGGAATGCAAACACTCTTTACCTTAGCAAAGCCTTGAGAATACAGAAGGAAATACAAAACACCCGTTCAAGATTAAATAACCCGGCACAAAGGTATGTGTTTGTATTTATCTGACAACCCCAAACTCTGTTCCAGTGATCAATCATACCACTACCACAGTAAGACATGTGGCTGAAATTGAGCACAGCTAAGCACTGCATGATTATATTTGACAGTACATGCCCACCAGATGCCATTAACACGAGAGACAGCTCAGATAAACATACACAACATGACACAGCAATGCGTCCTCAGTGACTACACTACACTGCCTTACTATTTAGAAAAATATAAATGTAACTAACAACTCAAAACCATTTCCTGTTGATGTAATGAAACGCTTTGAACCTTAAGGATTATAACTTACATATAGTGTGATTTCTGCTTAATAAAAATGGCACAGGTCTGTTTGTAAAAAAAAAACAAAAAACACGAAACCAACCCAGGACAATGTTTATAATGCGATTGTGAGGTTTGTGCTAGTGAGAGCCAATCAAATGTATGGAAAGGTCAATAACTGAGTTTGAAAAGTTTATGGTCAGCAAGTTTTTTTTTTTTTTATGCTCACCAAGGCTGCATTTGAACAAAAATTAAGTAAACATATTAACTTTGTGAAATACTGTTAATTAAAATACAATTAAAATAACAGTTTTCTATCTTAATGCATTTTAAAAAGTAATTTATTCCTGTAATGCAAAGCTGAATTTTCAGCATCATTACTCCAGTCTTCAGTGTCACATGATCCTTCACAAATCATTCTAATAAGCTGATTTGCTGCTCAAGCAACATTTTTATTATTATCAGTGTTGAAAACAGTTGTGCTGCTTAATTTTTTTTTGTGTGTGTTTTTAAGGACTGTAGATGAACATAAAGCTCAAAAGAATGACATTTGAAATAGAAATCTTTTGTAACAAATGTCTTTACTGTCACAAATGTCTTTACTGTCACTTCTGATCAATTTAACGCATCCTTTCTAAAAATAAATAAATCAATTACTGACCCCAAACTTTTGAATGGTAGTGTTTGTGTGACAACCTCTACAATTATAAAATTGTAGCCAGCTTCAATAACCATTATGATAGCTGAATACACTAAAGCATACAAAAATAATTCCTTATGTCCTGTGGTTGTCATGCTTCAAATAAGATTGATAAAAATTATTTTCATTGATTATGTAGACAAATGCAGTGTGATAACCAGTGCCAATTGCACAACAAGAGCTGTCGGCAAGATGAAGCTTGAATCATAGCAGGAAGACTGTATGGACACTGTAAGAAAGTCCTTGTGTGTGTGAGTGTGTGTGTGTGTTGAATATAACACCGCAGTAGGTTTGGGGATAATAGAGGTTAAAGGCAAATAAATATAAACTCGCTTCTTGCCCTGTACAGTGGAGCGTTTCAGGTTTTCCAATGATACTGTAACTAACTAACCGCTCATCCTCTTTCCTTTGGATCACCCATTGCCCACCGTGACCTCTTCTGGCATGGTGGTCCCGTGTGTGTGTGTGTGTGTGTGAGAGAGAGAGGGAGGTTTAATAGCTGGCGTCTGTCCGGTAGGTGGTGTGGTGAGAGTCTGCGGTCAGCTGAGTGGTTTCTGTGGCAGAGGACGGCTGCATCACGATGGGGCTGCTGCCATCTGTGGAAACACACACCAGTGTCACGCTGCTTTATAATATGACCAGCTAACAGCTCAAACTCAACCATGTTGCTAAGCATTACAGGCATGATAGTGAGTGTCAGGAAGCCACTTCAAATACTGAACAGACCTTTCACTGGCTAAATAAACAATCTGAAGGCATTTGAACTGTAGTTCTAAGTGAAACTGGCAAAAATATTTGGCAGGACTTGATTTTATTCATTGGGATTTGATTGAAACCAATAATATTATTGACCCACCTGCACGGCCTTAGTTATGTCCGCAGAAAAAGAAACGTTTTCAGATACAGATAAAATGATGACGTTGTGATGAAAGATTATGAAACAATCATTATTCCTTTACAATAACATACACTGAACTGCGCTATTTTTATTGAACTGCGCAGTTTTATTTCCAGATGCATTTCCTATTTAAAAATCAGGAAGTAGGGGAAGTAGGATATATGGAAGGTCTTTAAAAACTAAATAAAACAAACAAACAAACAATCAATAAACTCTTAACAGCATTTAGTTTAATACACACCACCAAACTAGAGATATCACTAATATTACAATTCTGTCTGACACCTGACATGGATAAACTCATAATTATTTTCAAGTTATGACCAGAAACTGATAAGTGGCTGATATTAAGATTGATAATAATTAGTCAAAAAAAAAAAAGAAAAAAAAAAATTCACACACTAGAAACTAAACTCGGTTTTAAATGCTATGATTTCAGGCATCACAACATTTTAATATTAATTCTGATTACATTTAACAGCGTTACTGTAAAAGCAACTGTATAGTTCTTATTTGTCTAAATATTGTTTTTTAATAATTAACATTTAAAAGAAATACAAATTTTTTATTATTTTTATTATAATTTTACATACATTTAAATAACAATAAAGTAAAAAACAATGTGTATTTAGGTTACATATTTTGCATTTCCTGCACAACTGCATTCTTTGCTATATTTTGTTATTTATATGACTAAACACTGAAATAATTTATGATTTATGATGAAATAATTTATGATGATAGAATAATTTATGATGAAAATGTATCGGTAATAAAGAAATTAAGGCATAAAACATTAACATTTTATTTAATCTTTTAAAATATAAACAAATTAAAATGTAACAATTCCAATTTACTTTTTAGCAACAAAATGCTGCACAACAGAGGTTTACAGTTAAAATTAAACCTGAATACTGTAAAACCCTCAATGGAAGCTTAGCAGGCAAGTGTGTAGCACCACAAATAAAGAAATGTGCTGTACCTATCTTTTTACTTATTACTGTTTACAGAGAGAACAAAAAAAACTCTAAAAACTTACAGGAATTACATCAGTAATGCTTGACCAGACATTCATTAAATCATAAACAGTTCAGTTCACCCAGAAATGAAAATTCTGTCATTATTTACTCACCGTCACGTTATTCCAAACCTGTTTGATTTTCTTTCTTCTGTTGAACACAAAAGAAAATAATTTGAAGAATTTGGGTAACCAAACAGTTGCTGGTCCCCACTTACTTCCACAGTATGGAAAAAAACACTATGGAAGTCAGTGGGAATCAAATCTGTTTGGATACCAACATTCATCAAAATATCTTCTTTTGTACAGAAGAGAAAAAAAGCATACAGGTTTGGAACAAACTGAGGGCGAGTAAATGATTTTCATTTTGGGGTGAACTGTCCCTTTAAGTCCCCAAACCATAATTTGCTACTTGCTATTGGTTGTCAGTGGCAGGTAGTATTTGGGGAATAGGACAGTCTCAATCTACAAAACATTTTATTGGACTTCTAGAAGTTTATTACACTACATTTTGTAGCTTATGAATGGTATTAAAAAGTTAACAGACATGGAATAATAGCCACAAAACTTCCATTTTGATTTCATGTCAACATTACCATAATTATTTGACTGTTGTGAATGAAAGTGTGTGTCAGTGTGTCTCACCTCTCTCATCAGACTGCATCTGAGCTTCCAGGTCTTCGGGAGACACATAGAATTCCGGCTCATCTGCCCGAGGAGAATGAGGTTTACACTTCCCACAGCAGCAGTTACAACAGCAGCACAGACAGCAGCAGAAATAACAGCCTGTAGCCACACCGCAGAATATAAACAAGGCCTGTCCAGAGGGTAGAAAAAAAAAAAAAAAAGAGGAATTCAACTTAAATAACATGTACACTAATTTACTATATGCACTACCACCCGAAAGAGTCAGAAGTCTCTTATGCTAACCAAGGTTTTCCCTTTTAATATATTTTAAAATGTAATTTATTCCTGTGATGGCAAAGCTGAATTTTCAGCATCATCACTCCAGTCTCTTTAGTGTCACATGATCCTTCAGAAATCATTCTGATATGCTGATTTGCTGCTCAAGAAACATTTATTATTTTTATCAATGCTAAAAATAAAAACAGTTCTGCGGTTTAATATTTTGTCAAAACTGTCGATGAATAGAAAGTTTAAAAGAACAGAATTTCTTTGAAATAGAAATCTTTTGTAACATTTTAAATGTCTTTACTGTCACTTCTGATAAATGTAATGCATTCTTGCTGAATAGAAGTATTCATTTCTTAAAATCTAACTCCAAACTTTTGAATGGTAGTGTGTCTAACTTAGTATATCTATCTTTTGTGTGTCCTTGTGTGTATGATTAACCTTGGCCCACCAGCTGGACAATACAAAGTATGTGTTAACATTCTCCTCTCCAAACTGTTCTGCCACGTAGAGGCCCAGAGATCCGTATTTGTCATAGATGTTGCGTTTGGTAGGGTCTGACAGAATGGTATGAGCGTTGTTGATTTCTTTGAATTTCTCAACTGCTTCTGGATTGTCAGGATTCTTGTCAGGGTGGAACTTCAGAGCTAGTTTTCTGCAAATCAGAAGAGCAGAAATAATTGAACTTTCTAAAAATGAATGCAATTGGCATCCTTGCCAATCTGCTTTTAGGTGTGTTTATGTTAAACTAGGAGTATGTTGAAAATGGACCCTTTTCACAGACTGTGTTGATGTGTTACCACAGTTATTAACATTGTAAATCAAGCAAGGTTTTTTTTCCCCCCCATGTACATTTATAACACTATACTTTGTTTTATTACATTGGAAAAGTGCCGAACGGGTCTCTGACCAACATAAATCAATCTCTCAATATTTTTTTCCCTCTTTTGGAATGTCATAGAAATGCTAGAATGGATTGTTTTTCTTTTGCTGTTAGAACAAATGGGAATGCAAAAATTATATTTGTTGTAGTTTCCATTCACCCGACTATGACGACTTCCGCTTCTGATAAGGAGAATATCATATTGATATGGTATACTAACTAGCTACTATTATTTAAAAATAGCATGTAAAATACTAATTTACTCAAGTATTATTACACGATAAATGTTGGCAAACGTAATCGGTCATGAGTATTCATGCACAGAGAAAATATACATACTGTTCACATATATAAAACAGCAGTAGTAAGAACAGTATGGCAGAGAGTTTACATGAACATCCAGAGGAAGTGAGGAAAAAAGTTCTGTCGCACCCTAGTGGATTTAATTGGAAACGAAAATGAATAGTTCACCCAAAAATGCCATCATTTAATCACCCTCACTTTCCAAACTTGTATGACTTACTTTCTTCTGTAGAAATGCATACAGGTTTGGAAAGACATGAGGTTGTGTAAATGATGACAGATTTTATTTTTAGGTGAACTATCCCTTTAAGACCTTTTTGAAACTTTATGAATTTTTTGTTTCCACGCATAATCGCTTATAAGTAAAAAAAAAAAAAAAAAGAAATACATAATAGAAGGAAAGAACCCCCACACTGAAAAGATTCTGTGCATTTTCTCCACTATTTTCAATGGCAATGTTGGAAGAATCTTTTTATGTCTCACCTGTAGGATTTCTTTATGTCTTCTGGTGCAGTGTTCTTATCAACTCCCAGGACCACGTATAGTGATTCTCCTGCTGTGGAGAGTGAACGCTGCCTCTGCTGCTCCGCCATTACTCACACACACTCCCCTCACACCACAACTACCTCCTCTGTCTGAAAGAAAAGCAGAGAAACGGGTTATATTTGCTGTATGTACTCCTGCATCTGCTTTTATTCTTGCACTGCTTTTTGTCTGTCTTTTTCACACAGCAGCATAACATACAAAAACATGGAAGCATACACATACTTGCCATCCCAGGGATGTGGCAATAAAATTGAAATGACTTTATTATCATTACACACTATTTCTGTGAATCTAAAACCCATTATCCATACCCTTTAGTGCAGCAAAACACTGAGTACCACCTTTATTACACCAGTGAGAGTCACAGACTCAAATGTCCCTGTTCTGAGTCAGTGCATTAACAGTGTGCACACTCATGCTGAGGTCTGCAGAGGATCCACACAGCTGAAAGAAGTAATGTGACTGTAGCATTCAGGAAACATCTTTTCTTCTGTATTGACAAAGAGTGAAAAATTTAAGGGGGTCTGAATACTTTCCGTACCCACTGTATATGGATTATTATAAAAAATGTAAAAAACATAGGGCGGGGACTTGATTCTATGCATGTTTGTTGATTGGATTTTGAGATGTGGCCATTGCCCTCAAAAGTGGAGGCAGATGAATGTGAGCTCGCAGGGGTAGAGCTTAAGTAAACTGAATTATGGGAGAAGTCCTGCATCCGTCACCAGAGAGAAGTCTTTCGTTTTCACCAGAAGATCAAGTGATTAGGCCTGTCACAATAACAACTTTTTGTTTTGCAATATATTGCCCCAGAAATAATTGCGTTAAGCGATATTATTGTCAAGACACAGGCGCAAGTGGAATGCAAAAAACATGGTGACATTAATTTTTAAGTAAATATAATGGGCAATATATTGCGTCACCAAAAATGATTGAGGTCATGTACATATATTGCGCGATAAGTCGATATATTGATTATTGCGACAGGCCTACAAGTGATTGATGACATTTTGATTAAACATTGCCATGTTTAAAAAAAAAAAAAGTACAAATTAAACATATATGGATTTGTGGATGGATGTGATATGTACAAAATAAGATCCATAATGAGCATTTAGAAAATATCAGGTAAATTTTAATTTCATGCTGACTTTAATGTATAAACTTGAATGTTATGTAATAAAGAGGAAAATCCTAATGTATCAAACAAGCTATCAAATTTATAACAGAGCATGTCCTATTTCTGGCATACTGTATGTACTTTCCCCATCACCAGTGTCATTCAATATGACTATAAAATAATACAAATTATGATTTTTTTTTGTTGGTTATGGTTAATGGTTTTGTGGTGGCATTCATGTGCATTCAACTCATGAATACAATATTTCCGGCATTACTTGAAAGCAACACAAGTAGCAAAAAGAACAACGTTGAGGTTTTTCAAAATTGCAAGCATAAATCTGATTAAGCACAATTAAGCATATTTTCCCCTCTTTAAAAGTTCATTAAGCTCACTTTATGCAGATGGATAAAAGACTGGCTCAGCCAGAGTATTATCTACGTGATTATATGCTGTCAGGTATGTGTTCAAGTGAAAACACATAGAAACAGAGAGGGAGACGACACACAGGGAGGATCAGAAGTTACGACCTCCAGTATGAATCAAAGACAATTAACCCATTAACCCAGAGTAATTCAGGTTAAGACACCTCCACACAAAACGGCTGCCAGGAGAGGAGACATTTCACTGTCACAAGAGGCCAATAAAATAACCAATCATTTGCAAAAAAACACACTTATGACGACTCTTTAAATGAGTACAAACGCCTCTTTTCTTCATGCGAGGAGCTCTTGTGCCGTGGTGAGAGAGAGTTTCGCCTCCTTTCCAGGCTAATCGTGCAGCTTGTTAGCGAGCATTAGCAGATTAGTATTAGCGGAGCATCTGAATAAGTGAAGGGTTATTTCTGTCCCTTCTCAAACCCTGTGCACTTCTTCAACCGGGAGACTCCCATAATTCCTCCAGGTGTGATACACTAATAGAGTGTGTTTGAGTGAGATTTTGTTGGGCTTCTGAATGAATATCTGAATGTCATTGACATTACCTCAGAGTAATCTTTGATGATTTGTGTCAAAACAAATTCAACATCTGCTCAGATGTTAGTGGTGCTTTGTAATATTTACTATTGCTAATGCTTAGGATTTTCAAACCTCTTATTGTTCTTAATAATAATAATAATAATTATTATTATTTTTGTTTACTACTATAAATAATTAGCTATTACTTTTCTAGACAATTACAAATTATAATTTTTGCTTGGCAATAGATTTGCTTAGAGAATCAATCAATCCAATCAATCAATCAATCAATCAATCAATCAATCAATCAATCAATCAATCACACCCTGAAGAAAACACCAGAGTCCAGGGACCACAATATCATAAACTGTATCCAAAATCACATGCTGTCAGAGTATGTACTGCATTTGATGAATTTCTCAGCTGTCAAAAAAAGTGCATTCTGTAAAGTACACTACCAGTCAAAAGTTTGAGGTTAGATTGTGGTGTGTAAGTCTCTTATGTTCACCAAGGCTGCATTTATTTGATTTATTTGATCTAATTTATTCCTGTGATGGTAAAGCTGAATTTTCAGCATCATTACTGCAGTCTTCAGTGTCACATGGTGCTTCAGAAATCATTCTAATATGCTGATTTGCTGCTCAAGAAACATGTATTATTATTATTAGTGTTGAAAAAAGTTGTGCTGCTTAATATTTTTGCTGAAACAGGAAGGGGGAGGGTTCTTTGACGAATACAAAAAAAGACAGCATTTATTTTAAACAGAAATCTGTTGTAACATCATAAATGTCTTTACTGTCACTTTTGATCAATTTAATGTATCCTTGCTGAATAATAGTATTACTTTCTTTAAAAAAATGAATACAATTCTAGCAACATTTAGGTACTTAAAAGCCTCTTTTGACTTGTGAACTAGCAACCCCCCAGCACACTAGCCACCACATCGCAATGTACTAAAAACTACTCGAAACACCTTAGCAACCACATATCAACGCCAAAGAAACCTCCCACAACAACTTGGCATCATGGCAGTATTTTTTTACACAGAGAAACACCACCTACATTAACTGCAAAAAAAACCTATGTAAAAGTTTGTTGCTACAATTTGTATCGAATTAATGTTTTTTTTTAATAATGTGTAATGAGTGTGTGTCTATACTAGCAGACGGACTTTCTGCTTCAGTGGTTCATTAAATGTGATTACTAAGAGTTTTCATCAGGAGCAGGGCTCTGCAATGCAGCCTTATACCAAAACACTACATCCATCTCTCTTGCTCTCTCACACACTCCCTCCCCCCTCCTGTCTCTGCACCACCATATGGTCCGACTAAATCTTTAGTGGCCATCTCAGTCTGTGGACTAGAGACGGCTGTCAAAGTCTCCTCAGCTTAATAATGAACATCGCTGTCCACGTCTTTCCTGTATAGGTTTATTCATCATATCAAGTTCTGTCTGGTCCCTCTGTTTGTGTTCTAACATCCTCCCACGTCACTGTTTGCATCCTCTTTTCTCTGTCTATCCGAGCAGGTGAAGTGATGTGGCTTTTTTGTTATGTGCTGCAGGTTTTAAAAGGTCTGTTTGTAGAGGGATGGAATAGCAGGAGAAAGCGGGGCATGTTTGATGAGAGTCTGTTCACAATGAACAAATACACACACATACAGTAATAGTGCTGACGTACTGTCAACCAAAACTTAAAACAAAACCATAAATAATCATTACTTGAAACAAAATAAAAATTAGGCCTAACTGATATATAAAAAAATTCAACTTATTTTTATTTCAGCTGGTTGGCAAGGCAACATTTCTCATTTTTATTTAAAAGCATAGTAAAAAATTGTCACCCTAATGTTTTTCCAAACCTGTATGAATTTCTTTCTTCTGTTGAACACAAAATAAGATATTTTGAAGAATGTCGGTAACCAGACAGTTGACGGTAGCCATTGACTTCCATTATTTTTATTTTTTTTCTCCATATGGAAGTCAATGGCTACCAGCAAATATTGGGTTTCCCATATTCTTCAAAATATCTTCTGTGTTCAAAAGAAGAAAGAAACTCCTACAGGTTTGGAACAACTTGAGGGTGAGTAAATGATGACAGAATTTTAATTTTTGGTGAACTATCCCTAAAATATCTAAAACTAAATAACCAAACTCAAAAACTATATAGACATTTAAAAAACTAAACTTATAAAACACACAACAACACAACAAAATTAAAATGAAAACAGAAAATATAAAAAGAAAAACTAGTTCAAAATATAAAAAAAAGAAGAAAAAAAAAACCTATAACAGCATAGCATGTCAATGATACTAAAGCAACACTGCCTAAAATAATGTGTTGTTTTTGATTATTGACCAAAAACTAGGAGCTTCAAGAAGCTAGAGACAATTGAACAGATCTGAAGCATCTATCAAAACAACATAAGGAGCAAGGTGGTGCTCAAAAGCCGGAGGGACGGGCACAAAAGATCTCAAAGAACAAGAATAGAGACCAAACAGATGAGGAGTAGTGATGAACGAACAGCTGAGAGCAGTGACATTTTTATGAAGTCACATGGTCTTGTGTTGATGATAAAAACTTTCTTGCTTTTTATAATATCAGATATGAACAAACCAAGATACACAACAAGAATGCCATGGTAACTCTCATGGAAATTTATATTCCATTACAGTCCAGGATTACACAAGTCTAAACACTCATTAGTGTTCATAATTTCATGTCATTGTTGACTTCTGTCATTGTTCTGGTTTCTGTCAGTGTCAGTCCACTACATCCAAATATAGGACTATAAAACACAGTGAACTGATCATTTTCGGCTTCATTATATCATCACTTTTGGCCAATTACTGCAAAATGGTATGAACAACCTGTCTACAAATGTGCTATCAAGAAAAATACTGAAAAACACTGAAATTGGTAGATGAGCTAAGAGTGTCAAACAGAGGAGTGTCAGTCAGCGACAAAGATACTGTGAATATAAAATAAAAACCCACCACAGTTCTGCTAAACAAAGTCTGTCATTATTTACTCACCCTGAGAAGCTGTGGAGACAAACACTTTCAGAGACTTAAATGTCAGTCTATTTTGCACTTATTTTTCAGAATATAGTGCACAAGATGTATGGATGTTTTTTGATAGTTTATGTTGTTTTTTGTCCTTGTTTACCATGTTATGTGACCATTAACCAACATCAGAAAACTCCACACATAGACAAACCAATAATTTAAAATCTCAGAGGGTTCTGACAAAACTAATGGTCCAAAAGGACAGTGACTAAAATAATAACCAAATAACAGCTGTAATATTAAAATATACACTACAGCTCAAAAGGTCAGCAAGTTTTAAAAAATTAAAATTTTATTCAGCCAGGATGCATTAAATTGAACAAAAGTGACAGTAAAGACATTTATTTTACAAAATATTTCTATTTCAAATAAACGCTGTTCTTTTGAACATTCAATTCAAAGAATTCTAAAAAAAAAAAAGTATCACAGTTTCCACAAAAATATTAAGATGAACAACTGTTTTCAACATTGATAATAATATTAATAATAAATGTTTCTTGAACACAAAATTAGCACATTAGAATAATTTGGTTCATGAAAGATCATGTTACACTGAAGACACTGGAGTAATAAATTACATCTTAAAATATATTTTATATATTAATCTTACCAACCCCAAACTTTTGAATGGTAGTTTACATTTTGGATTGCGCTATTGTGATTAAGCAATGTTAAGCAAAGAGGGGAATTTTACTTCTCATTTCAGAAGTCTATGACACATCACTGTTCGAACTGTATGAGAGGAATTCTCTGTAAGACGCCCTGTCATAGACTACACGGAGCTAGTTAGCCTGTGTTACTGGAATACTGACTAAACAAAAACGTTAACAAATCCTGGCACAGCGGTGGGGGAAACAACTTCTAAAGAAAGTGCAGTAAATTAGCTAATGGTGCAAAGGTGCTTTCAGCAGGTCTTCTGAATGAGATGGACCACTCAGTTATGCAGCAAATTTAGAAACAAGTGGCAAAAAGGATAGCCGACCCACAGTGGCATTCAAAACTAAGATTTGGCAGATGAAATACATGCTAATGACAACAGAACAAAGTGGAAGACTGAGCACTTTGGACAGAGCACAAAGATGAAAAAAGAGTTCCTTCTTGGTTCATGGCATGTCATCTCTGGACTGGTGGTAGGCAGTCAAACAACTAGAACAAGCTATACAAACTTTGAAACACACAGCGAACAAGACAATGAACATTAAAGGGTTAGTTCACCAAAAAAAATAATTCTGGCATCATTTACTCACCCTCATGTTCCAAACCCGTGTGACTTTCTTTTGTGAAATTTAAAGGATTAGTTCATTTCCAGAATGAAAATGTCCTGATAATTTACTCACCCTCATGTCAACCAAGATGTTCATGTCTTTCTGTCTTCAGTCAAAAAGAAATGAAGGTTTCTGAGGAAAACATTCCAGGATTTTTCTCCATATAATGGACTTCAATGGTGGCCAACGCAGTTAGTTAGTAAATTATCATGAAATTTGTATTCTGGAAGTGAATTAATCCTTTAAAAGAAAATGCTTTGAAAAACCTCACTGACACATTTTCATTCTTGGGTGAAGTATCCCTTTAAAGGGTTACTTCACCCAAAAATGAAAATACTGTCATTAATTACTCACCCTCATGTCGTTTCAAACCCGTAAGACCTTCGTTCATCTTCGGAACACAAATTAAGATATTTTTGATGGAATCTGAGAGCTGTCTGACCCTGCATAGACAGCAACACAACTGAAATGTTCCCAAGTCCAGAAACGTAGCAAGGAGATCTGTAAAATAATCCATGTGACATCAGTGGTTCAACCGCTATTATACGAAGCTACGAGAATACTTTTTGTGCGCAAAAGAAAAAGAAAAAAAAGACTTTATTCAACAATTCATCTCCTCCGTGTCACCCTGGTGCCATTTTGGAGAGTATCAGCTGGACGTAAACAGTGTATGCTGTTCTGTGTCAGCTCCACAAAAAGTATTCTCGTAGCTTTGTAAAATTACGGTTGAAGACCTGATGTCACATGGATTATTTTACAGATCTCCTTGCTACGTTTCTGGACTTGGGAACATTTCAGTTGTATTGCGGTCTATGCAGGGTCAGACAGCTCTCAGATTCCATCAAAAATATCTTTAAAACGACATGAGGGTGAGTAATTAATGACTGAATTTTCATTTTTGGGTGAACTATCCCTTTACAGTTTTTTTTTATTGCTTTGGCGCAATACTCACAAGCAATTGGTCAATTTTCAAAACTCTTAGTACTAATATCTCAACAGATCATCAAAAGTGCACTTTTTTCAAACATTTAAGCATATTTTCAATTGTGTTAGTACAATACACACAATCACAAAATATCCTTTTCACTACACAAAATAAGTGTTTCATCTATATAAACTGAAATAAATGTACTTTTCCACGACATTCTAATTTATTGAGATGCACCTGTATATGGCAATATCTGAAATTATTGTCCTTTTTTGGGTCCAATGAGAAAAAAATAAATTTTCATAAGGGTAGGTTTAGGAGTAGGGTTAGTGTAGGGGTAGACCATTACTCCTATAGAATGTCAAAGCCTGTGTGTGTGTGTGTGTGTGTGTGCCTACTTACTGTAACCATATTTTAGGGACAAATTGGTACCCAGAAGTGAGGAAACTTGACAAAATCACCTAAAACCTTCCTTTGAGGACATCCTCGTTTGTAAAACTGTGTGTTTTGCTATTTGTGAACATACAGCAGGACACAAGGGAGAGGAACTGATCAGAGATGTATCAGAAGAAGGGAGACATATGGCATCAAATACAGCATTTTACATTACATTATGCCATGTGATACTGTATATAGAAGCATTACCATGGCAAAGACTTCACATTACTATAACTCACCCTTCATCTTAAAAATTCAGTTAGAATATAGATCAAGTCATATGGCACAGTGAGGACATTTACTGCATTGACAGTGAACTCTGTTCTAGCACAAAACCTTATGGCCATGTCATACCTTCATCACAACATTTGATAACACACTGGATAAATACTTTTACAAACATTATTGATTTTATGTGAGATATGCAAGTTAGGTAATGTAAGTGTATTTTCTAACATGACAGTTATTGCCTGTATTACTGTAATTATTTCAGCAACAAAGGTGATTTGAAACATGAATCTTGCATTGTTTGCTCTTGAATGAACCGATTGTTAAAAGTACTAAATTGAAAGAAGATCATACTGTTGTGTTTTGGTGATTAATTCAAATGTTCTCAATACATATCACAATGATCTTGTGTTTTGAAACAATGATTATGTGGCATGAAAATATGTGCAACTACAATGAAATCATGAGATCATGTTTTGAAAAAATGACTAGTGGTGTAACAAATGTGATCAGTTTAAAGTTTTGTACTAAGAGTTTTGAAAATGTACACCTTACTTGTGAAAATAGTACCAAACCAATCAAAAAAAATAAAAAAAACTGTAAATGGCTCAACACAACTTCTATACAGCAAAATCACTTCAATGTCAAATTTACAATCAAGAAAACTTGTAGCAGTTGATGTACATTGAGTTGAGCTCTAGGAGAAAGAGAAAGTAGAAAGTAGTGAGGTGGTTATGGGTTATGAGTCACAATGCAGAACTCGTGTCCACACCCACACACACATTATATATATACATGGCCGGACTTACCATTGGGCTTGAGTGGGCTGCAGCCCATGGGCCCCGCCTTTGCCCGTTTACGTTTGTTTGATTTGTTCGTTATATGCCAGTCAGAATTCAGAAATTATTAGCCGCATTTCTTTCCACTGCGCACGCAAGATCTAAACGGGCCAGCCGGGGCTACAGCTTACAACTACAACCTTCGAGGCCACAATCAAACAGCATAAACTGGCATTTATGATTATTTCACATAGAAGAAGGACACACGAATTGAATTGAACGCAAATGTATAATAAACAACAACTTACAGAGTAACTTTCAGACACAAAATTCCGTGTTGCTCCGTCAGAAAGAAAATATAACCAACAGCAGAACCGCTGCGTCTCCGAACAACAGTGTTTTGTTCCTCAGCGTTACACGGACCAGCAAATGATTCAATCAGGCTATAAGTATGTACGGTCGTTTGCAAAGTTAAATTAATCAGCTTTTTAAACGAATCGGTTGATTCAACTCACTCATTAAGACAGTCACAAGTAGCTTATTTCATTTTTGCAATCATTTAATATTTCAACATGAAAATGTTATATTTAAA
>NW_015549558.1:961387-973269 GCF_001515605.1 Sinocyclocheilus anshuiensis | reverse complement strand
GTTTCATATTTTAAAAAGTAGCTTATTTCATTTTTGCAATCATTTAATATTTCTACATTAAAATGTTATATTTAAACTTAACATTTATGCACAATCCATCTATGAATTTAGTTGATAGTGATTTCATTTGATTGTTTATAGCCAGCATGTATTTTTATTCAATTGAAGTTATTTATTCAATAAGAACCTGACATAAGAGAACACGATATGACACGATATGATATGACAATAACTTTTATAATACTAATAAGCCAACATCTCTGGCTTTTGTTTTTGCTCAAAGTTATTTCAGGGTTTTGATCTCTCAACTGAGAGAACACATCTTGTTTATTATATTATAATGAATATTTAATATTACATTTAAACTTTGACTATAGTCTAGACATGTTGCATATTAATTGTACTATTTATGAACCTCAAAGCATATGTTTGTGTATTTTGTGTTACATAATGATATTCTATTTGAGGACATTTGTAGTATAGGTATAGGGCCCAAACATAACCTCAAGCCCAGGGGCCCCCTAAGTCCTGCCCTGTATATATATATATATATATATATATATATATATATATCAAAAAGCATATAGTACATAGCAGGCTTTACAAGCTATGATTACTTAAAGCCTTAAGCCTACTAGAATGGGTTGATATGGGTAGATAATTACAACTCAAAGACTTTACAGCAATACAGAGTAAAAGACCTATCACTTCTCTATCTGTCAAGATACAGCAAAGCCAGTGACAACAGGACAACTGACAGTATCTTGTCCATGATGATTAGCAAGCAGACCATTGTTTTAGATGGAGCAGCAACGCAAATCTAACGAATAACCGCAAATACTGATGGCATCCTGGTGGGAAGAGTTTCAATATTGATGCAGGCCAAACGGCACATTGTTGACTGACGGGTTGGAGATTTAGAGCCTTTAATCTCCATGTTCTGCGCTCAGCATCCATATTGGTTTGCTTGTTAAAGGAACGGTTCCCCCACATATGGAAATGATATAATCATACTTGTTTCAAATCTGTTACACTTCCGAAACACAAACGACGGTGCAGAACAGCCGCACTTTAACGGTTTAACTGCATGGAAAATAAAATGCAATGACAATGAACGTTGACTGAATCTGTACGTCTTTTAACATTTCATTTTGTGTTTCATGAAGAATGTCAGTCATGCGACATGAGGTTGAGAAAATTATGACACACGTTTCACTAATGGTGAACTACCCCTTTAATGCTGCTTCACCGGTCAGCACCGGGCTGCATTAAGCTTTCTCGTTCAAAAACGTACTCCAACAGTAACGTTACTAATCCATGAGCAAGGGCAGCATGCATGCATGTGTAGCAGGATTGAGACGCACAGATTTTCCTCCGGCTGTGTTCTTATTTCTTACCGTCTAGGAGAGAAAGGAAGGTAGAAGTGCAGTTCGTCAGTTCCTCGTAAATTATTTCCTATATCTATAAAAGGCCTTCAAACAGGAGTAAGTCAGCCTGCGGTTATCAGATACGGCGTCCGATTCTTATGATCGCGAGCAGCGTCTCCGCTCAATGGGAGTCGTGCGCTGACGTCACGCTCGATCTAGAAAGGAAAATGGGCGGAAAAAGGGAAGCAAATCAAACGGGACACATTTCTGAATTCTGATCTACTGAAAGCCTGCTGTGTTTTCGGTGTCAAAATTATTGAGGATAATTCACGATATAGTAAGGTAAGTGCTGGCTGATGAAAACATTCAAAAAATAAATAAATAAATAAATAAAGTAAAATTATTAACCAAATAGAAGTTACAACGAACGTAATATTTTTGTTATTTTGACAAAACTTTAAATTATTAAAAAAAAAAAAAAAATGTAAGCAGTACTCTACCTCGATGCTATTAAAATACATTTGATCGACGGCCAATCCAAACAAGGTATAGCTGAAATCTCGTTTTCCTTAAAAATCGCGAGAGCTTAGTACGGCCTTTCTCCCCGAGCTGCTGGCGAGGAAAGTGTACACAATCAGGTAAAATTCAACATTTTTTTTGCATAATCGACTGATTATTTTAAGTGTGGACAACGAATGGTAATATATAAAAGCTTGAAGAATATCTGTGCTTATTAACGTTTATATGTGTCTGTTGTAACGGACATTTTTAAATCAGTTGTGATCTCTTCTCCTGCGGTAACGTTACAGGCTTCAATGTTATGATACAGGCCTTTATAATTAGAGCTTCCGGTCATCACAAGCGAAAATTGAATCTTGCTTAATTTCTATAACATTGTTGATTTATATATTCTCATTGTATATTAGCTGATTCGTTATCCTTTTCTGTAGCTTGTTGTATCAGTGACCTAGTCTTATGTGTATATATATATGTAGATGTATATGTGCGCACACGTGTGTGTATTTTTTATTATATATAATTTGTATGTATATTTTTTGCTAATGTAGAACACTTCATGATGAGTTATGCTGAAAAGCCAGAGGACATAACACGAGAGGAGTGGATGGAAAAGCTAAATAACGTTCATATTCAGCGGGCCGACATGAATCGACTTATTATGAATTATCTGGTGACAGGTAGGAGATCAACTTACCACTTTTATTTTTTCACCTTGCAGCTTCAATACAAGTGTCAGAAGATCCGTTTCATACATTGTTTGTTTTTATTTACATAGAGGGGTTTAAAGAGGCAGCTGAGAAGTTCAGGATGGAATCAGGCATTGAACCAAGTGTTGATCTGGACTCGCTGGATGAAAGGATAAAAATTAGGGAGATGGTGCTGAAGGGACAAATTCAAGAGGCCATTGCACTGATCAACAGTCTGCATCCTGAGCTGCTGGACACTAACCGATATCTGTACTTTCATCTTCAGGTAAAGCAGATTAATGACAGTTGGCTTATGATATATATTACATATCTTGTATATGTTATAAGACATTTATGGCTGTATTTTGACAGAGAAGCCACCCTACAAATGTATGAATGTCATTGCATAGATAACAATGTATCAAACACATGAAAAGCATTGCTTTATCATTTAGAACCCAACAAACCAACTAAAAGATTTTATCTGATGTAATAACTTGTATACATTTATTGTGGCTTAGAGTCCAAATACTTTTTGGGGCCACTCTAAGTTGTGCACTGTTGGACTTTTATTTTGCAAACTGGTTGTTAACCTCAATATTAAATGTGTATTGTGAAAGATGTTGTACTGTTTCACGGTGACTCAAACTGTCAACTGTCTGATGTTAAATCATAAGGGAATGATTCCAAAGTTACGACAAGTACAATTTATCTGCTTTCCTTCTTTAGCAACAACACCTGATAGAGTTGATTCGCCTGCGGGAAACTGAGGCTGCATTGGAGTTTGCACAGACACAGCTAGCTGAACAGGGAGAGGAAAGCCGAGAGTGTCTGACAGAGATGGAGCGCACCCTCGCACTCCTGGCGTTTGATAACCCAGAAGAGTCGCCCTTCGGTGACCTGCTTAACATGATGCAGAGACAGAAGGTAACATTGGTTGTTCTATATTATCTTATATTTTTAATATATTATTATCAGGGCTGTCAGCGTTAACGCATGCAATTAATTTTACAATCCTTAACGCGTTAAAATAATTTAACGCAAAATTACTGAAGCACAATATCTATTCTAACCCTTTAACCCGATTTTGCTTCTCTGTGATTAGATCATTTTAAGCCGCTAAACTCCGGGAAAGTTTTCAGTCCAATGATCCAGTAAGCGAATGCATTCAAACAATCCGTCCAAAACAGCGCTAATATAAAGGAAATCAGGCTGATTACATCAGAGATTGCAGAGAGAACAGAGACTCGAGTTGTGTTTTCAGTGAATTATTCATTTCCAGTGTGTTTCGCTTTAAAACACGAGCTCTGTCATATTGTATTAATTTTACAATCCTTAACGCGTTAAAATAATTTAACACAATTAATGCAATATTACTAAAGCGCAATTTCTATTCTAACCCTTTAGCCCAATTTTGCTTCTCTGCTTGCGATCAGATCATTTTAAGCCGTTAAACTCCGGGAAAGTTTTCAGTCCAATGATCCAGTAAGTGAATGCATTCAAACAATCCGTCCAAAACAGCGCTAATATAAAGGAAATCAGGCTGATTACATCAGAGATTGCAGAGAGAACAGAGACTCGAGTTGTGTTTTCAGTGAATTATTCATTTCCAGTGTGTTTCGCTTTAAAACACGAGCTCTGTCATATTGTGTGATTGTCTCTGAAGAGCGCGAGCCCTCACACGTCGCACTGTGTGAAGTACAGACTGAACGGATTGTCAACACATCCCACCACAACACAGATGAGGCGCAAACTACATGTTTATTTGTCATGTTTATGTTGCTGTGTTTAGTTATTCTGAATGGATCCGTGTACTATAGTAGATATCTACATTCAGCAGGCGGTGGTTTAGGAGTTTTTGGCATCTCCATGTGGTAAATGAATACTTTTCAAGTTTTTAAAACTAATCAACAAGGGCATGGACAAATATGGATGCTTTATGCAAATGCATGTTTATTATTAGTGAAACCATAGTCAACACAGAGCATGAAGACTAGACGTTATTAGCGCGTTAATTTTGACAGCCCTAATAAATATATATATATATATATATATATATATATATATATATAATTTGTCTTTTGTAATCTGTACTCAAAATAACTCAAAACTTTCTGAAATGTCTTTTCCACTGATGTCACTTTTCTTTCAGTCTGCCAGTAATTGACAGCATGTGGTCTTCTATAACAGGTGTGGAGTGAGGTAAATATTTATGCACAGGCACAGACATTTCCGTACATTCACATTGTTTCCACACACATTCACGATAATGTTTTGATTTGTCATGTTTATGTTGCTGTGTTTAGTTATTCTGAATGGATCCGTGTACTATAGTAGATATCTACATTCAGCAGGCGGTGGTTTAGGAGTTTTTGGCATCTCCATGTGGTCCTGTTCGGTATCACAACTTGACTTCTCTAAAATGTAAAAAAGCTCTTTGCTGTTGCACTGTACACATACTATACAATTATAATTATTTTTTCTGTGATATGTGCTTATATGGGCTCCTTGTATCATTTGGTTCTTTGGTGTCCTTTTGGAGTTTCTAAGTGTCCTTTTTTAGAAAGGCATCTAAATTTATCTTGGAAAAAAGCTTGCAGAAAATACAGATTTTTGACAATCACCCTTCAATCTTTTGGTTTACTTTGCTGGATATAGTCAATCGATTAAAATATTTAATCGCAATTAATTACATGATTGTCATGAGTTATCTCGTGATTAATCACAACTTAATCGCACCTTTTTATCTGTTCTAAATGTACCTTAAATGAATACTTTTCAAGTTTTTAAAACTAATCAACAAGGGCATGGACAAATATGGATGCTTTATGCAAATGCATGTTTATTATTAGTGAAACCATAGTCAACACAGAGCATGAAGACTAGACGTTATTAGCGCGTTAATTTTGACAGCCCTAATAAATATATATATATATATATATATATATATATATATATATAATTTGTCTTTTGTAATCTGTACTCAAAATAACTCAAAACTTTCTGAAATGTCTTTTCCACTGATGTCACTTTTCTTTCAGTCTGCCAGTAATTGACAGCATGTGGTCTTCTATAACAGGTGTGGAGTGAGGTAAACCAGGCGGTGCTGGACTATGAAAACAGGGAGTCGACACCGAAACTTGCCAAACTCCTCAAACTGCTGCTGTGGGCTCAGAACGAGTTGGACCAGAAGAAAGTCAAGTACCCCAAAATGACAGATCTTAGCAAAGGCACCATCGAGGACCCCAAGTGAAAACGATCCTGCATCTCCATGCTTGCATTCTGCAGGGAACAAAATGGACGCTTTCCCTTTCCTTAACTATTTATACTCAGTGACTGACACTCAAACATCCTTTTATCAAACTTTTGTTTTGTTTACTTGTTGCTTATCAGAGACTTTGCATTAAATGGGCTGTGGAATTGAGATTGTTAAGATTTAAGGGTGACTTCTAGCCAAAATGGAAACACTTTTTTTTATCACAGATGGATTTCTGTGATTTTTGTTATCGCAATGTTTGACTTGCCGAGCTGAATTGATCGCCTTTTAGCTATTTTGTTTTTGCAGAGGATTATTATGTTTCTATTTTGTCAGTGAATGTTCAGAAAGTCTACAAATATAGTTGAGGACTGAACCACACTATTTAGATTTACCTTCTATTTGACTGTGTTCACTGATGTGAGGTACCTACGGCACAACAGTGGCGTCATCAAGGACAGTGGATTGATTGTACCAAAACAGAACGAGTTCTGTGTGCTTTCACAACTTTTATTTGCAGTGCACAGGTATACATTTTGTATGCGTGTTAAAGGGCCCCGTCAAAGAAAATCTGCCCTTTTTTGAGTACTAATGTTTATTGCATTATAATGTTATAAAGTCGTGACATTGTTTTCTACTGTACATTGTCATAGTATTCTTGCTTACATTGACATTCAGTTGTGATTTCTAGATCACAACTGATGTAAAGTCAGATGCTTTACATGGGTATTAAATATTCTCTTTTTGTTTTTTTTAATCCCCAAACTCTATTTGATTTTCAAAATTGCTGCTGTTGTTAAATGCTATGGCCAAATACTTATGCTGTGATGTCCAATTAAATGTTGCAGACAGTGTTTTTTAACAAATCAATATGGCAAATGCAAGCCCCACCTTGGCTGTCTTATGACTGATTATTATAATGGTTTGCGACTGGCAGGTAAAGATACAAATCAGAAATTACACTTCAAATGAGTTAAAATAAGAATAGGCCTATGTTATGGCAACTTGGACTTTGCCCTATGCAAGTCTATTTCTTTGGCAATGCAATCTTGTCATGGTAATAAATTATTAACCTAGACTTGACTATTCTTTTCTCGTACATAATGTAGCAAAATTCGATTAATGGACAAATTGTTCTTTTGAGTCGGATCTTTTCAATGAATCGGATGAACCGGTTCACAAAGCCAGTCTGAAAGAATCGTTCACTATTTATCTTTTAACTATTAATGACAGTTGTCTCTATCAGACATGTCTGATTCATAATAAAATTATGAATAATTTTATAGTAAGAACAGCTGGAGTGAAGCAATGAGTTTACTGATGGACTGAAAAATAAATGTAATAGCTTAGTAGAAATGTTGCTTGATTTGTTTATGACTGAAATTTTATCAACGCATACGAAAGTTAATTAAAAAGTGCAAAACGATTTCAGTCAAGAAATGTAAATGAATTTTAGTGTTGTTTACTGTAAAAGCAAATTTTTTTGATGTTCTAAATAGGTTTGTTTTATGAGCTGAACCATGACTGCAGCAAACTGAACTGGTACGCATGAATACACGTTTAATAAACAATTAATAACATAAAGCTGCACTAAACCTTATTTGAACGTTTAGAATGTTTAGCATGTCACGCCGGACTGCCAATGACGCAATTGACGTAAAGAATCATTTTTGTGAGCCGTTTTTAAACGAATTGTTCAAAAGAACCGATTCGCGGACATGAGTCGGACTTCACATAACTACAACGGTGTATCTGTAATAACTTCGCCACAATTAGTGGTGTTGCGTCTACTAAACCTGTCCTTTAAAATATAAGGTTCTCAGTTTCACATGAAGGTATTTAGCCGAAGAGAAACCATGCCTGAATTTCTATTGTTATGAGTGGAAGGGGCTGAGTCACGTTACTTCCTGGTTTGAAGAGGCAGTGGTTGGAGGAACTGCGTGGCTGAAAAAAGAAACTGACACGTGGATCATCATCAACACTTCAGGAATCAGACAAAAGCTGAATTTCCTCCCGCTGCGTAATAGCAGCTGTGAAAGCCGAAAGTCCGCTCATTTATGCCAGTCGCCGGAGCGCAATGGATGCGGCAGAGGTCTTATAAAGAGATGCTTCCGCGAGGAAACTGGAATAGAAACATATTTTTTTCATTGCTTTGGTTTTTTGCCTGTAACGCTCGCACAGACTGACCCGAGAAGATAACAGAGCGGATAGTCAAAAACGGATTTATTTGGCTTTGAATGGCAATTCTACAAAAACATGGAAAGAACTCCTGTCCAGATTTGGCCAGTATTAAGGAGAACCCCGCAGATAATATCGGACAAGCTGGATCCCAGAAGAAGTGGGCAGAGTCGAGTCAGAACTGGACAAGGTGAGACCACATCACCAAACTTTCCTCTAAATAATGATTATTAATTTAATACAAATAAGTACATTACTATGATAATAAAGTATATTAATACATTATAAAACAAAAGTATATTAATATTATGCACAGAAATTCACTTTATTCTAGGACACAATTACCGTTTCAAGTTTAAATTTATTTTGGCAGCAAATTGTGAATGGGTAAAATGATTTTAATATTTTAATATCAGTTTTCAAATATATAGATATACTTATATTTTTCCAGTTATTTCGTTTTTAAACATTTTATAACAAAATTGTGAAGTTTCATTCAAAATAAGAAAATGAACAAGCATGTATTAATATTAAATTAAGTTTATTATACATTTATAATTATTAAGCACACTCTATGAGTGCTCGTCACCATTTGTTCTAAACCAGAGGATTGAAATCAACTTTGTGAATCTTTGTACTATTTAGATCATCTTTTTTTGTAAAAAGGTTGATGAACTTAAGTGCATCAGCAGTAGTCAATGCATCTGAAGCAAATTAACCTAGATGTGTACCTTCCAGTTAGAAATAGAATTTTATGTGCTGTGGCCTGTAATAACTTCTCATTGGAATCTTGTTTGTTGTAAAGAAGAAGAAAAAAACCTTGCTTCATATGGTTGTATTTGTCTATCTGCAGGCCAGTAGCGAGGATATGGACGGTGGTGCTGTTGCTGGGGACGTGCCTGCTGTACTGTGCCCGTGTGGCCATGCCTATCTGTGTAAATTAGTAATGACTTATAATTGTAAGTATATTTGGGCAACAGTTAGTAGGTTGCATAAATTAGTGTTGAATGAAACTGACTTTCTCATTATTAATAGTAACACAGCATTTATTTTCACTGATTCACAACACATAATGCATAAAGGTAAACTATTTTAAGGTCTGAAAGGAAGGGCGGCTGAACAGTGAATTTCTATTCAGATATTGAGTTAATGTGACGGCAGTCTTTGTTTTACAGGTGTGGCTCTATTTTAAAACCATCACAGTTGCCAGATGTCAGAAATGCTTTAAATATTTGTTGAACAGGTTGTGGGTGACATGGCGTCTGCTTTATCACACTGGTTACATTGCCAAACAGCTAGCAGCGGATGTCTGTCCCAGATTAGATCTAGTTTAGCTTTTTGTCATTTTTATTAGTTTACATTCAAATAATATTAAAGAAATTACTGCAGGTGAGTTCATAATATGATTCTCATGTGAGCTAAAATACAGTAATTTTACAGAACTCCAAGTCTAGTGGCCACCAGAGAGCCACAACCTGCTCAGAAATGGAACCTGACATGATAAAGTAGGCGTTACAAGTGAAGCTTGCAATGAATCGCTTGTCTGCATTGGTCCCATGCTTGTCCTGTGCCCGTGTGGCCATGCCTATCTGTGCAGTGAGCATGGCAGAGCGCTTCAGCTGGTCCAAGAGAGAGACAGGCATGGTGCTGGGCAGCTTCTTCTGGGGCTACTGCTTCACTCAGGTGCTTGGAGGCTACGTCAGTGACAGGTTAGTGAAACAAGAAATGAAATGTCATTATTTGTCTACTTTGTTTAAATTCGTACTATTAAAAAAAAAATAATGTTTACATTCAAATAATATTAAAGAAATTACTGCAGGTGAGTTCATAATATGATTCTCATGTGAGCTAAAATACAGTAATTTTACAGAACTCCAAGTCTAGTGGCCACCAGAGAGCCACAACCTGCTCAGAAATGGAACCTGACATGATAAAGTAGGCGTTACAAGTGAAGCTTGCAATGAATCGCTTGTCTGCATTGGTCCCATGCTGCAGATCTAAAGACTGAAGCAGCACTACAAAGTTTTTAATGTTGCAAGCCTTGTGGAATGTCTGGTTTGCTGGAGAAATGCTCAGAAATATGTTCAAATGCAAAAAGTCATGTTTGGATTTGATGTAGTGTTCATAAATGCTTGTTAATTTGTTTTTGTTGATTTGTTTAGAGTGGGAGGAGAGAAAGTGTTGATATTGTCAGCGGCAGCATGGGGAGCAATGACCGCCTTCACGCCAATCTTAGCCCATTTCTGCTCCCAGCCCATCGTCTCCATGACCATCTCCCGCTTCCTCATGGGCCTGCTGCAGGGTGAGTGATCACACCATCACAAAACCAGCTGAACTTCACACAACTGTGCTTATATGCTTTCATGCTGTACTGACTGTTTACTTTATAAGATCTAATGATACTGAATTGCAATAATAGTTTAAGCTTTGAGAAAGTTACAAAACAGTATTAAGCTGTTCTCAGTGTTTTTCTAAATGGGGCTGTAGTTTGCTGAAAACTGCAGAAGAGCTGTGCAGTTTGGGAAAACTTGTTTAGTAAATCATTGCTAGCAAATTGCTAAATGTTCCCTCCTGCAATTTGTGACCCTTTTTTATGTGAATAGGTCTTTTGCTGTGGAGTAGAGCTTAATTGTTCTGTGGTTGGCAAAGCGTTGAAATCTAACCACTATCATGCTCTGCCTTGCAAGCATAATTGTCTTTTTACAGACCCCTTGTTTTAGTGAAAGGGGTCTGTAAAAAGACAATGGACTGCTATAAAATATGCCATTTCTATAATGGTTATGACTTTGATTCCTTTGCCAGCATAGATGGTGCCACAGTTTGATTTTGTTACAGAAATATTAAAGTTTGTTGAAAGTAATTAATGGCGTCCAGGCTTCAGCTACTAATCAGAATAAACAGCTTTACATTATTCAGAATTATGAGATGGGTACAAAACGTAATATTACAATACAATAGTACACATTACAATACACAATCTACAGTACAGGATAAAATAGAACGTTCAAAGTGAGTATTTGTAATGTGAGAGGATGCCCAAAATATCATTCATATGTCAATTACTTATTATATTAAAAATATTTATTTATTTATTTTTAAGTAAAAAAAAAATATTTACTTAAAATATATAAAAATATTTAAGAAAATAAATATTCATTTATTTTTAACTGTTATTTATATATTAGTTACCACAAACTAATAAATGTTTAAATTTTAAACAAGGTATAGATTTATAATATTGACCGTTTTTGGTTATTAGCCATAATATGAGTGTTTGTTTTCTTGCTGTTATCATGTGATGCTCAGGTGTTCACTACCCATCACTGGCCAGTCTGTGCTCTCAGAAAGTTGTGGAGAGTGAGAGGGGCTTCCTCATGAGCACAGTAGGAAGCGGCTCATACCTGGGGTTAGTATCTGATCTCTAACTGTGTCTGCTTTCACTGTTACATTTAGAAATGGAACGGATGTCTTTCAGATTGAATTTGTGTGACTGTGTTTATGTGTGTAGGACTCTGGTGATAGGAGGCATAGGCTCTCTGATGCTGGACTTGTATGGCTGGGAGAGTGTGTTCTACATCTCTGGGCTTCTGTCTGTGTTGTGGGCGTACTGCATGTGGAAGTATCTGCTCAAAGGAGAAGGTATGTACAGAATATAGAAGCACAAACATTTGTGAGCATTGGGAATCTCTTGGCACCTCACAATTTGATTTAGATTCAGAGAATGATACAGTTCCTAAATGATTCTCAATGCTTTTTCATGTAGTAGATACATATTTTTGGCAGCTTACTGTGTTTTGTGGCCATATACACTACCATTCAAAGGTTTGGGGTCAGTACAATTTTTTGCACAGCAGGGCCACATTTATTTGATAAAAA
>NW_015549558.1:944949-961318 GCF_001515605.1 Sinocyclocheilus anshuiensis | reverse complement strand
AAAAAAAAAAAACATTATAAATGTCTTTACTGTCACTTTTGATCAGTTGAATGTATCCTTACTAAATAAAATAATTAATTTCTTTAAAAAAATCTTACTGACCCCTAACTTTTGATGGTATTGTCCTTTGTAAAAATTCCACATCGTAGCCATTCTAAAATATGCAAAATATTTCTTGCCATGATTGCCCAATCAAAATCAAGTATTCTAGAGAGCTGTGTAATAAGCTAATGTCATAATTTATGGTTTAACGGTGTAAACCATTTGTGGTAGTTTGGCTAAAATGTGGGTAAATGTATGTATGTATATATCAATATAACAAAGAGTGAAAAATTGAAGGGGGTCTGAATACTTTCCGTACCCACTGTATATCAGTGTTTGTTAATTAACAAGTACGTGAGAAGCAGTAGGTCTGCATTTATACACTCCATGCAGAACAGAGACTGTAGCTGTGCTGTTATTCCTTCCTTAACAGGTGTTTGTTTAAAGACTGATTTGCTGAACAAAGGGTCTTTACTAAGCTCCCATAAAGGCCTGATTCACATCCGTTCCATGTCTGTCTATATATAGAGCACCCAGAAACAGTAACACAGTACTCCGTCCTGTCAGCTAAACATGGCTGAGGGTTTCTGACTGCACACATGACGTGGATATTTTTTTTTGTAATATTTTAGTTTAACATGTACATTAATGTATAATGAAAAGTGGATGATAATTATAAAATTATTTAAAAATGCTGCTGCACTTTACCATGTTGATTATGCTTGAGGGTGTGCTCTAGCAGTAACTGTTGTTATTAATGTTATTATTGTAGAGTAGAGAATCACTCTGATTCCCTTGACAAAATCCAATAGGATTTTTCCATTTGCTTTCGGATATTGCAGATATTTTTGGTTTTTATACATTTTGTTCATCATGATAGTCTTTACAAATTAACACAACTTGTATGAATTTTGAAGCCTAAATACAATCACCAGAAGTAAAAAGCTGAATGTCGGCTATAAACAAACTACGCTAAGGTCACATGACTTCAACGCTACCATCACTAAGCTTCTGATAACTCTTTCAGTCTTCATGGGGAAATAAATAAAAAAACAACCCTTTCCTTCAAAGTTTGAGTTACAATAGTTAGCAAGAGAGCAAATATAAATGCAACAAGACTATGGACTAGTGAGTAGATGAGTTTTACCGTTCGGTTTGATGACGTTTAATGTCCCAGACAACCTCTGTAATCCCATTTAGCCACTTGTTTCAAGATGAGTAAAAGTTTAAAAAACAAAAAGTCAAAAGCGGGTATTACTGATGTATTCTATATTGTAGAATGAAACATGAAAATTACCACAGACCTTATTTCAGGCATTTAACCAAAAACCCATAGACTTGAGGATGATGGAACATGTTTCCAGGTTTTGTCCTACAAAAATATATCATCCCGGCAACAGTCTGTTACTAGAATAATAACATTAGTAACAGCAGTTACTTATAGAGCATTCTCACAGTAAACACAAGTGTAATCAACATGGTGAAGTCATATGTGACTTTGCATTCACAAGTTTTCTTGCATTCTTAAATTACCCACATTCATTTTTTTTTTATTCAAAATAATTAATTTTATAATAAGTATATAATATAAAATCCTGTACATTGACACTGGTGTGGATCCAGTATCACGCAACTAATGCAAGCATTTTCAATTACTGATGCCATTGTAGAAATGTGCTATTAGCCATGATTGATTTATTCAACAAGCAACAAGCATTTTCCCATTTTCCCCAAATTGTAGTATTTGATCAGGTGATCGCAACATGGCGGCACCCATATGAGATGGCCCATATCTCCATAAGAGATGTAAAATAAACCCACTTTTATTAGCCTACTAATATCACTGGAGTCTTTATGTACATCATTATAAACATATTTGTCTAAACTACAATATATTTATCAATGAGCAAATGCACCTGCAGTGTCTTTTGTCTGTCAGGCTTTGTTGGTGACATTCATTTCAAATGCATCCTAAACACTCCTGTCTGTTTTTCAGCGCCGTCATTATTACACACTTGTGCACCGCTAGCACCTTCTTCACATTGCTGTCATGGCTGCCAACATTTTTCAAGGACACCTTCCCTGATGCCAAGGTAAACTGAACTATGGCGTGTAAGAAAACAATCTGTGTCTTATATCAGTGTGTATACTGAGATTTCACTCCTTCTATGTGAGTAATTAATTTCTGAGAAAGAGAGAGAGCTGGTCATGTTAGCATGATGCTGCTGTGGTTGAACTCCAGCAGGGGGCTCCACATCACAGTGCATCAGAATGTGTGTTTGATTCCTATTCGCACAAGTGTATATCCACATGCATTGGACTTGCCTATTGTTCATTGCCTGTTCCTGTGTGCATCTGTCTGTCTGTGTGTGTGTGTGTGTGTGTTTGATTGTATGTCTGCATGTGTGTTTCCTCAGGGTTGGGTGTTTAACGTGATCCCATGGTTTTTGGCCATCCCTTCTTCCCTGTTTAGTGGCTGCCTTTCAGACCATCTAATCAGTCAGGGTACGAAACTACACAAATACACTCACCGTTTCTTGTTCAAAGATATAAGTTTGTTTGTTCCTCATGCTCATGTCTTTTTTGGTAGACAGTAGAAAGGCAATGATCCTTAGCGTCAACGTCTGCACTCTGTAATCATTGTTCTGTCGTGACTTTGCTCTTTCCCACCAATGTTACGAGTCTGTTGTAAATGTCAAGTCTACATGATTGTAACTGACTTATAAAACTGTTAAATGTTCCTCAGCTGGCACACTAATCCTCTCGCTCCTTTCTTTGTCTTTTAAAGGTTTTGATACTGCATCAGTGAGAAAACTCATGCAGGTATGTTTGAAATATACACTCTCTTATGCTCACCAAGGCTACATTAATTTGATGAAAAATACAGTAAAAAAACAGTAGTACTGTGAAATATTGCAATTAAAATAGCCGTTTACTATTTTAATATATTTTAAAATGTAATTTATTCCTGTAATGCAAAGCTGAATTTTCAGCATCATTACTCCAGTCTTCAGTGTCACATGATCCTTCAGAAATCATTCTAATATACTGGTTTGCTGCTCAAGAAACATTTCTTATTATTATCAATGTTGGAAACAGTTGTGCTGCTTAAAAAGTTTGTAGAAACCATGATATATTTTCAGGATTCTTTAAAGGGGTCATATGATGCGATTTCAAGTTTTCCTTTCTCTTTGGAGTGTTACAAGCTGATTGTGCATAGATAAGATCCCTGAAGTTGCAAAGACTAAAGTCTCAAATCCAAAGAGATATTCTTTATCAAAGTTAAGACTCTGCCACGCCCCCCTAAAACGGCTCGTTCTAACACGCCCCCACATATCTACCTCACTATGTGGAAATATTTGCATAATGCCGCCCAAATGTGCATGCAAAGAAAGAAGGCGTGGTTTCAGTAACCGCAGTTAGTGTTGAAGCAGCCATGTCAGGGAGACGCTGTGTGTTTCTAGGCGAAAGCAAAAGCACTTTATTTGGCCTTCCGAAAGTAGATGCATTTAGGAATCTTTAAGATTACTTACAACAGAACAGCAATGCATTTTATGGACGACCGTTTCATGAACCTAGGAGAGGAGGTAATTCTGACTTTGCTATGACAATCTGGCGCTTCTGAATCCGCTACTGTTTTGTTATTAGTTTAAGTATTTGCTATTGACTGTTCAAATGCGGAGTTTTGCACCTCGTGTGTGTGTGTGTGTGTGTGTGAGAGTCTGTCTGTCTGTGTGTGTGTGAGTCTGTCTGTGTGTGTGTGAGTCTGTCTGTGTGTGTGAATGTGTCAGGGTCACATCACAGTGGAGTCAGCTGTCTTAACCAATACCAGCTTCATCACTGTGTCTGTCACGCGACTCTGTTCCACTTTCGGGCTTCAACTGATGGTAAAACTAATGACATTATTTACTGTCTTTACATTTATTTTGAAAGATGAAGCTCACGATTATGGTAAGGGGCGTTACATTTCCGACGAGTGCTTGCGGAGTTCGGCCAATCACAGTGCACTGGGTCAGCTGGCCAGTCAGAGCAGACTGCACTTGTCGGAAGGAGGGACTTTGTAGAAAACTAAGCGTTTGAGAGAGGCGGGGCATATAGGACCTACAATAATGTACAGTATTTGAAAAATAATGTGTTTTTTGAACATTAAAGCGTCAACATATTCTGTTACACCAAATACACAAAATAATGATCTTTAAAAAAGCATCATATGACCCCTTTAATGAATAGAAATTCCAAATTGGCAGCATTTATTTGAAATGGAAATCTTTTGTAACAATAAATGTCTTTACTGTCACTTTTGATCTATTTAATGCATCCTTGCTGAATAAAAATAAAAATGTATTTCAAAAACTGTGTATACAATATGTATTATTGTGTTTTTCAGTTCTTCTCTATGGGCGTCTCCAGTGTGTTTACTCTGTTTCTGTGTGGGACCACTACCTTCCCCACAGCTGTGGCTTTTGTGTCCGCAACTATGGGCCTCACCACATTCAGCCACAGGTAATGTCACTCACTGCTTACTCGTGCATTGAAAAAAATGAAATAGTAGAGCATGGTCATAGCTTGATTTCTGTTAATTCAAGCTCCAATAAATTGTTTGTAAAAGTGTCTGCCAAATGCATGAAAGTAAATGTGAAAATGTAATTGTGTCTCTCTAGTGGGGTTTCAGTGAATGTTCAGGATCTCGCTCCATCCTGTGCAGGGGCTCTGTTTGGTATATAGCATTCTCTCTACTTTAATCCACACTATGATTGCACACTTAAGGCTAACTACATTAGCTTTCGTACCAATGGACAAGAACATTGTTTATTCTAAGTGTATGCATAAGTAGAAAGGGTTTTGATTGGCTGTCAATGGTTTTATTGTTCATCAGCCGAAAAAAAAAAAAAGCTCTGAAAGTGATTGTAGCCAGGGTTATTTTCGTATCATTAAAATAGCTTTTATTCATATTTTGAGCTAGTTTCTATATTTTCTGTTTTCATTTTAATTTTAGTTAAGTTTTTACATTAGATTTAGTCTTTTTTTTTTTCATGCGTTTTTGACTTTTTATTAGTTTTTTTTTTGTTTGTTTGTTTGTTTCAGTACTTAAACTTACTTTATTTCAGTTAGTTGCCAAGTCAACATTTCTATTTTTTTTGTTTGTTTGTTTAGGTTTCTTCATTATTTATTTTCCATTAATGTTGATTTTATTTCAAGTACAATTTTAATTGTTTTTTAATAGTTTTAGTCAATGTTCCTCTTTGTCATTATCGTTATAGTTGCAGTGTGAACATTTTTTTAAAAACTTTGTAGTTATAGTTATTGTTAGAGTTATCATTCTTGGTGTGCACGTATTTATTGTAATTTTACAATAAGCAATATGTCTGCTATTTAAACAGTACAGGGAATATTACCAGTCAGTCTCATTATTTCATTTGTCTTTTCTAAATCTGTAAAATGTTTTGTTTTTTTCTTTCTTTCAGGAGTGATGAATACCTGTGGAGCATTTACAGGCAAGAACAGTATAAAAACATTGATATTTTATAAATGTAAAATTTATATTAATCACTTTATATCAAGGACTCAATGTCAGTTTTTAAGTGGATTGTTAGTGTGCTGTATGTGTTAATGTTGTTGTATGTGTGTTTGTTAGGGGTCATCATGGTGTATTTCTCGGGGTATCTGATCGAGGCCACTGGTTCCTGGGCATCCGTTTTTGGCCTCATCACGGTACTGAACCTGCTGGGTTTAGGAACATTTTTAAGCTTCGCAGAAGCTCGCAGAGTGGACATCGATCTAGCGAAGGGCCGTTACCACAACATCCACATCTGAGAGCACAGGACGGGAGCAGAGCAGCAGAAAGGACAGGCTCTGACAGAAACCTTTCTGAAGAAGGACGTCCCAAACACTCACTGGCTTCTTCATTATGGTTCTTTTATTTTCTGTTCGGCTTTTCTTTGGCTGAAGAGAATCTAGGAGAAGCTGTAGGAGATACTTAACCGATATGGATCTGTTATAGATCACTAGGAGCCACAGTATGAAGTGTGTTACTGAATATTTTGTTAAGGTCCTTGCATTCATTCATTTTTATTTTATCCTGTTGCACTTGTGTTGGTTTATGGTAGCAGTTTCTTTAATGTCATCATTACTGTGACCAAAGCAGTTCAAACCATTAATTAATCAGATGAAGACCAAAAGCTAGAGCTTGAGTGTCTGAGTACTGACAGTTTATTAAATTATTGTTAATACCATTTGTTTTGGCATTGTATGACATTTTAAAATACCTCGTCTCAGACATCTCGGCTGTTTTTCACACTCAAGAGTGTGATAGAGATTACAGTTTGTTACTGCAGAATTAAGAGTATTACTGTCATTTAATGAAACATGTGCTAGGTCATCTTGTCATTGGCTGATCCTTCAAAGCATTTTCTTTGTCTCAGCTGTCTGCCGTTGAGAAGAGTTTCTGATCTTTAAAGGATGTTTTTGTTTCAAACTGCTAGTTTGCTTTTTGTCTTTGATTGATTCAGTCATTAGAGACCTTCTCTCGATGGGTCATTTGCTTGGACCAAGATGTTGCACGATGAAATGATGAATGTATTATGGTGATAAGCTTTATTATGTAGAGACAAGATCCTGAACGTTATATCTAACTGGGAATTATTTGACCAAAAATATTTCAATTCGATTCAAAAACTAAAGCATATGTTTGGCCACAAATAAAATGTTACTGTTTAGTTACGTTAAAGAACTGAAGGAAAAGCAAGGACTCGGAAGGCGCTTTAATGGTTCTTATTTCAATGTGCATTAAAACATGCAACACATTTTTGCTGTTCTTGCAGGCCTATTGCTAGGGATGATCATGGCAGATTTGCAAAGAAACAGGAAAAAAGACTTGAATTGTTATATATCACCATTCTCTGCATGAGACTCAAGGAAATTGTATTTCTTTCCAGAACATAAAATCATAAGAAATATGTTCACAAAGGTTATTTGTTATTAAAATGGTATTTTATACATAGATTAGATATCACTGTGTGTAATATATACAGTAGACAATATTTCAGAAAACGTTTATATTTATTGATTTATATCTGATTTAGAGGTTAGATTGAAAATGTTTATAATCTTTGCTTTATACATATTGTATGTTTTTTCTGCATTCTGTTCTCTCTTGTTCCTGTTTTGACTGATGAAGTTTTATAGAAATGCCATCTCACATAAATAATGTTCCATTCCATTTAATGCAGTTTAATTTGATCTTTAAAGTGTTCTGCATAACTGGATTATAATTGTGGGGTTTGTTCCTTCATCTCAGCTGATAATAACTTGCATTAGAGTAGCGATGACGAAATTTAGCATATTTATTACGCTTGCGTCATTCCTTATTAAACTTACTTCACTCAAAACTAGGAAATACAACAGATGATCTGTGAATTAATGCAGTGTCATACCATCCTGAGTTGAGGGTGAAAGCTGCGTTTCACAGAAAACTGAATCAGTCCATATTGTGTTTTATTTTCGAGACAAATGTCACATGAAAAAGAAATGTAAACAATGTAAATGCAGTATTCTTTACTTGTAAGCATATTTTGCTGAAATCTAAAAGTATATTTTATCAAGATTAATATGTTTTGTGTATTAATTTATACCTCCAACAGAGCGATCCAAGACATTGAAGATGTATTGTGAACCACAACACCAGGAGAGTCTAGAAAATGAGGTTTTACGCACAATTGTTTGCAGTGTTACATAATCCTGCCATTTTATTATGTTTTTTTTTTTTCCCAGATTTTTTTTAATTTTAATTTTATTGTTTCACCTTTGTCCCAAACTGGAACAAATGTTTTAAAATATGAAAATCCATAGTAATTTTTTTGTTTTTCAAACTAGGGTAGTCTAAACAAAGTGTGAGTCATCATCAAAGCATTTCAATATTGTCTGATATGTTTTTATAATATATATTTAAATGTATTTATAATATTTTTTAGATAGCTTATGACTTAAGTTGTGCCATAATTTCCACAATGACTAACTAAAAAAATATAATGTAAGAATTTACCAGGAAGACAACTGTGTCAGTTAAGAACTTGAGATGAAATCTGAGATATGATGAATGACAAAAACAAAGAAAAGGTAAAAAAAGGTCAATAATGGACACTCATTTCAGCCACTTAAGAAAATATAATGCTTTAGTAAATCAAAATTATGACATTAAAAAGTAGAAATTATAAGGTAAAAGTCATAATTATGACAGTCAAAATTATTAGATAGTCATAAATAGTCAAAAGTCATAATTAAGACATAAGTCAAAATATGTGTTTCACTGAAAACTGAATCAATCCTTATTGCATTCTTATTTTAGAGACAACTGTCAGGTAAAAAGAAATGTAAAACAATGTAAATTAGGTATTCTGTATTTGTAAGTGCATTTTGCTGAAACATAAAATAATATTTTCAAGGTATATGTTCTGTGTTTTAATTTCCACCATCAGTGATCCATAACATATTAGCGTTGTATTGAGAGCCACACCACCAGGGGGCAGCAGAGCCCATAAAATAGTGTGGTGAAGTGGGCCTACCTCAGGTTTACAGTCCTCTGACTGAGTCTGGCACAAACATTTCAATGCTGAAAAGAGGCCTTTATGCGTGTAATTGAAAGTGCGTGGGTGGGCATATGTGCGTGTTTAACTGGAGTGTCATGGCTAGCACCTCCCGACTGTAGCATCATTACACCTCAGTTTCCAATCTGGAAACTTCACCAACTTCGCCCAACCATCAACTTCCACACAGCCTTTTTAGTATACTTCAGTTCTGATCATCTACATATATTAACAGACACTTTCACGGAGCTCATTATTCTGAGCAGCCGAAATATATGCCTGCAAGTAGCCTGTGTTGGAAAGGCCAGCGCGCTAATGAATCTTGTAGAGCCATATTGCGGCAACTAGTCGTTCACACTGTTGTCGTAATTCCAGAGCAATATCAGCATAGATGGACGTGCAGGTCTTCCTCTGCTTCTGTCGCAGATATATGGGGTGGCACCATATGGCAGGTCGCTGCGTGCCATGCTGGTGAGTTGGCAATATGTGCGTGTGCCAGGCATCCGTCACCCCTCTCACGGGACTCTCTCAGGCTACCATAGAGACAGATGGCGATGCCGCTTACCGTGGTGGTGGGAAGGGGGGTGAGATCAGGGGCCTGGGGCAAAGTGGGCGACACTGTGTCACACCTGAAGATGAGAGGTGCTTGTATTCATTTGGAATTTCCTCATTTTGATGCATGTATTTATGTACTCTGTGAGTACTATAGAGAATAACGTCCCCAGGCTTTCAGAGTCTGATATGGTTAATGTCCAGACTGTTTGAGTGACAATATCCAGATCTCTGCTTATGTGTGGATGAATGTTTGTTTGTGTGCGATTACGCAGATTACAGTGTTGTATTCTCCAGCCATTTTACAGATGCAATTTTATTTTATACCCTTGTCCCAAATTGGGACAAAGGTTGTAAAACAAAAAAGAAAGAAAATGTTGAGCATTTTGAGATACGATGTGTGACAAAAATAAATATTAGAAAAATAGAGAAAAATCAAGGTAAATATATGGAAGCCTATTTCAGCCACATAAGAAAAATAAAATCTGGGTAAATCATAATTACGAGATAAAAAATTCATGATTATGATATAAATAAAATTCGAAAGTATGAAATAGTCATAATTATGATGACATAAAAAGTTGAAGGTATGACATACTTAGAGATTACAAATTGAAATGATGACATAAAAATCCAAAATTATGACAAAATTATGAGATCAAAAGTTTTAGTTTTGACATAAAAAGTAAAAAATATGACAAAAATGTTTTAAAAATACATAAAAGGTCATAATTATGACATAATTATGACAACTATTTATCAAAAAATCTCAAAATACAACTTTTTATATAAAATGATTTGTAATAGTGTAATTACTTAGTATTTCATCATTTTAATTTTTTATCGCTGAATTATGACATCCCATATATCACAAAACATATAGGATTTGGACATTTTTTCTACCAATGTTATTTTAATTGTGTCATTTCCTCCACAGAATGCTTTTAAACACAATGCATCATTTGAGATGTGTTGGAAATGATAGTGTGCTGGAAATGATCATAAGGTTCAGAAGGAAAAAAAAAGAAAAAATGAAAGAATCCTCCAATGGTACATATATAGGAAGGTCCCATGCATTTACAGTTGAACTGGAGAGACAATGACTGTATGTGGGTTTTATTTTACATGTGTACACGTGTTTATTAACACATCCATCAGCTTTCAATCCACATGCCATAACGGTCCATTCAACAAAAGTTTACATGCCGCGTGAATATGGCATGGTGAGAGATTCTGATGATGTTTTAACATTGACAATAGATTTTAATGACTTTTAAATGTCTATAATCTTAAAAACATAAATGATTCTAAAATAAAATCTTGATATGTCCCATTACTAATCTTTTGGTTTAGTGAATTTGAACAACATCAGAACTGAGGTAGGGCACTGTATGTTTTCGGGATATTATTGAATGTAACACAGCTGGTTGTGACATGCCATAATATCACAGTTTTTACGTATCTTAAGGATCGTGGCAAAGCCCTTAATTAACTCACGCGGGAAGTGACAGAGGAACAGCCCCCTGCGTGCATTATTGGTTTTCGTCACAATGGAGGAGTAAAGAGCCTGTCAGAGGAGCGGGAGATGCGCCTGAGTGAAATAGCGCTCTTAATTACTAATTAACTTCAAGCTAATGACAATGTCACTGTGTCGTAGTCTCAACGAATGTCCCCCCCAAACTCAGACCTGATCTGCATGTTAATTAGTCTAACACATGCACTGTTTAGTCTCCATAATAAAAATGATTTATATTATAGATATCAAATTCATAAGAATACATTTTATTGCACTTAAAATTTTTTGGGAACACAATTCCAGTCCCAGAACAACAATAGAGACTACTTTAATAATTTAATAGAGTATTTAGTGAACAAATTCATATTTTTAGAGACTGCTGAACACACACACACACACAAAAGACTTGGAAATATAGTCAATAAATAAACAACAACAAAGATATTCTATGACCACAAGAAAGCTCCAAGCTCCCATCTCTCTCTCTCTTCTGTTAAAGGCTGAGCCCTGTGGCTATAAACTCTCCTTCCACTAACTAAATTACTACCACTGTTTTGCGTTCCCTGCAGAGCGACTCTAGTGTTGCTGATCACCAATCATTTCCTCCCGCTCACATCTCACACAAACGTGCGCGTGTCCAGATATGTTGATTTCTGTCAATTATCTCAGTCAGGTGTTGGCCTCCTGGTCAGCATATGGCCGGCGTTACACACACTGTCCTGTAGCTCGGCACAGAGAGGGACACTATTTTAATGGAGCCCTCCGGGACAGGACCCCACACCTGCGCTCATGTCATGCTAAGGAAGTGTCGGTCAAGCACCCATATAAAATAACAAGAGGTGTTGCAAGAACTCAAAACATTCTCATTGTCTCAATGAAGCCTGTACCAGATAATCATGAATGCCACCTCTGTAGATGCGCTAGTACCGTTTGGCAATGCAAAGAGCAAAAATTAGACAATGAAACTCAATCAGACAATATTATCCTGCTTTACATACAGACAACAGGAGAATTAGTACATGTACAGCTGAAGAAGCAGAAAGCTTCTGAAGCCAGAAGGCGAAAACAAGAGTGAACATAAATTTGATGTGATGCCCAAGTTGCTTCTTTTTTTGTTTGACAGGTAATATATTTATTATTGTGTAGACCGCTACTAAACTCAGTGTGATTTCAGTGTAATTTACATAAAATAACATGGGGTATTGGTACCAACACTAGCTAAAGAACTATGAATGCCCCTTAAAATAGGGTGCAAAAACCATAAAAGTAGTATAAAAGTGGTCCATTCAGCTATATATAAGTCATACAATAGCTTTGGATCAGAAAGAGAACAAAATTAAAATCAGCGTTCACTGATAATTTATCCTCCAGTGAGATACTGAAGGAATTGTTCACCCAAAAATGAAAATTTGCTGAAAATTTACTCACCCTCAGGCCATTCAAAATGTAGATGAGTTTGCTTCTACATCTGAACAGATTTGGATAGATTTAGCAGCATTATTTCACTTGCTTACCAATGGATCCTCTGCAGTGAATGGGTGCCGTCAGAATGAGAGTTCAGACAGCTGATAAAAACATCACAATAATCCACAAGTAATCCACATGACTCCAGTCAATCAGCTAATGTCCTGTGTAAAGCTGCATGTTTGTAATAAAGAAATTCATAATTATCTATCTTTAAGGCACTTTAATTGTAAACCGTTGCTTCCAAACAAAATACCATAATCCATAATAACCCTTCCTCCAGTTCCTCCATCCTCTGTTGTCCTCTCACATCAAAATCCACCAACATATCTGTTTAGAACTGTTTTCACTTGTAAACGGCACTTGATCTGTGCATTTCTCTCCTGATTCGGAAGAGATGACTTTTCCACTGGAGAAAGTAATATTATGGATAAAGGACTCTTTTAGCTGGAAGCAACAGTTTTAAGTTAAAAATGCCTTCATGATGAATTTGTTTATTACAAACATGCAGCTTTTCGCTTCACCAGACATTAATTGATGAACTGGAATTGTGGATTATGTGTGGATTATTATGAACAAAGCATTTACACCGATTTTGTGATTCAAATGATTCACTGAAAAGATTCAACCCAAAACAAATTATTTGTTTACAAATTTGACGTAGCACCTTTTCTCATTTACAGTTATGAAAATATCAAGGAGAGCTAGGCCACGTCAAGTTTTTTTAATGAATTAAATTTGACTTAAATTCACACATATTTCAGCTTGATTCTCACATAAAGGCTATCATATGATTTCTGAAAACTTGACATACAGTATGTTATACAGTTGACATAAGTCATACAGGCCAACTTTTATGATACCGTTATGCTGCTTTCTTTTTTGAAGCTTTAACACTCTAGTCCTCATGAAAAAGAGCTACCAACAAAATCGTCAAAACATTATCTTTTGTCTTCCCCAGGAGAAAATAAGTCATTCAGCTTTGGAACAAAATAAGGGTGAGTAAATTAAGACATAATTTCATTTTCAGTTGAACTGTGCCTTTAAAGTTATTTGTTGAGGACAGCTGCTGTTATTTGGGACTGTCTGTATTTCTTACCATTGATTGTTCTGATATCGTTGATAGAAAGAGACAGAAGAACACAGAAATATGCTCCTGACAGTTAGTTCTCTAGTCTACTTTTTTTAAACACACACACACACACACACACACACACACACACACACTGCAACAAATGGCAAATGTATGTTTACAGAACAATATGATGCATTGCTCTGGCAGGGAGTTGTCGTATGCTGGCCTCTTCAGAAAATAACTTTCCTTCCAGGCTGAGGGTCTCAAATGATCACACACAACAATGTGTTTAATACTCACTTAATTCTCGCTGTGCTCATTGAGGAGCACGTTTCATAATTGTACAAGTGATAGTGTTGTATGTTCTTAAAGGTATAGTTCACCCAAAAATGAAAATTTGATGTTTATCTGCTTACCCCCAGGACATTCCGGCGCTTGCGTAAACTACGCCAGAGCGCGTACACACCTCACTCACGGATGCTGTGCGCGCGCCCAAAGACAGTTGGACATAGTGGTGTATTAGAGGTAAAAAATTATATAAATACTGTTCGGTTTCTCACACAAACCGATCGTTTCGTGTCTTAGGACATCAACGTGTCGTCACGAGCCGCAGGGTTTAATTTGGATTTGTCTGTGCATGTTTTTTTTACCCTCATAGATTTTGTTACTATTGCCATGCATTATACGACTGATAGACTGCCATGGTTAAAGTTAAAAATCATCATATGTGTTCTACTGAAGAAACAAAGTCACCTACATCTTGGATGCCCTGGGGGTAAGCAGATAAACATCTAATTTTAATTTTTGGGTGAACTATCCCTTTAAGACCTGGACAAGAAGACTTCCTATCAAAGGATCTTTATTAGCTCAGAGCTTTGGTGAACCGCTTCAATCCTCTGACAGCCTCCCCTTTGTTGATTATCAGCTCATTACGCAAGGAAATTTCATTCTCTTGTTTCAAACTGAGCAGTCGCTGTAAGTCATTAGCTCAAAATGTGTCATCGCTTATCAGCAAAGCTTTGCAGCACTAAAATAGCTGAGCTTCTTTTAGTCTGGTAAAGTTAACGGGATGGGCTCAAACAAAAACTAAACTTGTCATCATTTATTCACCCTCATGTTGTTCCAAGCTCATTTTCTTCCTTCAGTGGAATCAGAATTTCTTCAGAAGATATTTCAGTAGAATTTCAAAGTGTCTGTTTTCCATACAATAAAAGCATATATTAACCAGGTGCTGTCAAGCTGACAAGTAAAGTTTCCTGATTTCAATTCAGAATGTTCACTGATTGTTTTCAGCGGTCTAGTTTATCTAATAAGTCTTCAACCCTGCTCCTGGGGACCCACTGTCCTGCAAACTTTATCTCCAGCCTGCTTCAGCATACCCAGCCTATGATTTTTCAAGTAATCCTGAAGATCTTGATTAGCGGGGTCAAGTGTGTTTAATTAGGGTTGGAGCTGAACTATGCAGGACAGTGGGTCCCCAGGAGCAGGGTTGAATACATGATGATGGGCAATAAAACAGTCACTGGCAGTTACCTCTTAAAAATAAAGGTTCTAAAAGGGGGTTTTTGCAACAAAGCCATAGAATAACCATTTTGGGTTCCTTAAAAAAACGTTTCAGTAAGTTTGTAAAATAACCATTTTCCACTATAAAGAACCTTTTGTGCAATGGAAAGGTTCTATGGATGTTAAAGGTTCTTCATGGAACCATCAATGCCAATAAGAACCTTATATTTTGAGCTGTGAGGTCACGTAATATGAAATAAACATTGTGTGTCTGAATTAAAATATTGACATATGTAAACATTCAGATGACTTTTCGTTTTGTTCAACGGAAGAAATATGGGACAACATGTGGGTGAATAAATAATGACAACATGTTCATTTAGTGGTGAACTGTTCCTTTATCGTTAAACAGTGTTGTTCAGGAAGCAGTTTGTTTTGCATTCAAAACAGCATTTTTACATATCTTGTGCCACAAAAACACAAGTGCACGGCTAAATCTCTCTCTGTGCTTCTGTCCATGCCCTGTGTCTCTTTCCCCCTCCACCAGCTCTCTGTCGTTCACTAAAGTTTGGCTGTCAATCAGATCTACCCTCCGGCTATGTGCACTGATTAAAAACCCCCAGAGATAAGGAGACCTAAATTAGATTTCAATAAGGCCATTGAATATTCATAACAGGAAAACATCTAAAGGTAAATGCTTTTTGATCTCGGCTTACAAATACCACTTGTGTGCATTCCCAGGTCCTTTCACTCGGGCTCCAAGTGTCGCTGTGCCACGGTGAGCCGGTCCGGCTCCTCCGGGGGATGCGGATGATACTGATGACAGCCTCCATGAAAGAGGCTGGCCATTAATTATGTTTATACTAAAGGGACTCAATAGAAAGGTCACCCACACTAAGCATCCATTAATTAGTACAGCGGGAGAAGTTGACTGGGTGAAAAAGATGGAAAAGAAACTGACTCGCACACATACGGAGGACTCCATTAAAGCAGCGGGATACTATTATTGAATAAGTTTAGAGGGTGTGTGCGAGCGAGAGCTCCAGCCGGACCATAAACCATTCTCCAGACAGCTTATTTATGTCGTTTTCTACAACTTCTGGTTTTACGTCTTTAATGAAAATGCCAGCAGAGTGTGTGGTGCGAGTAGCTAATATCCATGTTTCTAATGATATTATAGCTATAAACCCAAAGGCTAATTACAGTTCTTTATTTGTAATATATGCTTTGTATCTCGTTGTTTTTAATTAATTTACATTTAATCAATGTACTTCTATAGGTGAAACTAGGGTCAAGGACTTCAGATTTGTGTTTCGTCATTCATTTGACTGCAGGAGTGCATAAAAAATACTATGCATACTCTTCTGTACTACATAGGAAGCTATGTAGAAATGTATCTGCAAAATATTTCTGTTGAAATTCTGAAGTGCGCATCCAATGGACACTTTATTATGAAATTGTAGGTCACATGACAATGCCAACTTGGTGGATGCACCATTGCCAGGTTTGCAAAAACACAACCCGGGACTGTACAAATCCAAAACAAGACCATAGTTGCTTATCAGTGTTGGGGGTAACGCATTACAAGTAACGCGAGTTACGTAATCAGATTACTTTTTTCAAGTAACTAATAAA
>NW_015549558.1:941760-944938 GCF_001515605.1 Sinocyclocheilus anshuiensis | reverse complement strand
ATGTTAAATAACACAAATGTATCTAATCCCATTTTATTAACCAATGTCTTTGCTGCTGACCTTTGATGATCCAGTTCAACCATACTAATAAGCAAAAATAACTTTAGAGAAACTAACAATTGTGCTTCATTGTTTTTTTTTTATTGCTGAAGAGTGTTGAACCTTCTTCTCCTGCGTTCTACTGTACAGACGTGAATTTACTTTTGCTTCAGGCTGAGGTTTATTCATTACACTTTTTGGTGCGAAAGGGCTTTTATATTTGCTATAAATAGAACTTCTTATATTAAAAACAATCAAGCCCTGTTCATATTTAAAAAGTAATGTGAAAGTAACGCAAAAGTAATATAACACATTACTTTCCATAAAAAGTAACTAAGTAACGTAATTCGTTACTTTTTTAGGGAGTAACGCAGTATTGTAATGCATTACTTTTAAAAGTAACTTTCCCCAACACTGTTGCTTATAGTATCACAGTTTCCACATCGACAATAGTAAAAAATGTTTCTTTAATCAGCATATTAGAATGATTTCTGAAGGATCATGTGACACTGAAGCCTGGAGTAATGATGCTGAAAATTCAGCTTTGCTATCACAGCAATAAATTACATTTTGAAATATATGAGGAGTTCAGATGCAAAAGCCTCTAAGTGCTGTCTGAAATTTTATTCTAAACTTAGCATTTTTTCAGGCTCCTATGTGTAGGTTCAGTAATTTTACTTTAATGGCAATATATAGGTCATTTTCTATGCCATTAAAGTGAAAGAACTGAACATAAATATAGGAGCCTGATAAAAATGGTCATTTTAGATGAACATTTCAGATGGCACTTAGAGGCTTTTGCATCTGAACTCTTCATATTCACATAGAAATCAGTTCTTTCAAATTGTAGTAATATTTCAAAATGTTACTTTTTTACTGTATTTTAGAAATGCAGCCTTGGTCAGTGTAAGAGGCTTCTTTCAAAAACAATAAAAAAATCTTGATGACCCCAAACTTTTGAACAGTAGTGTATATTTTATGAACAGATGAGAAGTTCTTCATTAAATCCAGTACATACTCTACAGCAGTGTTTCTCAACCCTGGTCCTGAGCGCCCCCCAACACTGCACATTTTGTCTCCCTTATCTGACACCCATTTCAGGTCCTGGAGTTTCTTTTAATGAGCTAATGAGTTGAATCAGGTGTGTTTGATTAGGGAGACACACAAAATGTGCAGTGCTGGGGGGCGCCCAGGACCAGGGTTGAGAAACACTGCTCTACAGTATTGATTTCCGACAGTTAAAATATCTGGGACAACTGAAAACGCAACATGGTTATATTCAGAATAGAATACTAGAGAACTGCATACTCTAGTGTCTACTGTGTACTGCCTACTATTTTTAACAGTAAGGCTATGTGAAACAGAACAGATTAAGCATTGTTTCAGACAGCAGTGCACTACATTACTGCCACATGATGTCATAATGTTGCATATTTATTGTGCATTTTTTTATCTAATATTGTGTAAAATGGTCTTAACTTTTGGCAGGCCATGCAAGAATATAATATAATATAATAAAGAATTGCTAAAAATCTTGGTTTATATTACTTCCAGTTCACAGGAAATGGAAGTTCAAATTGAGTGCATTGCATTGTGGGATAGAGTGTGCTTCATTTTATGCTAAAATATTAAATATAAAATATAGATTAAGAATAAAAAACATCATTTGGCATAATATAGGCTGGTCTCGCCCTCCTCCCGCATGTTTGAGGCGAGTGTGTGCTGTGTGTGAAGAGAGAGGACTGGTGTAGTTTGTGCCTGAGGCTGTGCTGTGACAGTCAGCCCAGAACGTTTGGCTAAAAGACTCGACCAGACATCAGGAAACCAAAATGTCATTTAATGATGGGGCCAGTGGGAATCTCCATAATAATACTGCATCGTTAAATGAAGATTTGACCCTTGACACTGCTCTCATAGTGTCATAGGAGAAATTTTCTGTTTCAGCATCATTATTGTTTTAAATATTTCTGATGTATGTAACTGCCATTAACATAACAAACTCTCTGTTTCTGTAAATATAAAATGCACATCTAAAGATAATTAATTCAGTCAAAATGATTTGGTTTTGGCATAGTGGTCACTAAAACCGCCACCATATTTTCTTCTTTTTTATGTTCAATCCCTCTTTCTTTTTCTCTCTCACTCTTTCTCTTGCACCAGATGATGGTCATTCTGTTGCCAGGCAATCTGGTCTGTCAGATTCACACTTGCTTTTACCCCCAGATTTCTCGTTCTTTACTCGCTCTTTCTCCAGCTATCTCTCTCTCTCTCTTTTCTTTCTTAAATCAGGACTGTAATCTCTCATATACCATTAGATTAAGAAAAAAATACAAAACACCTTTCGGTTGTGTTATCTATATTGGACAGTGTATTTGTGTGTGTGTCAGGTTTTGCAAACATCAAATGTATTATAAAATCGGAAATTACCTACATTTTAAGCATCATATGATGGTCAAGAGGAACACGGCTTAATAAACACACTAAATAATGTCTTAATTAAGATTTTAAAATGTAAGGTTTGTTTGAGGATTAGTTTTAGGTGTAGAGGATAGAAAAACACATATGTGTGTGTGTTTCTATTTATTTGTGTTGCACCTGAAGGAATGAGTGAACTGAGTGAAGGTCACTGGGACCGTACAGGGTCATAGCCTGGCCTGCAGCGTGCAGCGAGGGCCGTAGGCAGTAAGCATGTATATAATCGAACAGTAATCATACAAATATGCATATTTGTGTAGGCATGTCGACTCACATGAGCATAGGAAGCTAATGCTGGTATGTCAGGTGAAGTTTTATGAAAAGAAAAACACAGGAAGAGAGACAATGTTTTGTGTTTGTGCGCAGACGAGTGCATGGAGGCAGGTGGTGGTCTGGAGGGCTGGAGCAGCGGTGTGTGTGTGTGTGTTTATCTTTTCAGTCCTCAGGCCCTGTTCAGAGATGCGAGGTTTCATGCTAGCTGGGCTCCTGCAGTCTGAGAGGCAGCTGTGAAGGAGACAGGTATGTCTGCCACACACAGACACACACACACACACACACACACACACACACACACACACACATAGGGATTGTTTCTTGCTTACATTCCATCTCACATGTTCAAAGAGCCAGAGGTGAATTTTTCCTACATTTCTTAGGAAAAGAG
>NW_015549558.1:933777-941750 GCF_001515605.1 Sinocyclocheilus anshuiensis | reverse complement strand
TAAATACAATGACCTAAACACACCTTTTCCATGATGAGTATGTTTTCAGATTCTAAATTACAATTAATATTGATATATTTTTGGGACATATTATTTCTAAGAAATAATATCACATAGAATATTTTTATATAATTGAATAATTTTAGTATATTATATATTTTAATAAAATATGCAATATAATATTTTAATTAAATATGTTTTACTACACCATATTAATTCATCTTCCAGGTCACGTGGTGCAACTGAATTTAACTGAACTGAATCAACATTGACCTCACTTGAGCTGATTAATGACAATATTGCCTTCTGTAGAGCTGCTTGTAGCTGAAATGAACTCAATTCATAATTAATTACCTTTCAAACATTGACACAGTTATTAAACTGTTATTAAAAATTGAGCTAGATTGTGCTGAATAAAAACAATATTATTTTCTGTAGAGACTGATGAACTTGAATTAGTTTCACAACAGATTTTACAAAATTAAGTTATTTTCCTGTTTATTAATGTTAAGTTGCTTTAAAACATTTTGTATAAACTCTGAATTTTTTGTATAAACCAAAAACAAACAAAAAAAAAACATAAAACAGGAAGTGAAATCTGGCAAACATTTGGCAATTTTATGATATGGCAAAGTTAGTTCAGTTTGTAAAACTGTCATGCGGTGCAACACACAACTCTTAATGAAATTTATGAATTAGTAATTCATCATATTTAATAAAAAATTAAATAGGGAAAGAAAAAAATTACCTCTGATTTTTTTTATAATGATAATTAAGAAGTGTGCACTGATTACATGTTTTCAAACCATATGAAACGAATGTGAATACAAAGAGTTCATATCTAAGAACTTGGATTTTTCCTTGTTTTTATCTTGTTTTATGTTATTGGCCTAGATATTAGTAGACTCGATTGAATATTCGCATATCCAGTTAGACAAAGCATTTATCAAGCATGCCCTTTTTCCTCTCAGACATCAGTCAGTTCCAGTTAACCGGTCGGTTTATCAGTTCACCAGTTAGTGGGTGTTATAACATGGAAACGTGAAGTTTTCATGCACCATCGGTTCAATGTTTTAATTGTGCCAGTAATTGAATAAGGAGTGTCCGTGCGCGCTGTGTGCACGCCTGCGTGATGGTGCGCTGCTCGGCACCGAGATGCCAGGTGTCTCCAGGTGTCTGCGTCCTTTATCACATCAGAAAGCAATCAGTCAAATGCGACAGCCCCCAGTATCACTCATTGCCTTTGAAAACACGAAAGAAAGCAGCAGGGAAAGAAGGAGCGGGAGAGAAAACGATGGAGAAACGGAAAGCAGAGAGAGCGCCTCAGCAACATGTTCACCTCCCAGGCAAACGTAAGCCTCCCGGGCCCGAATCTCCACCGAGGCGGCAGAGTGAAGTAAGAGGGTTAGAGAGCTTTTATTCAGAAGCTCCAATACAATCCCACACAGTCCTTTACTCATCTCTCCATATCCCAAACCCATCTCCAAATGTTTCAGGCCAGCCAGATCCTCTCTCCCACACTCGCTCGCCTGTCTCGCTCTCCCTCTGGTTTCGTGGTGGGGCCAGATGTCCAGGTTGACACAGCGCTTACGGCGTTTGACTTAATAAAAAACCGGGCTGGCTGTGGGTAAAGGGGGATTAAAACAGGGCCTGAGGCGCTGGTGTTAGATTGAAAACATCCTGGGCTGCTTTGTATGGAGATTTGCATACACCCAACCCGTGCGGGGCTGGTCCATCTGCTAGAGTGCATTGTCCCCGCACAACACAGTGCGTTTAAATATTTCACATCTCCATTTACCACGAGGGAGAGAGAGGGAAAGAGAGGGTGAGGGTGAGAGGCACAAAGAGACGGAGGGGGAACGAAGAAGAAAGAGAGAATGATTTGGCATGTCTTTGAATTTGAACAGATCCCAAATGTGCTTCCATCACTGTGTAAACAGCTCTGGCCAGGTTTTGGCAGAGCGTGGGCCATTCAAATATCTCATTTTGAATTCCGCTGTGACAGGTGAGAGCAAAGCTGGAAACAAGTAGCAAAAAAAAAAAACCACACGCTCGAAAACAAACCTGATTGGGGACCAACAGCAAACTTAATTGAACCCCCTTTGTCTAAGCTCATGATTTTTGGTTAGTCACCTCACATTTATTTCTATAGCACATTTCAAAACAACAAATGGTGACCAAAACACTGCACAATAATTAAATTAAGACATAAAATAAAGAGATTTAAAGGGACTGGTCACCCAAAAAATGAAAATTCTGTCATCATTTATTTATTGTAATTTCCCTGGTTCTAAACCACTATAAATTTCTTTCTATCATATAACACAAAACGTTTTTTTTTCAAGAATGTAACGGTTTTCCACAGTGACTTCAAAAGATGGCCACTTTGATGATACTGTCATTTCAGAGCTTGATAGTCCGAATCATATTAAATAATACTTTTGACCTTTTTCATTTATTCATTCATTCATTCATTCTAAAATAAATAAATAAATGTGATTTTACATACATTTTAGGTTACCTGTCAAAATATTTTTTTTTACAGTGCATAGACTATGGAGAAAAGATATTATTAAGTTGAAATTTAAAAACATCTACAGTGGGAGACGCTCTAAAGTGGACAGAAGTTGACTATTTAATGATCTTTGTCCTACTGTCTTAAAAATGAAGATTCCAAAAGGGGGTTTTCACAACAATGTTAAGAGGTATTTTCTTAAAAAGAACCTTTTTTTTCTTAGTGTGAAGAACATTTAAAAAATATGAAGAACCATTTTAAACTATAGAGAACATTTTGTGCAGTGGAAAGGTTCCACAAATGTCAACGGTACTTCATGGAACCATCAATACCAATAAAGAACCTTTATTTTTAGGAGGAGTCTGACACTAAGGGCCCTATTTTAACGATCTAAGCACATGATCTAAAGTGAACGGCACAGGTGCACTTAGGGCGTGTCCAGATCCACTTTTGCTAGTTTAACGGTGGGAAAAACGGCCTGCCTGCCTGGAGCATGGTCTAAAAGGGTGTCCCTATTCTCTTAATGAGTAATGGGTGTGTTTTGGGCATAACGTGTAATAAACCAATCAGAGTCTCATCTCCCATTCCCTTTAAGAGCCAGTTGCGCTCGTGCCATGGCGGATTTGCTATTTACACGGCGGAATTTGCAAGCGCAAAGACAGAACGCGGCTCCAGAGATGAAACGGAGCTGCTCGTGCGCAAGCAAATAGGTTGCCTAATTCTGATACATGCAATGACTATCCATTATGACATGTAGGCATTTTTATATTTATGTAGCCTACACAATAATAATCTTTTACACTGCAATCCTTGAATTTTGTATATTTGGCATGTTTGTGTGCTGCTGTGCATTCCTGTGTGTGTGTAATAAGCAGAGCGTACGCGCGTTGTGGACCCGCCTATACTAACGCGCTCTTTAAATAACACACAAAAAAAACATTGACTTTAGACCAGGTTTTTGTTGGTCAATGGCGCAGTCTATTTCAGTTGCCTCAAAATAGCAACGCGCCAGCAATGCACCTGAACACGCAGACCAGCATGCCCATGAGCGCACAAATGGGCGTAAATGCATTTGCTATTTAAACAACGTGGCGCAGGACGTGAAAATGACAACTGCGTCGGGTTGAAACTAGCACAAAAACACTTGCGTCGCGCCTGGCGCCGCATTGCACCAGGTGTATGATAGGGCCCTAAGACACAAGTTCACAAATGTAAGATGAATTTAAGCCATGTAGGCTCTTAAAAACAATTAGTATGGCCTTAAACTGAATCCTAAAGTGAACTGGAAGCTATGAGACACCTTAAAAGGACAAATCTCTATTCCTGGTTGCACAACAGGAACCAGAACCTGAGGACCTCATTATGTGTTAGCATCTCATAAATGAGTGTTTGATGCTAATAGCATGTATATAGATGTTCCAGAAGTGGAAATTTAAAATGGCCCAAACACATTAGTCATTAGGAAATAAATAACTGAACTGCAGGCTGCTGACATTTCTGGGTTTTGTGATTCATCCTAGCAGCTCCACTGACACTTGTCATTTACTTATATCTGGATTTTTAAAACACTGCTTTAAAATATATATTTTTTAACTTTTTTTTTTTATGCATACATTTACCACCTTCACAAACATTACTAATGTATATATTTTTCAGTTTTTCAAGGCAAATGGAAACTGGCTTCACTGAAATTATAATTTTATGAAGTCATCCTTGTGCCTCAAACCTCTTTGTAATATTAAGTCCATAACTCTGACAATATCCAGTGAGTGGCACTAAAAGGTTAGTGCTCTATCGTGTTTGAAGATAATGTACTACCTACAATAAATCTAACCAATAGTGTTAACAAAAGCAAATGTGAAATAACACCGCATTTGCTGAAGCAACCATGCCATTTTAGCTTGCTTCTACAAGTCTTTGAGCTCTTCTATTGTGACTCATGGGACTATTGTGTTTCATGGGACTCAGGTACCAGGTGAACTAACAAGCAAGTTTACCATGTCAGAAAAGTAATACATATGAAGTAAACGTGTTTTGAGGTTATAATATAGTATTGTACAAGGAACTGTGTAAAAAGTCTTTATTAATCAATAGTCTGCCCCGTAATCATAATTTGTGTGGTGTTTTAATGCAAACTGCAGTGATTTTTATGCATTGGTCATTTTGGAGCTTTGCAAACATGTAGATAGAGGCACGTTTTTCCAATAATATGTTGGATAAAGAGTTTAAAAATGAACAATGTACACAAAAGTTGATATTTTGAAAAAAATGTCTCACTGTTTTTCTGTCCATACAAGTCAGCGGGTTCCAGTGTTGTTTGGACCCCATTGACTTTCATTGTATAGACACCAGTTCTTTAAAATATGTCTTCTTGTGTTCAGCAAAAGAAAGAAACTCATGCAGGTTCAGAACAATATGACAGTGAGTCAAGATTCATTTTTGGGTGAGCTAACCCTCTACGTTTTAAATAACAGGCTGCAGGAGTGGATCAGGGAGAAGGCAGTTAAGGTAAAAGTCAACGGCGAAGAAGTGGGCCAAGCCACCTGGCAGCACATCCACGCCGATCTCACACCTATAACACCACCACGCCAAACACACAAATGCATCAGAGATGGACGTGAGGGAAGTGTGGACTGAACGGGGGAGGATTTTGGAACACGGTGCCTGGTCAAGCTGTCTTCTCACTCACATGTCCAAGAACACTGTAAAATACATCCACAGACATTTCATCAAAAATTAAACAAGATGTCCAGGCCTGCGATTAGGTGTACGTCCTGTCACTGCCGTCCCAAAGACACAAAACAGTTTAATATATGAATATCGGTGCAGGTCGGGAGAACAGCTGTATCGCTGTCACTATGGGATTTGGATCATTAATGAAATTTGTGCCAAAAGTCAGTAGACAGATTCCGTTTTAGCCACATAATGGAGACACAGCATATCCTCTGTTAATCTGGATTAACTGCAACAATGAACCATTCTTTAAAAGCCATTACACCCCTCTCTCCTGAAATAGAGTGCAAAAGGTACATGGCTCATACAAGAGTACAAGACAACACAATCAGTCTAATGGTTCGCATTAGTTATGTGCCAAACGCTTGGCTTTTTACTTTAGATCCCACTAAATAAATATGGCACACAGATCATAGTAATTAAACCAATCCCTTTAAATCACTGCAGATTCTCTTCTAGGCGTCGTCCTCGGTGGTAAACGTCGCTTAACAGATTAAGTCATCTGGGACAGTGGGCAGACTCACTGTGTGGGTGAAAAGTGCTCGTAATTTCCTTGGGACAAGGACGCCTCTTGAAACTTTTCTGACCCTGACCCACAGGAATCAATGGGTTATGCACGAACGCAAATAGATGCAGTATTGTGCGAGCAAACACACAAACACACGGAGCGAGTGGACCACTGCAGCGCTGTCAGCAGGAGGCCAGAGCTGATGGACATTCTGGTTACGCAACTCAGCAGATCACAGCCATTAGAGACAGGTGGCCTACCACGCTATGTGTAGGTGTGTGTGTGTTAAAGAGAAAGAGAGAGAGAGAGAGAGAGTGGGGGATGATAGAGACATGGATGGATGGATGGATGGATGCAGTGCATTATGACCATATGAATATCTATGACAACCTAAAGGCCCTGATATACTCACAACAAAGTTCTTTTTTCAGTCTTTGCTTGGGGAAAAAATAAGTTTGAAATACTTTTGCAGGGGTTTAATGTTAGTGAGCATCCAGATGCTGCCCGCGGTGCTGGGAGCAGTGTTCAGATGAATATACAAATTTGTACTGTGCACTATCCTCTCAATAACAAAATAAACAAACAAGAAACTGATAGCGGTGAGAAAGCAGCAGTTAAGAAAAGTGTCTGATCATAGCGATGTGGACTCAGATAACAATTTAGGTTATAAAAAAGGTTGTGGGAACATTGTTTTGAAAGGTTTCTATTCACCATATTTTTCCTGTAAGTGTGGGCGCGGCCATTTGTACATTTAATGTGTCTGGCTTCCAGTGTCATCCGCTTCCAGCTATTTTTAGCTGTACAAAACAGCTCGTTTTGCTGCTTGATATTGCAAACTGGTGTGTCTAACTATATTATTTTAATGTATTATCTTAATTATGAACACACTGGTTTGTAGTACAAACAGTTTTACCATTTAATGCACTTTGTTATTCTTCTCGCAATACAGTGGCTAATGAACCGGAAGTCTCGCACATTCACAGAGAATGGCTTACTTCCACGTTGAAAAATAAGGTGGATGACGCTGAAATGTCCAGTTTTCTTGTTGTGATTATAACATTATTTAAAGGTTACAAAAACGTTTCTCACAATATTTTACTAACTTTATTTTTACCCAAAATATAACGCTATTTGAACATTTATTTGTAATATTCTAAGAACATTAAAATGTCTAGTTTGTTTGTCATGATTATAATGTTATTTAAAGGTTACAAACACATTTTTAGAATGTTCATCAAGTACAAATAACATCTTAAGGATGTCTCGTGAAATTCATTCTAAAAACGTTTTTTCCTCAACGTTATGACAACATACCAAATATTAATAAGGTTATAAGAACGTTCCATAAACATTACTTTAGGGAAAGTTTTGTCCTAACATTTAAATAACTTTTAAAAAATGTCAGTGAAATTTGTGAGAATGTTTCCTGTTAGTTGGGGATATATTTGCATGAGCTCTGCAATTCGGCAATCCAGGCAACTCACGTCAGGTCACATTTATTTATATAGCACTTTATAAAATAGCCTTCTTTAAAGCAAGTAGCTTTACAGTATTAAACATTTTAAACAGCGTCACTTTCAATTAGATTTTTCTGGAAAATGTTATTATAAGTTTCCATTTTTTTCTGGAAAGTTCACTTTGGCAAGCTGTTTCGAACTCCCAAATCAAACTCTAAACAAACTTCAGTTTGGCCATGTCATCACCCAAGTTTTTTTTTTGTTCTGTTTAAGGAATATCGGACCTTAATATTTTAAAACATACTTTGCCAGTCAAATGTCTTTTTTTCCATTCAAAAGTCATAGGTAACTTCTAGTTCACAGGTAAATCTGGAGGACATTAATTTAAAAATAGCAAATGAATAGATTTGAGATATTATTTTGAGTGAATTTGTTCTATGTGAGCATTGATCTGCCAATAGCTAAGTCTGATAGGTTGAATGTGTCTTTGTGTGAAGCATGTGCTCTGAAGCATCTGGAGGAGTTACCACAAACTCTTCAAGACTTTGGGGAAGTCGTGGCCTAATGGTTAGAGAGTTGGACTCGTAACCCGAAGGTTGCGGGTTCGAGTCTCGTACCGGCAGGGATTGTAGGTGGGGGGAGTGAATGTACAGCGCTCTCTCCCACCTTCAATACCACGACTGAGGTGCCCTTGAGCAAGGCACCGAACCCCCAACTGCTCCCCGGGCGCCGCAGCATAAATGGCTGCCCACTGCTCCGG
>NW_015549558.1:932858-933732 GCF_001515605.1 Sinocyclocheilus anshuiensis | reverse complement strand
CACTGCTCCGGGTGTGTGTTCACGGTGTGTGTGTGTGTGTGTGTGTGTGTGTGGGTCACCATACTTGGCCACATGTCACGTCACTTAAACATGAAAAATCATAAATAACGTCTCTATAATAACTCAGTTGTTTCTCCTATAGCAAAAGTCTCCTGCTTTCTGTAGTGAAATAAGTTTTCAGCAGGGGTTTTTCAACCTCTAATCGGTCAATCAATTATTATTGGATCATAAACGGATTGTCCAAGCCAAGCTATAGGCAAGCTAAAGTTAAAAAGCTGAAGTTCAGCTAAATGTTTCATTGTTCCTCCCATATTAAAATGAAGTAAAATTAACTGTGTATATATTCTTGCCGTCAAATGATTAATAACGATTAATCGCATCCAAAATAAACGTTTTTTTTGCACAATATATGCGTGTGTACTGTCTATATTTATTATGTATATATAAATACACACACACACTCATGTATATATTTAAGAAAAATATGTTTTGTTTTTATATAAAATATTTATATTTATATATAATATTAATTATATATGAATATAAATACTGTATATATATACATGTAAATACTTTTAAAATACATACATGTATGTTTGTGTATTTATATATACATATTAAATATACACAGCACTTTTTTTTTAGTCTAAAAAGGCTAGTAGTATTGTAAACTGAGCGACATGATCATTTGATAAAATAAAGTGAAGCAAGCATGCCATATTTGGGATCATTTTACGTGAAATGGCGATACTAAGTTTGTTTCATTTTCGGTAGTGAATGTTGATACATTGTTCAACTTAAGACCATGTTGGAATGGTTAACGCTTACTGTATCATAAATTGCTATATCTGTTCTCGTGGCCAGGGTGGAAAAT
>NW_015549558.1:783434-930934 GCF_001515605.1 Sinocyclocheilus anshuiensis | reverse complement strand
ATAAACATAATAAATAAATAAATGTTTTAAAGTTTATAAGAAAATACTTTGGTACTGTCAAAAGGATGATCAGCAGAGAGTTAAATATCCTATAGAAATGTGAAGCTTGTCTTTTTTAAATAATAATTTACAATAATTATTCAGTTAAATATTTTATCTGATTTGTGCAGTGTACATTTTCTAGTTGTGTTGTTCCTTTAAGTGGAATTGCTACATTAAAAAGTGCTTTACAAACAGTTGGTTTATACCACATCATCTCTTGAAGGACTGAACATGACTTTACACAGACAGAGATTTACCTTTCTCCAACAACAGAAACCAATGCACTGATTTAAAAGACCTCTAATACAACAAATCCTTTCATGTTTTCCTCCTCAAACTCCATAGTGAAAAAAGTTATTGATTTTAAGATGAACCACTAAAGAGCTTTTGTTTTCAAAAGTGTACAGGAAGCAAGCAGTGCAGGAGTTAGCATTATTTAGCATGCAATATGGAGAACACAACCATGTTCAGTGGCATCATGGGACATTTCCAGGCAATAAGTTATTGGTCTGTCCGCATTTAAAGTGGAAATTCTCTGGCACAATAACAGAAAATCAGAACACAATTGATGTTTAATAAACAGTTATGTGGAGCAGGTTTTTTTTAGCCAATGAGATTTCAAGGGGGGTGTGGCTACCCAACACAGATGAATGTAATGCTGTTTGTTGTGGTCTCAGCTGGTTAAGTAAAAACGCATATTTACGCTTACATATATACAGTATATATTTTCTTTCCCACCACTTCTCACATATGTATACATGGCATGTGAAGGACAGTATGAAATATAAGTGGTAAACATTTTGTATGGACAGATGTGGATTAGTGTTCATCTTTGCCTCATGCAGGAGATTAAATCTTATTCACCGCTAACAGGGTTTATCTTTCTCTGTAATTCTGATTACAGCGAAAGAGGAGAGCGAGAGAGAAAAAGAAAGTGAGAGAGAGGCAACGAGAAGATATTAAAAGATGTGCACTATATGTAAGATGAGGAAGTGACGCTTAAAAATAAAGGTGCCAATTAAAACTAGCAGAAGACCTTTTTCAAGACAGTGGTGATGTAGAGTTGACAAAGTATGGAAGTTTTAAAAAAGTTGAAAAAGCCTTCAAGTGTGAAGTTTATATAGATCTATAGAGAGACAGAAGGTCGGTGCCACGTTTGGTAGCTTGAAGCTCTTTTCAGGAGTAATCTTTAGGATTTTTGGGATCTTTGATCATCCCCTATGAGAAAACTGTAAGTTAGATTGTTTAAAAAATACATAGCACACTAAGACATTAAGACAGAACAGGAGGACTGCAGGACTGTGCCAAGCTTGGTGGATATAGCTTGTAAGCTCTAGGACAAGTTATAGTCAGAAATGTCTCAGGGTTCAGATTTAATTTTAATAATGAATAAATAACTTTTAAATAAATAAATAACTTCATTCATTTGAAAAGGTTTTAAAGTTCATAAAAAACTAAAATACCTCTACAGTAATGTCAAACGGATGATCACCAGAGAGTTAAATATCCTATAGAACTATGAAGCTTGTTTTTCTTTTTTTTTTCTTAAATCATTCACAATAAATCACAATAATTATTTAGGTAAATATTTTATTTGATCTGTGCAGTCTACATTTTTGTGTTTTTCCTTTAAGTGGAGTTGGTATTAAAAAGTGCTTTACAAACAGTTGGTGTATATCACAACATCATCTCTTGAAGGATTCAACGTGACCAACAACCCAGAAACCAATGCACTGATTTAACACAGATGAATGTAAAGCTGTTTGTTGTGGTCTCAGCTGGTTAAGTAAAATCGCATATTTACGCATCATACGCACACACAAACACACACATTCACACACTATCATTAAAAAGTTTGGGGTTATTAAGATTTTTGAAAAATTAATGCTTTTATTCAGCAAGGATGCATTAAATTGATCAAAAGTGACAGTAAAGACATTTATGTTAATATTTCTATTTCAAATAAATGCTGTTCTTTTGAACTTTATTTTCATCAAAGAATCCTGAAAATTGTTTCCACAAAAGATGAGCACAACTGTTTTAACATTGATTAAATAATAAGAAGTGTTTCTTGAGCAGCAAATCAGCATATTAGAATGATTTCTGAAGGATCATGTGACACATTTGCATCCAGAAATAAATCACAATTTAAAATATATTAAAATAGAAAAGAGTTATTTTAAATTGTAATAATATTTTACAATATCACTGTTTTTACTATATTTTTTTGATCAAATAAATGCAGCCTTGCTGTATTATAACGTCTAACCAAGATTGGCTGTTATTACATTTTAAAATATATTAAAATAGAAAATAGTTATTTTAATTATAATAATATTTCACAATATTACTGTACTTTTTGATCAAATAAATGCAGCCTTGTTGTATTATGTCTAATATAGAAACCAGTACCAAGATTGGCTGTAAAACTACTGAAGAAAGATAATGTATCTAACATGTTATATGACATGACAAAGCGAGATAATGTGTGTGTGTGTGTGTGTGTGTGTGTGTGTGTGGAGGGGGTAAGTTTATGGTGGTTGAGGGGGGTGCTGGTGGTAGAAGAAGAGCTTGGCTGCATTTGTGGTCGATAACAAACGTTTAATGCAAGTCTGGAAAACTGAATACGGTCACAGCACAAGTAGGACGGTCAGACATGAGTCTCACACTCAGAGGTGTCACAACAAAACACACACACACACACACACACAGCCCTGGGGTAGAAAACACAACACATGTGACTCACAGATGTAAGGTAAGGTAACCACACAGATCAAGATAAAGTGTGTGAATTATTGCAAGGAAATTGAGAAAAATCCTTGAATGGATTTTTTTTTTAATTGTTAAAGGAAATGAAATTTTCTGCCATCTTTTCTTTCAATTTTTAGATTATTATGATAAAATTCAATTTCAGTCTAAAAACATTCATATTTAATTCATTGAGTTGCTTGTCATTTCTTTGAAATAATCTTTTTGAATTTGTGAGAAAAAAAAGTAAAAAATAAATTCCACACCAGTTTTGATTTGCCACATGAAGTCATGATTGCTTTGTGTAAGAAACAGACTTAAATTAAGCCATTATTCACTGAAAACTTCAACTTCAGATCAAATGTCATTCATGTTATTTGATTATGTGAGTATTAGTTTATTTATTTAGATCACTAATTTTGCCTTTATTTTTACGGGACAGAAGAGTGCAGTTAGGGAAGTTGGGGTGAGAGAGGGGGAATGAGATTGGGACACCATTCACTTTCATTGTATGGAAAAGAGCAGCTTGAACACTCTGCTAAATAGCTCCTATTGTGTTCTTCTGAAGAAAGTAAGTCACACATGTTTGGAATGACATGAGTGAGAAAATGACGTGAAGACAGACAGAAAACACAGAATGTGATGTTAAACGATTTCCAGTAAAATAATGGCAGCTTTGGTTTCCAGAACTTTACCATAGAAATACAGTAGCGACATTTTATGTTTTATGCATTGAACATAAATTTACAGTAAAAAAATGTATATTTCAGTAACTGATAATATTAATATACCAACCTACTGAAGTAATACATTTTGTTTTGTACTTGTATAATATACTGACAACCAACGTAAAAACACAGGCGGAGCTCAAACTCAAAACACACGGCAGCAACAAACAGGAAGTGACGTGTGTCATTAATTAATACATAATATTCCTCAATGTTGATAATAAGAAAGTTCATCAAGTATTTTCTTTTGTATTACCAAAAACTGTAAATGTAACCATATTTTCCTGTTAATTATACAAAACGTCACATTAGATTTATTACAGTTTTTCAGCATACATACAGTAGTTAAAGAAACTTACTGTTAAACATTTTTTAATAAAGTTTTTTTTTTTTTTTTTACCATAGCATTTTTACAGTCTTTTACCGTCAAAATGAAAGCACACATCAACAGTAAATAAACACAGTTATCCTGGTTCACAATGCTGGTACATTGCTCAGACACACACTTCACCACCAGCAGGTTGTGATTAAATTCACCATTGCTCATGATCCCTGGCTAAGTCTTTGCAATTTTCATTTTAGAGAGATTTAATATGGATCATGATTTGGTTGAGCACCCCCCATCCACCGCTACACACTCCCTCCTAATCTAGAACAATCTCTAGGACAGGAGTCACTCGTGCTTTAGACCAGAGACAGAGAGCGACTCCAACAAGAGACTAAACAGCTGGTCACCATTACAGTTATTGGTGTTAATCTGAGCCTATGTGACCTGATATCAGTCATAATCACTCACAAACACACATTAAATATGAACACACAAATCAGTGGATATGATACTTCACAGGGGAGGGAAGAGGCCCACCCGTGACCCAGAGAGGAGCTATCTTTCTTGGGGAGGGGAGAGAAGTGTGTGAGTGTGTGAGTGTGTGTGTGTGTGTGTGTGTGTGTGTGTGTGTGTGTTTGTGAGAGTGAGTGAGTGAGTGAGTGTGAGAGGGTTGGGAGGGAAACTGGCCCTGCTCAGTCCGAGACAGGCTCGAGCTCTCAGCTGGATTACAGCAGAGCATTAGAGCAGAGACCACAGAAAACCCTTCAACTCTAATGTAAATAATGACTGTTAGCACAGGCCCATACACAAATACACACACATGCGTGCTAATGCACACTAACACATACCAACAAACATCCAGTCATATAGATTATACACAAGTAATGATTGGATCTGGCACTGTCAGATGGTCATTTCTGAACTAAGATGGTAACTGAATAAGTAATGTTCATTCACACACAGACACAAACAGAAATGTTGTCATTGTAAACCAGAGTCAAACAGTCTGCCGGTCTACAGAAATAGCACAGCGCCATTCAGACATGCTAAAATGTCATACATGTGTGTGTGTGTGTGTGTGTGTGTGTGTGAGCAGAGTCTTTCTCCTTCTACTGAGGGGATTAATAGAGGGGGTGAGTATATCTCCCCCTAATCCCCACACACTCCATGCTGCCCTGTATGTATGTGTGTATGTGTGTGTGTGTGTGTGTCTTCTGTCTCACACTACCTTTTACTCTCTCAGTCAGACTGCAACTTTCACTGATGGAGAGCGATGAGAAATATAACAAAATCGCAAGCATATACTTTTTATGTATATTGTATGTATTGTCAGTTATTATAATATTGCTGTGTATGTTTATACTCTCTTACACACACACAATATAGTTTATATTACATACTGTGTATTTACATTTACATTTAATAGTTTAGCCGATGTTTTTATCAAAAGTGACTTAAAAATGAGGACAACAGAAGCAATCAAAACAACAAAAGAGCAACAATATATAAGTGCTGTGACGAGTCCTGGTTAGTCTAACGCAGTACATGCAACCAATTTTTTTTATAATAAATAGAAAGATAAATGTAGATAGAATAGACACAGTACAGAGAGAGTTAGAGGGTTAGGTTTTTATTATTTTGTATAATATTTAAAAATAATTAAAAATAATTACATTTGTTAATAAATAGAAATAAAACAGGTAGGTAGAATAGTAATAGAATAGAGTGCGAGTGGTAGAGGGTCAAGTTTTTTTATAATGAATAAAAGAAAACAAGTAGATAGAATAGAAATAGAATATACTTACATATATATATATATATATATATATATATATAACTGAACTTTACAGTCACTGAATACAATGCATTTTCATTTTTTGGAAAACAATATATTACATTGGACAGATGATTTTAAGTTAAACATATATTTATGTTAGGTATATATATATATGAAATTTCTGTGAATTGATATACTCCCACAACATGATCTCAACTACATCAATTACAAGATATTTTTTAATTTTGCCCATTCATTCTGTATGATTTATAAGCTTGTTTCCAAAAAAAAAAAAACATGTCCCCACAAGGTCAAAAATCACTGGTATTACTATACTTGTGGGGACATTTGGTCCCCATAATGTAGGGAATAACAGGACCCACCTGTTTTAACCCCCTCCAAGCATGTAAGTGCTGCGTTACCTCTGCAAACATGATTAAATCAGACAATCTACTGTGTTAAATCCTCTTACAGCTCCATATTACATATCTGCCCAACAAAAGAGACTCAATCAGAACAATCAAAACCCGCTCTCTAGCCAGGATTATCTGATCCCATTGTCATGATTAAAATGAAATGATGGAAAATCCCATGTTCTGAATATAAGAGATATCAGGAGGGGTGGAGGAACGCAAATGTATCTGCCGTAAGTCTTTGATACAGATCAGCCAGTGTTTGCTGTTATGTGATAATAATACATGGGCCAGAGATGATTGGTTGACAGGGACAGATTATCAACCATTGGCTGGAAAGCTTCAGAATGTGCATGTGGAAATCTGTAAATGTAAATGTTATTGGCTGTTCATTTTTAAAGGACAGTTGTCCAGGAACAACTTAAAGCTGTTGTCCATTATGCTGTGGAAAATTATTTTCTTAATGTGTAGTTTGGTCTTATTCTCCAATAATAAAACCTTAACATACTTAAAACAAGATACATTTAAACAGATGAAGACTCAGAGAATATATCTTGAATTAAAGTAATAGTTCACCCAAAAATGAAAATTCCCTGAACATTTACTCAACCTCAAGCCATCCAAGATGTACTGTAGGTGAGTTTGTTTCTTCACCGGAACACATTTGAAGAAATTTAGCATTACATCACTTTCTTACCAATGGATGCTCTGCAGTGAATGGGTGCCATTAGAAAGAGAGTCCAAACAGCTGATAAAAACATCACAATAATCCAAATTATTGTTGTAAGAATATTATTGTCTGTAAGAAACAAATCCATCATTTTAACTTTAAACTGTCACTTCTAAATTTCTCCAAATCTGTACAAATAAATAAACAAACTAATCTACATCTTGAACGTCCTCAGGGTGAGAAAATGTTCTATAGCTATTCCTTTTAAACTTATAATAATTTTTTATTTTTTAAACAAACCTCAGTAAATTTTAAGTTATACGTTTAACTTAAAACATGAGAAATAAGTTTAACTTAAAACATGAATTTTTATTTGCAAAAAATCAATTTGACACAAAGTGATATGTATTTCATTATATAACAAATAGATTTAGAGATTTAGTACACTGTAAAAAGGATTTTCGTAAAAGTGAAAGCTGTAAATAACATTCAATATTACTTACCGTTTCTTTGTAATTATTTGTGAAATTTGCTTGCAATTACTGAGTGAAAATTGTTTGCCAGTAATCCAGCAATTTTTTTCATTGTAAAGGACTCTTGTTGTAAAGAGAGCAAAATGCTTAATTTTTCAATAATGGCTCTACAACATCCTATAGAGTTGAGATACAGATTAATGAAGAGACCTCCTCGAAAGCGTATGAACACACACACACACACACACACACACATCAGGTTCAGAAAGCAGTGTTCATTCATACTATACATTAAAACCAAACTACACATCCACATCCTCACATAAATAAATTAAACATAAATGCTGAGTTCAGAAAAGTCACTTACAACAACCTCTGCCATTTTTGACTACATTATTAATTTAGATTACACACACACACTCAATAATGGACTAAGGCTGTTTATCAAGCTTTTGAGGGCCATATGTGTTACTTCATGCTGAATCTGAGAGCAATTCTACCCAGTATCATTTTCTGTGTTGTGTTCTGTCCTGTTCCTCCTCAAAGTCATCTGGGCCATTACCCTTCCAGAGTAATTAAGAGGGAGAATATCACCTCAGATACACCCCCTCGCCCCCTCTTACGGATCGGACCCTCTCAGCATGATGGATAGAGGGCTGTCACATCAACCTGAGCAGCAGAGGGGTGCAGGACCGGCCATAACACACCTCTAATCACATAAAACCAAACACTTGTCATTACACACTCTAATTGTCAAAATGCAGATGGCAGGGCTGAGTAATAACAGCATCTTGAATGACGGGGTCAGCACTGTGATAGAAAAACCAGCCTCTGAAGGACTGAAGTGAGATTTGCTGATTTTCTTTTCTGGTTTACTTTGATTAGTAAAGAAAGTATAGTTCATGCATTTCATTTTAAAAACATGCTAATTTCTAGCATTTGTTTCTCATTTGTAAGTAGGTTTGGGTATCAATATATATTTTCCTGATTTCAATTTGTTTAGATTTTCCTTTAGATTAAATTCCAATTAATTTGACCAAACAGTGTTCATTTTAAAAATGCATAATTTATATCATGTACACTACAATTAAAAGGTTTAGGGTCAGTAAGATTTTTTTTTAAAGAAATTAATACTTTTATTCAGCAAGAACGCATTAAAATAATCAGAAGTGACAGTAAAGACTTGTACATTGTTAGAAAAAAAATAACTTAACTTTCTATTCATTCAAAGAATCCTGAAAAATCACAGTTTCTACAAAAATATTGTATATATCGGTTTTCAACACTGATAGTAAGAGATGTTTCTTGAGCAGAAACTCAGCATATTAGAATGATTTCTGAAGGATCACGTGACACTGAAGAGTAGAGACTGGAAAATTCACCTGGATTAAACATTTTAAAATAATTATTTTAAATTGTAATAATATTTCAGAACATTACTGTTTTTACTGTATTTTTGACTAAATAAATGCAGCCTTGGTGAGCATAAAATATTTATTTCAAAAACATTTAAAAAATTCCAAATTTCTGAACAATTGTGCTGATCGATTTTTGTGTTCATTATTTAAAACATTCCACACAGCCATATTAAAAATCCATGACAACAGATTCAGTGAGCTTGTGAGTCTTTCTGAATGATTCATTCATAAGAGTTAGTTGTTTGTGAATCAACCTACAGTGGTTGTGTGATTGCAGGCAGCCCGTGAAGACAATTCAACAGAAAGACTTGTTTTCTTGCAATTATTTTGTGGCCTTTTTATCTTTTCAAATTTAATTCTAACTGGAAACTTGGGTAAAACATGACTTGTGGCATAGAATAAAATATTAATCAAATAATTGATTCAATTTTCTTTGAAATAATGTTTGTGTTAACCTGAAAATTTGCTTCTTTTTTACCCTCTTTGTAAGTCTCTTTGGATAACTCTTTGGGTGTCTGCTAAATGAATAAAGGTGAATGTCATGTACCTTGTGTCTTTTAAAGGTGGGCTTTATAACGGATTGATGTGATAAAGAGTCACTCTAAACATGCTTACGCCACGAGCCTGCAGATTCAAAACAAGTGGGCTGTTGTGTTATAAAGGAACAAAACAAACATAAACCAATAAAGAGAAAGAGAAAAAAACACCATACATTATTGTCTTTCAGTGGTATTGCGTGTGTGAATAACAAGTTATTTGTAAAAGGGCTTGTCTTGAATATTAGTATTAGCTGAGGAGGCTTTAGGGCACATCTCTTCTCCTGCTATTCAACTCTAAAGCTTCCACCTCAGGGGCAGAAGAACTGAAAAACAATTGGATCCCTTTAATGTCAAAGCATGTTAAGGAGGCCTTCTGCCACCCCCCATATCCTGAGAAACCTAAGTCAGAAAGAAATTACATAAATCAAATCCATTTTCATTATTACAATATTTCAGAGGCATTATCCCTCAGACAAAACACAGTAAAACCCCATTTATTCTTTTTAATCCTTCAAAGAGTGGCTGATATTACCTGATACTGATTGGGTTTGCATGGGATAAGAGTGTGAATGACATCAACAAGTCTGAAAGGCTGGAATCATGTCGGTGGATCCCATTGAGATGATTAAAATGAGCCTGTGTGTGTGTGTGTGTGGGTGTGTTTGTGTGTGTGTGTGTGTGTGTGTGTGTGTGTGTGTGTGTGTGTGTGTGTGTGCGCGCCTATCCATCATACCTTTATTATCAATCTTTTGTCTCTATCCATCTATCTTTCTTTTGTATCTATCGTGCCTTTTTTATTTATCTTTTCTATCTATCTATCTATCTCTATCTATCTATCTATCATCGATCTATCATCGATCTATTGTACCTTTTTAACTGTTTTGTATCTATCTATCTATTGATCTGTCTATCTATCTATCTATCTATCATCGATCTATTGTACCTTTTTAACTGTTTTGTATCTATCTATCTATCTATCGATCTATCTATCTATCTAGCTATCTATCTATCGTACCTTTTTTATCTATCTATCTATCTATCTATCTATCTATCTATCTATCTATCTATCTATCTATCTATCAAAAGAGATCAGAAATCAGAGTTCAGAATTCTTCAAAATTGAGGGGTAATTAGTAGAACATAAAAGCGGTTTAAAAGGAGAAAAGTGGCACAGGCACATGCGTGTCAGTCATTGACTGGGCTTTAAGTGGGAGTCCCCGGAGTGAAGCACTTTCCCGTGATAAAGATCCTGAACTGCAGAACCAGCCATAAGCAGATTAGTACAATGGGATGAGGAGGCTTTGAGAGTCTTTAACCCAATTCACTGCAGCAGAGGTCGACTGCGGCTAGTCTAGCTAAATCTCAACACCCCCTACTTCTCTGCCTGCCTGCACTTAGCCCTTCAGGCCAAACATCCCTCTCGAACCACGCATCCCTCATCTGGACCCGATACAGTGTGGGCCATGTCCAGAAACCAATGACACGCTGAGAACGAGTACATGACTTACTAGTTCTCAAGCTGGGTTCGTCTAACAATGCTAATCGCAAATTAATGGCTGTGCTACAAATGCTTTGTCCTGTTGTTTTATCACCCGGTGATGTAGATAACAGGGGTGTGTGGTGAATTGTAAACTCTGAACGGGACATTAGGGGGGGCGGTCATTCGGTCCTGTTAGCATGTCTGACTCTACACAGCTCTTCTCTCAAGTCAGGACTTGTCGAGTGACAGTACATCACCTCCCGGTCTGCACTGTACAGTACAGGGGCCAGGAATTCAAATGACACAAAGAGTTATTCGGTTCGTAATGAAGCCGCTTAATGAAACCATTGCCCTTGAAAGTTCTTCATCAATTTCAACCCTCCCTCCCACACTCTCTCTCTCTTTCTCTACTGTTCTCGCTCCGTCTTGTCAGCACAGCCACGTGGCAGCTCTATATTAATTAAAGTCACCGTTTCCTGAAGTACTTAAGAGAGGTGCCCTCATTGATAATGAGCAGGTTCAAAAGAGTGCCATCCCTACAAAATGACTTTTTAAACCAGCCTTATTAAGCAGAAAATTATGCCCAAATCAGCCTACAAGCTCCTCATTAAAAGCCACTGATCCTTGTCCACGCACTTGTTCGTCCGATTTTAATTAGGAACGCAGGAGTCTCACTGCTGTGCTAAACGCCATTAATCTTCCCTTTCATTCCGTCTCAGACACCCAGGAATGCGGAGAGCCAGCCCCGCTCGCGCTCACAGCCTCCGCCTCCTGTCTGCCTGCCAGCCTAAGGGAATGTGAGCGCCGGCTTGAGCTGGGGGTGGCGTATGAGTATGTCCAAGTTAGGAGGAGTTTCTTTCATCCGTGTGAAAACCCAAACACATTTCACAACACTTAATGAATTCAATATTCAAGTGCATGAAGTAAAAGTATGTCATAAACCATATATAAAAAAAAAGAAACCCTCAATAGATATAAGGCTACTTGAGTATTAACGAAAAACATTTGCTATTGTTGGATTAGAAGTTTCATTAAAGGAATATTCAAATTAAAAGTTTGTTGACAGCATCTGTGGCATAATGTTGACTACAACAAAAATTTATTTAACTAGTTCTTTCTTTTTTTTTAAAGCAAAATCAGCATAAGATGAGGCACTTGCAATGGACATAAATAGACCCAATTTATGGAATACAATGCAAAACTTAATTTTACAAAAGCACTCACACTTCGTGAGATGTAAAGTTGTTGCTTGTCACTTTTACGGTTTCATATTGTCAAATTTGATAAAATTGTTATAAAATGTTAACATTTTTGTGAAATTATTGTAAAATTCTATTCAGTTATTGTAAAATTGCATATAAATTTACAGAATAAATACTAGTGAATAAAAGTTATTTTTTTTTTACACTAAAATCCATAAAACACATTGTTTAAATCTTGCTGCTATACTTTTGAAGTGAGTATTTTAACATTCTTAAATATAACCCCATTCACTATCACTGTAAATGCTTCATCCAGATTTTTGCTTTTTGTTAAACTGAAATTATTTTAGTATTATTATTTTTCTATTAAACTTAATTTGAACTGAAGCCAGCATACTCTTTTAAAAAGTTAAAACTATGATTTTTCCCCTCAGAAAAAAACATGCACATAAACGTGCATGATGCAATATGATTTAATCTGCTGTGTTTATTAGCCATTGCAGTGCAGCACACCTTTGCCTGCCTGCCTGTCTGTCAGAATTCTGCATGCATGGAAGATTATGGATGGCCAATTACATAGTTTCTGGCATTAATTAATGATGTTAACCATCTCCCCCTGCTCCTTACAAAACAGAGTCTCTCCTAAGCTGCCTCTAGGAGGCAGACCGGGTGAATGTGTGTGTGTAGGCGTATTGTCTGTAGGGTTGCGTCTAAATAAAATAATGTACAACATAATGTCCATATGTTAGGTATTGTCTTGTAATTCTATCACTACATCTTTAAAGATCAATTCATGTTTTTTCAAAGAGACCTTATTAGCGTGCACGTGTCAGCAGTGTGCAAGCATGTCATGTGCTACAGTACCACAAATGCTCAGATTGTGTATTCATGACTGTAATGGCCCTGACAGTGGAGGGGAAATGTGGTTGAACTGGTGCATGTCTCTTTTTTCAGTGTTTCTATTCTCTTGTCGTCTCCCCAAATTTCCCCCCACCAGTTTCGCGTCTGAGGGCCATTACAGAGATTAAGCTGAGGAAGTGGACTGGCTGCCCTGTGTGTCACCTCACATACACTGACAAACTGCAGACAACCACTTATTCTCTCTTCCTTTCGCTCTCGTTCTGTTATGCAGCTTTTAAAGACACTGCAAGACGACATGCCTGAAGGCCTATAGCAAAACTTTCTCTGTATCTTTATTTCAGTGATTCAGAAGTAATATTCTGGCTTCAGTACAAATTAAGCTCAATCTTCAACATTTGTGGCATAATGTTGATGGTTAACACTAATTAATAACATTACTTAATGAACTAACAATAAAATAAATTCTAAAGCATTTATTAATCATAGTTAATGTTAATTCCAACATTTACTAATACATGATAAAAATCCAAAGTTGTGTTTGTTAATATTATTTAGTGGACCAATGATATTATACATAAATATTTATTGTTAACAAATGGTTATAGCCAGGTTAACACATTTAAAAATACTGTAACAAATGTATTGCTCATTGTTAGTTAATGTTAGTCAATACATTAATGTTGCCTAATAATGTATCTTATTGTAAAGTATACCATGTTAATTTCCACAAAAATTAATTAACACATGTCCCTCTTTTTCTTTCAAAAGGCAAAAATATGGGTTACAGTGAGTAAATGGAAGTAAGTGCGGGGACAATATTTGAATGATTTCAAAGCAGAAAAAGTACTTACATTAAAGTTGTCTGTTAAAACTTGAGTATTATTAGAACTGTAAAGCTGCTTAAATCATAATTTTTACAGTTGTTTTAGGGTTTTTGGCATTCTGTTGTCAAAGTAAAAGTGGAATGTAATTTTTTATTTAATAGATAAACCATATCAGATAAGCTTTTTTTCCACACCAAAATTGTGTTAGCATCCATATTATGCCTTGTGGCAATACTATTAAAACAGGGAGTATTTTAATGTTTACATATTGGCCCCAATAACTGCCTTAACTCAAACCAAAATGTTTGCTTTTTTTTTCTTAATTAATTTTTGCTTAATTAAAAACTTTTTGCTTAATTAATTTTTGTGATAACTGAAAATTAAAAAAAAAAAATTGACCGCAACTTGTAAGTAAGCCAAAATATTCTTTTTTTTTTTTGTGGTAATCAACATTATGCCCCAAATGCTGATGATTGAATTGAACCTGTAATAGTCTGTGGAATTAAATAGATCCAAAACAAAGATGCTGATTCTGGATACTGCAGCCGGTTCAGTTAGATTACACCAACATATCTGTATGAACCGCTTTTCCTCCTTGGGACCATTCTTTTCTTCTCCTCTGTGCTCCTCATTCTCATCCAGCAGTAATTCTACAGTTTAAATGCATGGTGTCAGGTGCCTTGTGGTGATGGGTGAGGGTTCTGGCCTGCATGCCATGTTAAGAGTGTTAGTGGGCCTATAGACGGGCAGTGCCGCCCTCCCGCATCCATGTCTGATTAGAGTAACGAACGGAGGGCTGGTCCGTCATGCCGCATTGTCCCTCACGTTGGCCTGAATCACATGGCTCCTCTGAACCAAATGACTTAGTCGGTCATCACATACGACAAACTGGGCCACAAGCAGGGGGGGCTGCGATGATGTCATAGACCCACCAAAGGGGATCCCCTCTTAAACGTGCATGTCTCCACCTGCATAAATGGAGAGACAGTACAAGATATGGAAAAATAAACAAAAAAAAACAGCACCAAAGGGTCATAAAAACAAGCTAATTATCTCATACGGACCAGCTGTACTCTTTAAATCAGCGTTTCAGCCCGCGCTCACGCACACGCAGGTCTATTGAGGGTCACCATATACAGACGTACTGCTTTATACACTTTTGTATTTCCTTCCAAACTACCTCTTCTGATTCCAGAGGCCTCTGACATTCTGCCTGAGTGCCTTCCAGTGTCTGTGTGTCTGCTGTGCATACACAAGCACCAACCTGAATGCCGTTTCCAGCAGTCCGCCCCCATCTCCCCTTTATTGCTCTCGGCCTGTTTGCATCGCCGAAGCTCGCAGTCCCAAATATGTGTGTGCAGCTATATACGTATGTACATGAGCGAGGGCAGAGCTGTGATGTGCTTCCTCAAGAGCTTAATGACTCTCAGCAGTGCTGTCAGAAATACTCGGCAGAGTCCGGCACTTAAGGGCATATGTTTTTCCCTCTCCTCAGCCGCCTGCAAAGAGCGACAAATGCACACAAACAGAAGCTCCCAGCTACGGTAATGAAATCATTCTGCAGTGAACCCACAGAAAAGAAGGGCAAATACTGTGAGACGTAAGAAATAACTGTATCCCTATAATAAAGTACTTTTGTTTGGAGGCAGATACAGAATGTGCACTCATAAAACAGGTATTTGCAATTAATAGGTTTGCAAGGTTTGTCTGATTACTTACCTGAATCAAATGTTTGAGCAAAATGCAAATTAGAACTTCTCATCAGAATTAAGTTCTCTACACAGAATTCTGAGATTTCAAATAATAACAGTTACTCATACAACTCTAAGAAAAGCTCACAAACAAATAAACCTTAAAAATAGTTGGCAGAAATAGTTACTGCACAACCTAGTTAACAAATTACAGATTCAATTGATAAAAATAGTTGTTCAAAAACGCTTCAGCTTATTATATGCAGCTAATAAATACTAAGTTGGCCTATACATCACAGTTCTTGTTTCATTTCAATTCAGACACCACCAAGTCAAATGATGTGTTTCATGTGTTGACTCAGTACCAGCTCTGAACGATTCACCGAGTAAGTCTCTGTCAAATCGCTACTCACAAGCAAATTTGAGCAAATTTGATAAATCTTTTGACTGACTCATTTGTTTCGTGAATCAGACATCATGACTGCAGGAAACACTGTAGCGCATCTAATTACACAATATCTGACAAACATCTTCGAGAAGTTACAATATTGTCACATGTCAGCTACTCATGTATTGTTTTTGAACTTCGTTAGTAATGTTATTATGTGTTAAAAGAATATAGTCTCTAAGAACATTAAGTAATATTGTTCTACGTAGAAATATTTTATTTAACCCCTCTCAAAGTCTTTTAAATCCATTCACTGATCATTTCTTATTTTTTATATTTGTATGTTATATATTATATATTTTTATCTTTCCTTCGATATCTCTCTTTATTTATCTCTTAATTAACGCTCTTGAATTATCTATTTTACATAGGCTACACACTACATGTTTAAATTCCGTAAATATCCGACAATCATTCCAGTAAAGCTTTGACTTCGTGAATCTCTATATAGTTTTAGGCCAGTAGGTGGCGGTAAACGAACGTCTTTTATGAGCTAGGCTATTATCGAGTCAACTGATTCGCTAAAAACACCAAATCATTCAGTTTAAAGTATGGATCTGAACGAAACGATTCGTTCACTTATCGAAACACCATTAATTATATCTTCTTAAGTTCCACCTAAAATTAAACCTATTTCATCTCATGTGAGTAAACATCATTTTAATGATATTTTCTCAAAGGTGCTGTAGGCCTATAGTCTTTTTAATTAGCATATTATAAGATTCCTCTTTAAAACCAGCAGTCGAGCAAGAATCCACAACAATAATCAGAATCACATCTTAAAGTTCGAAAAAGCAATAAGCAAACAGCAAAAAATCGATTACAGCGGTCACATTTCTAATGGCCTCATCCACACCAATTAGATGAAATCAAGAGTGATTATGAAAACTGAAACAGCAGCGCGCTTGTCACTCTAAATCGCCGCTTTCCTCCTTGTCAGAAGTGTTCAGCGGTAAGTCATATGTCAGGATAGCACCGGTTCGACATGCCAGCGGTGTAATGCTGTTACGACACGACACTGTTGTGACGCACCCACTGGGAGTGATGACTGTTCATTTAACGCAGCGTGAGTTCAAGATCACTTTCTCTCCAGTGCACATTTAATGGACAGGTACAGAGACTGAAGCTCATCAAAAGTGATGGCATAATGCGAGGGGAATCTCGTCTTTAAAAGAAAATTAAAGTGAAACACATTAAAAACTATAAACTTTAAGAACTGTAGATAATAAATACACGTTAAAATGATAGAAATTCAAAATATCATTGTGTATACGGTTATGCACCTTTGATGTGTAAACAATATTATCAGGCAGCTCATTTCACGAAATAGTAGCGTTTACCATTCTGAAAAGTTTTTTTTCTTTCAAACTTCCCTCAGACAAATAATCTGTTACTTACGTTTCATTGTGCAATTTAACAAATGTTAATAAAATGCATTGTGCCATATTAAGCTAAACATAAATATTTGAATATATGTTGGAATATAGCAATTCCTTTAAAAAACAACGGAACTGAGTCATTACTAGCCTTGTCCAATGTGTTTTTCTAAAGAAAATGTGTACATTTGCTAATACAGCAAAGAGAAGTTGGAAACACAGAGTGCATATGGATATAGGTCAAAAATCTATCCTAATGGTGAACATAGAAAATAAAGTTAAGTTAGACTTTTGATGTGTCCTAAAAATACCTTCAATAACACAAAGTCAGATTTTCTTTGTCAACGTCATTGTTTATGTTTATTGGGGAAATAAAGGGCGCCCTTTTCGAGCAGCGACTCAGGAATCGTGTTTTTTTTATTTTTTTTACAGAGGTCGAAATTACAGTACAGGCCTGCAAATTACACCAATTTCACAAATTAACAACTTAAAATATAGTATCTAAAATGTATTAAGGATCAAATTTAATTCTTAAAATTATTTTAAACGCGTTATGGTGTAGACTAGGCCTATATTTACCTCCTCTGTTGGCACAATACGTGTGTAAAACAATAAAAAACGAAATTCTCCGAGGCTAAGAAGAACAGTCTAAAACAAAGTGATAATCGATTTTGTGTTAGATCACTGACAAAGGTCTGGTTTAGTTAAAGAGCAGTGTGTATGAAACTGCCTTTGCTGCGCTCATGCATTAGCAGGCTGTGGACGACAGGCGCTGAAATCGTGTTAATAAGTGGAAGGGGTAGGTTACAGAACACTGCCGATTCACGATCGCGCAAATACTCAAGGACAGGTCCCTTTGGCCTCGGTGCGCTTCCGGTCCCATGCACAACCGCAGAAGGCCGCATCTTACCAGTGAAGACCAGAGACCAGTCTCATTTAGGAGATTATCACTCCAATCAATAAACGTTAGAATCGTGACACAACCCTTCAATACATAAAAGTGTGGCCGAGAAACTCGTGTTGGCATGTACACGTGCTAGGCCCTGTTTACTAACAGTAATAGCAACCACTGAGGCTTTTGTTTTGGACCATCAATACTGCGCAGTTATTTTAAATCCTTTAATGGTTATTAAATGATTTGCATGTGATATCTGAAACAAAAGCAGTAAAAAAAAAACCTGACCTCTGCAGTACACATTTGGTCTATGAATAAACCAGAGCACACAGTTTGTTCACGTCAAAGGCCTCTAGAAATTTTTGCCGCATTATTTTGAAGAAAAAAAAACGTTTTCCTCGAGTTTTCCTTTAAAACAGTTTGAAACGAAATTGAATGAGTAATGTGAGCATATGTTTGGCAGAAAAAAACAGAGATGGTCATAGATATATGTTTAATTATAAAGACATATAAACAATATACAGTATGAAACTCGTGTCGCAACATGATCAAATGCTTTGTAGGCTTGATCAAGTATATTCTTCACAGTTGTACAATACAATCAAGTGAATTGCGCAATAACAAAAACAACATCTTTTTAGGCCAAACATTTGAGAATGTTACACCGTTTTTCCTAATACACTGGTGGAGGTGAGGCAGTTCTGCTTATGTTTATTCATTTCTGGCAAACACAATTGTTGTCTTTGGGCAACTGCAGCAAATTGCATAGTTCACCAATAACGCTGAAACCGAACGAGAAAAGGTTTGACTTCAGAAATAATCCTCCGCAAACTGTGAACCAGAAACATGGAATTTCTGTTATGTTTGTTTGTTTGTTTTCACACAAATAATCACTTGTAATCCTTAATTTAGGATAAAAGTGGAAAGGCTTTTAAATTTGAGGTGTTTAAAAGCTTATTCCAGTAATACTGTGCCCCTCCGTTATTTATTTACCATTATTTGTTGTATTAACTAATAAACCATCGTAGATATTTAGACACGTAGCAGGGGTTTTAAATCAGGCCTAAGACCATTCCCAACAAAACAATGCGAATTCAGACCAACAAAAGGATGAAGCAGGAAGAGTTCAGGACGCGGAAGTCAAGGCTTGTCGTTGCAGTGTTTGAACAGGTTGGACGTTGTCCCGGAGAACGAGCTGCATTTCTCCGCGCAGGTGGCCAGTGCCGTGCTCGAAAACGGATACACGGCCGCCTGTCCGAAAGGCGCGAGCCCGGTGGGAATCGGTGAAGTTATAGTCTGTCCTTGGTTTAGATAAGCCACCAACCGGCGCATTTCCTCCAGTGCCTGTGCCTGCATTAGGATGTAGTTTTTTGCAAGAAGCAAAGTTGCGATTTTAGAGAGTTTTCTCACTGACGGACTGTGCGCGTAGGGGATCACAGACCTCAGGCCGTCCAGCGCGTCATTGAGGTCGTGCATTCGTCTTCGCTCGCGCGCGTTGATGCTCAGCCGGAGAGATCTCTGCTCCTTCGGCTTCTTGGCGAGATTGCTCGGATGCTTCTCTTCGTCGAAGCCCGTGCCTCTCTTACGAGACTCGAGGTGGTCGAAGCCGTCGTCTTCATCGCTAGTCTGCTCTCCGCCACTTTCGTTCGACTTTCCCGATTGACCGGAGAGGAAATCCGCGGCGGGTGTGAGGGAGTAGCGGCCAGGACTTCCAGCACCATGGCCAGCGCCGAAGCCGAAGGCGGACTGTCCGTAGCGCTGCGTCAGGTCCAGCAGGGTGTCGTTGCTGATCGATTTCAGCAAGTTTTCTTCGCCGATATTCATTTTGGTGAAAGGAAATAAAACTAAAACAAAAACGGACCGGATGGGAAACTTTCGCGCGCGCTCTTGAAAGCTTCCTCGCGCTGTCTTCTTTCTTTTCTTTCGTTGGTGTTCTCCAAAGAGCTGCTGGAAATTAAGTCACTTTTTTTGATAGAGGTCTTTCTTCCTCTATCACGTCGAGCACTCGTACAAGTGCTCTTCCGCGCAAACGGTGATGTTGCGTGCACTTTAGGCGCCTCGTCTGAATTTGCGCGCGTTCTTGAAGTGCGTCTTGCCCTTGCCCTTGTCCTGGGCAGATTGAGACTCGCGCGCAGTCCTATTTGTGAGTGAGTGAGTGAGTAAGAGCGCGAGGCCCCGCGGGATTATCACTCTGTCCAATCAGGAGGGCGTTTTAATTAAGAAGATTAGAAACTGGCATGCTTCTAAATTCAACTGTAGCAATGATAACTGCTGAACAAATGATGGCATAATGTAATTCATGGCCGGCACACTGTAGTGAATAGCCTCTGTACCTAATATTCTGTAATATTCCAATCAGTTACACCAAATTAAAGCAGTATTGCCGTAACGGAATGTTTCTTTTTAGCTAACTAATGATCAAAACAACTTCTTGTATAGCATACACTTGCAGCCTTGTGAACTAATTGGGTAACAAATGTAGGATATCTCTTAAGTAATATAATTATTAAAGACGACCGCTGAATTCATTTATTGTTATTGAACCGTGCAATAAAAACTACACAGAGGTTCAGTTTGTAATCCTAAAACTGGAGCAAAATTAGCATTTTCCAGCAATTGGTTCCCTCAGATATTTTCTATAAAATGGTGGTTTGGTCTTAAAAGTAAAGAAAATAAACAAGCTATGATCTGTGGTGAATATTACTAGAAAAGACACAAATAACATGGAAGTCCATGTGTGAATTTAAAGAAAGTAAGTTGCAGCATAAGGACTACAACTACCATAAGGAGCAAAGCAGGAATTCTTCACTGTCAGTACTTAACTGTACTGTAGAACAGTTTTAAGTCTCCTTCTATCATTTTAATCACAGACCTCATTTGACACATCAGCTGTGTTAAAAACCTATAGGAAATTCCCTAGGGAACCAATGGAAGTTCCGGTTGGCCAAAAATTGAAGCCATGACTAAATTTGGCAACAAATGGCAATATTTTCTCAAAATTGACACATCAGTATTTTTCTTTTTACCATGCAGGCTAAACTCTGTTTCTTGTTGGACACGGAGGAAGTGAATGGGGGGAGAGCACGTGCTGTGAGAGATTAATCGCATCGTCTGGATGAGGCCCAAAAGTGAGCTTCAACACCTACAGCCAAAGTCCAAGGCCGCTTTACCTACAACATATGTGAAGATGAGGACATTTTCCTGGGTTTTTGATGGCTGGTAAAAACTCAACGATGATTGTTTAAGGACGAAGTGGCCTTTCTGGTAGTTAATAACACAGAACTATACAATTCAGTCGTCCTGGAAAGCAGTTCTTACTATGTTACAGAAACAAAAACATTTATTTCAAAGCTATTAAACAGGATGCAATCATTAGTTGTGTAAACTCTTTATGATGGGGAAAAAAATGAGTTAGGGCAATCAGTCAACAAACGAAGAGATTGACCGCTCAATGACACAGACCGAATGCAAAGATGATGCACCGCCATCTAGTGTTCGTTTACGAAAAGTACAATTCCAAAACCAGACAAAATATCAGCGGAGAATGATTAAAGTTCCCCTATTATGGATTTTTGAAAATTACGTTTCATGCGGTGTGTAACACAGCTCTAAGTGAATGAAAACATCCTGAAAAGTTTTAAATTTGAAAGTGCACCGTGTATAAAGTTATTGTCTCTCAAAAGGAAGAGTCGACTCTGAATCATTGAAACGAGTCGTTTTTAAAACTAATCCCAAGCCGTTTCATGTTGATGTCAACATGAAATATTAGCATATTGCCCGCCCACTTGTTGGTCTTTTCGCGTTGGTCTGAATGAAAATGCAAATTCATTCTTTGCCACTAGGTGCCGCTTTTGGAACGGTAAAAATAGCTGTTTCCCCGGTAACGCATGATGGAATGAAAATGAGACCAATTGGACCAATCACCGCAGATTAGCGTCGCAAAGGAGGGGTTTGGAGAAATGAATGGTTGAGCGAATCGTTTGGGAGTCGTCGAGCAAGTAAGGTAAAAAATAAATGCATATTATAAGTCAATGAAAGTGTTTTTTGACCTTGCATGCATGTCAACCTGTTGATGGGGACTCCCAAAACCAAAATATGAACCTTTCATTACCCATAAAAGGGGCACTTTAAGATTAAGGAATAAAGTTAACACTAATAAAATATTTAATGCTGATAATAATCTTAAGTGTTATTAAGAAAGCATCAAATCTTAAGTTACCTCCTGTAAATCTTATTTAAAGAATTATCCTTCGATATTTGTTCAGTATTCCGTATTCCCTCTGCCACAGGCCTGTGATAATGACACATCCCTCCCGGATGTTGTATGCCTGTAGTTATGTAACACCGTGGTCCTGTGAGGCATGACATTTCGTTCCACTGTATGTCCCCACATGCAGCAGAATTACAATAAAGCTCAACTTGAACTTGAACTTGAACTTGTATTCAATTCAGTAATGTTGAAGATTATATAAAGATTTTAAAGTGGTTACAGAACTCAGTTTTTATTCCAATTCAGTGTTACATTAGGATCACTGAAAGTTTATTATAGTTTTTAGTAATATTTTGAGTTAGTTTTTATTTTTAATTTCATTTCATTTTTTAAAGATTTAGAAATTGTTTTTATTAGATATTAAAAATATGTCTATACAGTCTTTTATAAATGTTTATTTCAATTTCAATTTTTGTTATTTTTTTTATAGCTATCAAGTTAAACTAAATAAAAATGTTGCATTGGCAACTAGATAAAATAATATGCTATTTCAGTTAACAAAATAAGTATAAAATACAAATAAAACCTTAGGTTTTGAGTCCAACTGAACCAAATGAACAGTTTTGTGAATTTCTCTGCATTACTCAGACTAAAACTTGGGCTACTACTGCTGATGGAGGTGGAAGATCTTCTCTGCTAATCTATTTCATGTTTGCAGTTTCTCTGAAAGCACAGTACTTAAATCATAAACTGAACGCCAAACAACTACACAGTATAGCTATAGAGGACAAGCTGTGCTTTCTCATATAATACACAAGGGGGCGCTGCTGTAAAACAATTCCGGATTGTGTTGATACACTACAGCTATGCAAAATGCAAATACTGCACCCTCACACTACAAAGAACAGCGTCTTTAAAATACAAATATTAATTGCAACAAAATCCCTACATGCACAGATCGTCTACATGTGCACACTGCACCGGAAATGTGGAATATACATGAATGCAAAAGTATACTTACCTGGGAGGGTTGTGTGTGTAAATAAACATGATTTCATATAAAAAATAAGATTGTTTGATGTTTCTGCATAGCACACACAGCAGTTGTGCTCAGTGCTTTGAAAAGACTGATAAACAGATGGATGGATGGCTGGACAAACAAAGAGACTGACCTCTTTTATCTCTCTTGTTTCAGGCTATTCCCTTTGCCAGGGCGGCAGCAGCATGTGATCAGCGGGAGATTTTTTATTTTTTTTTTGGAGCTAAGGCGAGCAGTTCTCTGAGAGTTATCATTCGGCGTGTGATATCAGGCTCCGAGGCCCTCCAGCCAAACACCCACCAGAGACGTCTCCTGCCTCTGTCCTAACACGCCATGAAATTATAGGACTCCTTGGCTATTGTGAGAAAGGTGGCACATTTCAGAGCTTTCCCATTTTTGTCTGTCTTCAAATCATTTTCCACATCAGAAAGTAGTCATCATGTGTAGTCATTTTGGGTATGATGTTATATCTAAGTGTGATTCCAAAGGGCCAGAAGAGATAACAAAAGTGCTTTGAACATCACAACCACAGAGCATGATATAGACTGTGTAGTAATGGCCTGAGAGTATAAAGCAAATGGAACATAATCTCTCGGCCATATAATAGCCACTGACCTTCCATACGCATTTCTATAATGATGGCAAACACACGCTTATGTGCGTGAGAGGACGTTTCAGCTCAGTAATGCATGAAAGCATACACGGCACAGGCAACAGAATGCTCACGCTTTTATTTGGTTGTTGCTAGGTGACTACTGGTGCACAGACGAACAAGTCTGACAAAAGGATCTTATCATTTAGATCAGTTTTTAACAGCTTTAATTCCATCATTCATACATGGCAAGTGGCAGCACAAAGAACAGAAGCAATAAAGCAAACTTTTGGCTATGACTGGGTATTAGACTGTTAAAAATAAAGGTTCCAAAAAAGGGGTTTTTCACAGTGATGTCATATAGAAGAATCATTTTGGGTATGTTATAAAACCTGTGTAGTGAACGGTTAAAAAAATAAATAGATAAAAATTCTTAGTGTGAAGGACATTTGAATAATCTGAAGAACTTTTTTCCACTATAACTAATACTTGGATGAGCAATGGATGTTAAAAGAAAAGTTCACCAAAATGAACATTTGCAGAAAATGTACTCACCCTCATGCCATCCAAGATGTAGATGTAGAAATTTAGAAAGCATTACATCATTTGCTCACCAATAGATCCTCTACAGTATATATATGGGTGCCATCATAATGAGAGTCCAAAACAGTTGATAAAAACGTCACAATAATCCACAAGTAATCAACATGACTACAGTCCATCAGTTAATGTCTTGTGAAGTGAAAAGCTGCATATTGTAAGAAACAAATCCATAATTAAGGTGTTTTAACTTCAAACCATCGGATCTGGCCAAAATACAAGTCCAAACATAGAAATTTTGTAGCTTATTCTGTAGACATTGTTAAATAGATATATGTAGAATTACATATCATTCACACTCTTACCCCATGCAAACCCAATTACTTTTAAAAATGTCTTTACAAGTGTCTTTTCTTCATGGAACCATCCATGCCAATAAAGAACCTTTATTTTTAAGCATGTATGATGATTTGTAGACAACACAATTCATCTAAATGGACATTCTGAAAGTATTAGTCACATGATCGAAGTGCCAAGTCACAGTTATAGCTGTGCTAGTGGAGACTAGCACTAAATAATCTTCTGCTCTTCCACTGTGAACATAAAGAGATAAAGAGGTCGTTCGTCTCGAAAATGAGTGGTCTGAGCAAAAGTAAAAGCGTTTTTGACAGAGGTTGTAAAGACAATGTTAACACTACAACCTCCGTAGAGGAAAATATATTTAGTGGTACAAAACAAAGCATGATTTGGTTGTGTATTGGCACGCTTGCAGTGCAATTGATCTGCTGCTCCCTGTTGCCACAGCAACCGCAGACTAGACTACTCCAAGGTGACATGCCACTTGAGGACTGTGAATCCCACTGAGATCCCACAGTGCTGTCCAGAGACCTCAAGCAATGAAATATTGGTCCCCTATACAATATAATATAAAATAATATTATTTTGCTCTTTAAAAACATGTCTATCAATTACAGTTATATATTTATCTGAATTAGGTAATGTACAAATAAGACTAATATAAGTATCATGCTGTATTTAGGGCAGATGTAGAGTAGACAGTTTCAGATTATAGCATTAGCTACTAAAGTATTTAATGACTGAAATCATAACAAAACGAACCAAGTAATTAGTGAATTCTAAGGAATAAAATCTGTGCAAGTGAATGACAAGAATGAGCATGAACACACACACACACACGTGATCAAAAAGAAACCCTCTCACCTCTCAGAAACACACTGAGATTTCACTCATTTCCATACCAGCACACCATCCCATCACATCCCTTCTCTCTCGCTCTCTTTCCCTCTCACGTACACACACACACACTCACTCACAGGAGAGGGAGGAGGAAGTTCAAAGCCTTCCTCTCGATGAGGATGGCGAGGGCTGCTTTGATCTCTCTCTGACTAATTTGAAGATGTTCAGTTTAAACCTACAGGGAGCAGAGAGACAGACTCCCATATGCTGCAGTGCTGTACCATTCACTCCTGCACTAATCACATGCTTAGCCACTCTCTCGAAACACACAGCCCCGTGCAGACTGAGCATGCTCCACGCCATCCACCTGAACGTGTCACAAACAAGGTACACAATTGGCTGAGGGGCATGTCAATCGCGGGATCTCCACACTGTGCCCAGTGTGGACAGAACACACTATTACCATCTCAGCATCAAAACAGTCAATAATAAAAACAACAACTGCAAGCACAGAAGGCGGGACGTGGGCAAGATGGTAATCGCAGGCTGAGTGCAGACGTTTACTGCAAAAGAAACAGTTTGTTACACCAACATTTCATCAGATCCGCCTGTGACAAAAGAAAAGAGTCATCTCTCCTGCTCCTCAATTCCAGCACTGCAGCACCATGCAGATTTTAGAGAGGAGCAGAGGAGGTATAGAAATAGAGGGAGGGCTGCATGAATAATTGCTGAAGATATTTTTACTGTGACCCACTTTAAAGTCAAATTCAAACGTCTTAAAGGAGCAGCGCTCCGCTCCTCTCCCATCCCGAGACTGCGGAAAATCGCACCGGGTCGGGAACAGCCCTGAGATTCCTGATGAAATTTACAATTTGTTTGAAAACAAAAGGAATTAGGCACTTGTGTGACGTGTGACTCTTTTATTTAGCATTTTGTAGATGTCTGAAAGACTGGAAATAAACAAAGCCGAAGTAAAATGGTATTGTGAGTGATGTCAGAGCTGTAATTTAAATGTTTGTTAAATGTGAGGGTTTCATTCAAAGCAGGCGGCTGTGCAATTTCTGCCCATATGAATTGTAGGTGTACAGTTTTTCATCTTGCTAAACCATAATCAGCCAACCTCCGTGGCATTTGTGATTGAAATGCACAAATAATCTGATATGGAAAAACAAAATGCATCATAATTTTGCTCGCATTGAGCCCTTGAACACCATTATGACCATGTCTACTCCTCTTTCTTAATCTACAGAGCGGCTCCATTGATCGGAGGAGCCGTTTCTCCTGTCACACAAATATCTGGCTGGAGGCCCTGGTGTGTGCGGTGCAGGGGACAGATGAGCTGTCGCTGGTCTGATTGATGAGGCTGGCCACTAGAGGACGGTCACCATGGCGATAATAGGTCAGAGAGGTCACACTGAATTCATTCCAAAATCTACTGGAGCAAAAACAAACATATTCGGAGAGTGAACAAGCACTTCGGGTAATGACGCGGAAAGGGCAAACAGACATTTTGTACCTTATTCTCTAGACATGCATTATTTTGCATAACATATCTGAGGAAATATATTATGGTTATATTATGCATATTAAAATAGATATACTATAGACTATATAAATGAAAGCTAATAGTTTTAGCAACATTTCTAATTCTGAAATTAATCAGATTATTACTAGAATGTGTTTAACATGAATGTATCTTATCTTTTAGGTTTTTTTTCCTGTTTTATCAAAATTATCTCACTAACAATCCGCTACGAAACTGATGTCAGACTATAACATTTAATACATTTTCCAATATAAAAATGTAAATTAAATATAGAAAAACAGAAATATAAATACATATTTTTAAAGAAACATTACTACTGTCCTGACAGAAAGATGGTCATTTTTTGTTTATTTAAAGTGTCATGATATTTTGCTAACATTTTCGCATATTTAGAAAAATGTATGAAAAAATTTAAAAGTCAGTCTTCATCATCCCCTCTTTCCAAATTTCACCTATTTCACCTAAAGTTGTTAATATCCAAAATACGGTTATAGTGGCAAGATTTATCAGGAATTGTGGTGGCAATTCAATAAATGAAGCTGAAAAGGATTTGAAACCATCTTATAGTCTCGGTTCATTCATTCACTAGTCAAAGTTCGATTAGTCAGTATATATGTTAATGGTACTCAGTCACTGTAAATGCAAAAAATATATTATACTATATAAAGATTCAAATAAAGGTTAAAGTTTAACAAAAATCATCTAAAGCTTTAAAATATTCAGACAGAAGTATATAAATATAGGTTACATTATGCTTAATTATATGAAGTAATAATGAAAAAAATGACAGATTTCTTTAAAAATGTATAGTTATTATTCTGCATAATTATAACAACAACAACAACAATAATAATTACATTCAAAGTCTTAATATTGTATTATTATTATTATTGTTGTGGCAGTATTTATAACCTGCATTCCCCTGTGTGGCTCTACCATACACACATACACTTACCAAATGACTGTATAGTATGCAAGTGTGTGTATGTGTATGTGTGTGTCTGTCTCTCTATATGATGACTGAATCATTTTTATCCTGGCTACCCTCCCTCTGTTTTTAATTCTAGCTTCTGTTCTCTCTTTCTCTTTACTTTCTATTCCTCTCCTCGTCCCTCTCTGTCCTCTAGTCATAGTGAGGCATCCCAGTGTTCCTACAGAGAGTTTTTAGACAGGAGGACAAAATGTAATGAAGTAACCCTCTTGTTAAAATGCTTTTAGTGCTCCTGTTCAGCACTAGAGAGTGGTTATGGCTTTTATTTATTCATTTAGGACCCTCACTCTCCTTCACTCACTTCCTTCCTTCTCTCTAGCTATAGTTCTCTCAGCTTTGAAGGAAGGAATGACACTGCATCATTCCATAAAACCCTTTCACTCTTCTTAGAAAACACACACATCAAAAGACACCTAAACACACACTTCTTGCACCTTGCTTCATGTGATCTGGTGTATTATAAAATAATTTCAGTATAAATGTATATGCCAGCACACACTCGTCATCATCAAACCAAAAAAACAGTGAGATGACTTCACAAATGTTCTCTAGCAGATGAGAGACGAGGGATTGTTTTGTGTTTGAAGTTGCACTAAGGCCTTGATTATTATTCAACACAACAGACAAGTTGTGTATGTGCATATTTAAAGAATTCCCACTCATCAGCAAAGTCTCCAAAACACCCAGCACATCAATATTATCAGAAACTAAAAACCTAAGGGCCAACTCTAAGAGGAAAAATCTCTGTTTTGCCAATTACTATTAATTAAACATCACTTACATCTAAAGGGTTTCCATTAAATATTTATGCTGGGAATGTTGAAGTATGCAGAAAAGAATGAGTTAAATGTGCCATAAAACCACAAGAAACTGGCGTGTGAGTGCATACTAACATATATGAGAGTTAACATAAGAGCGTAATTTGAAAGGACAGTTTCTCTCCTGTGTACGCATGTGTATCTGTGCCTGTGTGTATCTGACTTCACAAACAACCATATATGGAAAGCCTGAAAATTGCCAACTAGCGTACGCTTGAGTAGACACACTCATACACAGCAGTGCTAAACCCATTCAACTAACGGATCAGATCTTTAAGTGTGGAAGTGTACGGTTTTTGTCCTACATTAAAACTTTGGCTGTTAGACTCCACAATGTTTTGCACATGAAGTAAGCTTTGAAACAATCTTTAAATCTTCAAGACAGTAAGAAGCAGGGCTGATGTTGTCAACTGCTTGCTTCATTTAAAAATATATATATATATATCTTCCTCTCTCTCATACTTCTCTCTCAGTTATCACTAAAATATTTAAATTAAATTCCTTTTTTTCCTGCTGGTTTTTGGAACATCAAATGAAGTTTTAATTTGATTTTTTTCTGCCATGGTTCGTGTTTAGAGATTTTATTCATCAGGTTTTTGTTTTTTTTTTCATTTTGTTAAATCTCAACCTCAGCTGATGAACCGCACACATTTGTCCTCACAAGTCAGCATTATCAGACAGAGGAAGAGAGGGAGGGATTTGGAGACAGAGAAAAAAAAGAGAACAGACTGAGCCAAATACAGTCAAATAGAACATCCTGGAGTAGTGTATCGAAGACTAAATGTGTTTAAGCTGTTTGACACACACATAAACACTTGAGACTAGCCCTGCGTGCTCCAATCTAACTGTAAAATGATGAAAAAAATTGCTCATTAGCATAGAGACAGGTTTAATCAAATCAGCTGTGGGTACAAATTAGTCAGTGAGAGCATAATGAGTTAGGAATTAATTAGGACCATAACGAGAATACAAAAATATGGGAATCCTGGCATCTGCACATAATCTTCTGGTCACTAGACTCTTTCTTTATTTCAGTCCTTTGCCAGTGAGAGCAGGAGTTGGGTCAAGGAGTATTGGAACAGAACAAGTTGTTGGAATGTGAATATGTCTCACTACAATATTTCAGTAAGAGACCCTGAAAATGTTCCCAATAAACCCTTACCAATGTTATAATTACATCTCAATAAAAAAGTCATTAACATAACATAATACCCATTTTATAGTGTAAGGTCATGACAGCTGTTTGCTTTTAACACTGTAACAGAACATTCTTGCCAGAAACTCCACTACATCTCCTGTGCATCAGCAGAAACTTCTACATGTCAAGATGCCTCTTTCTCTCATCTATCACAACACGCCTCATATGAGGTGTAACCAGGCTCTTACTTCTACTGACAAATTCTTGCTAGGATCTGCAAAAAATTATGAAATAGGGATTGAAAATAATGCAGCTATAGTCTTTATTTCTAATCACATTACTCTTCACATTTTATCACATTATATATCACATCACATTACTCCTTATATTTTATTACCATACCCATCACATCATCACATTGCTCCTCACATTTTATCACAGTACTCATCACATCATCGTATTAATCTTCACATTTTATCACAGCTCATCACATCATCGTATTAAACTTCACATTTGATCACAATACTCATCACATCATCGTATTAATCTTCACATTTTATCACAGCTCATCACATCATCGTATTAAACTTCACATTTGATCACAATACTCATCACATCATCGTATTAATCTTCACATTTTATCACAGCTCATCACATCATCGTATTAAACTTCACATTTTATCACAATACTCATCACATCATCGTATTAATCCTCACATTTTATCACAGTACTCATCACATCATCATATTAAACTTCACATTTGATCACAATACTCATCACATCATCGTATTAATCTTCACATTTTATCACAATACTCATCACATCATCGTATTAATCTTCACATTTGATCACAGTACTCATCACATCATCATATTAATCTTCACATTTTATCACAATACTCATCACATCATCGTATTAATCTTCACATTTTATCACAGTACTCATCACATCATCGCATTAATCTTCACATTTTATCACAATACTCATCACATCATCGTATTAATCGTCACATTTGATCACAGTACTCATCATTCCTCACATTTTATCACAGTACCCGTCACATTGCTCCTTACATTTTATCACAGTACTCATCACATCATCAAATTGATCCTCACATTTTATCACAGTACACATCACATTGCTCCTTACATTTTATTACAGTATCTATTACATCATCACCCTACTACTACTCACATTTTATCACAGCCCTCATCATGTCTAATTAATCCTCACATTTTATCACAGTACTCATCACATCGTGTTAATCTTCACAGTTTATCACAGTACTCAACAAATTGATCCTCATATTTTATCACAGTACCCATCACATCATTATATTAATCTTCACATTTTATCACAGTACTCATCACATCATCAAATTGATCCTCACATTTTATCACAGTACTCAACAAATTGATCCTCATATTTTATCACAGTACTCAACAAATTGATCCTCATATTTTATCACAGTACTCAACAAATTGATCCTCATATTTTATCACAGTACTCAACAAATTGATCCTCATATTTTATCACAGTACTCAACAAATTGATCCTCATATTTTATCACAGTACTCAACAAATTGATCCTCATATTTTATCACAGTACTCAACAAATTGATCCTCATATTTTATCACAGTACTCAACAAATTGATCCTCATATTTTATCACAGTACTCAACAAATTGATCCTCATATTTTATCACAGTACTCAACAAATTGATCCTCATATTTTATCACAGTACTCAACAAATTGATCCTCATATTTTATCACAGTACTCAACAAATTGATCCTCATATTTTATCACAGTACTCATCACATCATCAAATTGATCCTCACATTTTATCACAGTATCCATTACATCATCACACTACTACTACTCACATTTTATCACAGCCCTCATCATGTCTAATTAATCCTCACATTTTATCACAGTACTCATCACATCGTGTTAATCTTCACAGTTTATCACGTACTCACTGCATTACACCGTACATTTTATCACAACAGTACCCATCACATCACATTACTCCCCACATTTTATCACGGTACTCACTGCATTACACCGTACATTTTATCACAGTACCCATCACATCATCACATTACTCCCCACATTTTATCGCAGTACTCATCACATTACTCCTTACAATATATTACACTCATCACATTCATAACATTTTATCACAGTACTCATCACATCACATTGCCCCTCACATTTTAACACAATACTTATAATGGAGAGCCTGTGGAACAGTCCACAATCATAGACTATTACTGTGTTTAATAACTTATTTGGCGGTCCCTGTTTAATATTTTCCTGTTTTAGCTGAGTGGATATGACATTTGAGGTAGCTTTTTCAGGAAACTCTAATGTGCTTTGTTTTACCATCCAATTTATTGTACAATTTTTGCTTTAACTCTCAATTTATTCAATGTTCCGTTATTTATTAATGTTAAATATAAGACATATTTAAAGAAGCTATCACTAGATGGAGTTAGGCTTGTAGTGGACAGATTGTGTTTGTGAGCGAAATAAACTAGGTTACTGCTAGCACTGCTATTGCTATTAATATGTGGGCCTCTGATGTTACGGAATGGAGTTGGTGGTTCTATTACTAATCACAGATGTACTGACAGTACTGACTCATCACATCACATTACTCCTCACATCTGATTACAATACACTTCATATCACAATGTTCTTTAAATCTCATTACAATGTTCTTCTCGTCACAACACTATTTACCTACCACACTACTACTCACATATAGTAGGGATAAAACCAGACACCAAACGAGACTAATTAATTAAACCTCAATTGTAAATGCAAATGAGCTGTGCTGAAGAATAGGTCGTGATTGTCACCGAGCTTTGGTCTCTCAAACAGGAGCGGGTGATCAGGCAGGTGGCTCAGCTATGGCACTAACGAGCCACTAACGCTTTAACAAGGCTGCTGCTCTCATTTGTTTATGCTAATGATATAAAATAATATTTGTTCTTTTCTCAGTGTCAGTGAACAAATGCGCCAGTTCCCCTCCTTCCCCCTTGTGTTTGGAACCATGGCACAACAAAGGACCAGGGGTTCAGAGGGGAGGCTTTTGTTTTCTAATTGAGCTAATTAGTTTAATAAGGTCAACTGGTTTGATATCAAGTTGTAGAGGAATCTGTAGCCTTTTGATATTTTTATATTAGCAGCGATTGTTCTTGAATCGGTGCAGTGTGCTGAAAGAAAATTGGAATTCCAGCCCATTATAAGAAATAATCACCCTTCTATGTTTAAAGCAGCATGTGTGTGTGTGTGTGAGAGAGAGAGACTTCACTCTCGTACAGGAGGTTATTTCTTTATTCAGACAGACTGGTCCTGGCTATGCTGTATGTTCACCATTGAGTGAGCATTCAGCGATGTGAAACCAGCTTGTGCCTGCTCCACGCTGATAACTTCACAGCAAAGAGACGGCAGCCGACTCAGACGACTTCTTTTCACCACTGCTATTATTAATAAAGGAGGGGGGTGCTCTTTAATTGGACGCACTGCCCCTCAAAGGAAAATCCGTAACAATAATTTCCTGCAATATTCCACTGCAGGCAGAATTAATAATAATATAATTATGCATCGAGACACAAGCCAGATTCACATGCACACACAAACGCAGAACTCAGTGATGTGCTACACTGGACTCTAAACACTGAGTGAAGCACTTTAATGTGTCTCGTTTTTTTAAACAGGGAGAACGTGACTCACTGTTCAGAGACTTTGGAGAGAGCTGGGTCCCTCGAGAGAGGGTGAGTTGAAGTTTCTGAGGTGTGAAAGGACTACTAAACTAAAAGGAACAAAATGCTACCCATTTTTAGCTTGACCAGTGAAGACCTGCATATGCTGCACTGCAAAAGAAAAAAAAAATGAAATAAACAAAAATTGAAAAGCTTAATAAAATGAAAAAATGTGCACTGACCTGCACTGAATAGTTCATTGCATTTTTTCCCCAAACACTTTAAATGAAGGAATTTGAGTTCTGATAACATCTAGCAGAAATTACAGAAATTATTGACATGTGAAGTGGATAAAAATGATTAAAAATGACAAAAAAATGTTTACAGTTGTTATTTTTGTCTTTCTTAACCCCTGTAGTAATGCAAAATTACATCAACATTTTTGTACTGTTTTTAACCATATTTTCTTTTCTACATAACCAGAGAAGTCCTGACGACATGTCCCTGTCTCCAACTGCATATAAAAAAATACAAAGATAAAATTGTAAACTTTATTTTAAATTAATAATTTATTTAAATTAATTCAAAATAACGAAAATCCTGTAACATTGTGTGAATGCAAAAAATCACGTAATAGGAGGCAGGGCCTCCAGGTCACTGTGACTGGCTGATCATCTGTTTATCAAAATCATAACCGGTCACAAACATTATATCAAATCTACAAGAATGGTTCAACTAGTGGAAATGTACAGACTAATTACAAAGTACCCACTCATATAGCACTTTTAGTCTCATCTGAATCATAAAACAAACTTGACTTGAATGATTGAGCCGGTTTTTAGTGACCATGTAGCTCTTTTATTAAAGGTTCACCTCCGTTCCAGCCACCACCTTACTGCATTTACTGCACTCTGAAGTCCATAAAAAGGGTCCATGGTGCTTAGCTAAAATGAAGGAATTTTCCGTATTTCTTTTTTCACAGGTGTTTTGAATTAAGCATTGTTTTGTGTTGTGTTTTAGGATTAAAGGAAATGTCCATAAATGTAAAGGAAAATGTCCTGGCAAAAAATAATTACCAGTACCTTTTCCTTTTTTCTACAGATTTCTTTCTTACAGTGTAAGCACGTGATTACTCAAGTTTCAAAAGTGTAGGAGATACTTTACTGTACATAGTGTATTTTTACAGTGACATTGCATTAAAGCGATGAAAAAAAAGAGTTTTGAGATTTTGACGCAACTTGGTTTTAATAATATGATAATATAGAAAATTATATATACAAACGTATAAACATTTTTGTAGACATTGCTCTAGTTCTGTACCTTACAGTCGTCAGTGTTGACAAGATGTATTTTACAGCAGTCCCACTTATCACTTCTGGGCTGTGTAGATGTAAAGTGTGCATGAGCTAGTTTGTGATATTTGGGTGAGAATGTTAATATATGGATGTGTGTGAGTGGTGGGTAATCTGCGGGGTTGGGTGGCAGGGGGGTTGTTGTCACACTTGTCCTGCATGAAGAGCCGCTGTAGGGTGCAGAACTGCAGCGATAGGCCAAGCTCATTAAAATCCAGACAGTCTGAAACAAAAGCATGCATACACTCACTGTGGCCTGTTCCTGTGTGATAACCGGCACGGTCTCTCATCTGAATTAGCCAGCCTTTGTAGTCACACACACACACACACACACACACACACAAAAATGTATACATATGCACACACTTGAGCAAAAGTACACACTCTCACACATGCACTTTAAGACACATTATAGACAGTAATATACTTCAACAAGGAAGGGAATATAAAATGCAAAAATCTGCTTCAAAATATGTTGCAGAACAAAAATAGACTGAACATTTACTGTGTTTATTAACTGAAGGGGGTCTGAATACTTTCCGTACCCACTGTATATAAATAAATCAGTATATTTGTCTGGTTTTCCAATAAAAATCTTTTTTTTGTTTTTTAAAGACAAAATGTAAGAAGCAAAATGTCAAAAAAGAGGGTATAGAGGATATATCTTATAATTATATTTTTATAGTCAAAACCTCATTATATTTGTTAGATTTATACTTCAAACTATTTCTAGCTTTATAGTCTAATGAAACTTGGCTCCTTAAGTCATTTATATATTAAGATTATTAATAACAAATATTACAAATAGTTAACATGAACATTAAGTAGAAAAATATAAATATATAAGATAAATATAAAATGTAATGGTTTAAAATAATAATAAAAGCATAAAAATATTTTTATTGAAGAATAATATTAATTTTCCTGTAAAACTGTTAAACCTTTCAACATGGAAACATCAGTCAGCTTACCAATGTGTTTTAAACTGTAATGGAGCTTCAGTGGGTGTCAAGACCAACCAAGCAGATAAGAATTTGGAATATAAAGTAATAATATTATGTAGTTTTTTTTTTTTTTTTAGCAAAATCACGAACTTGGAGCCATTTCTCTACATATTTTATTTAAAGTGTCTATAGTTTGCAACTAACCTAAGCTTTCTCACTTGCACCCACATACTGCAATTGCAAGCTTCGCCACTGAATACCTATATGTGCTTTGTATTATTTAACAGAATATAGCGAGCACCTTTGCCTCTGCTCATAAATGTGCCATCAAAATATGGTCAGGGTACATTTCTTCCGGTCTTTTACTAGCAGGTTAACAGGGAAACCAATACAATCCTTAATTAATCTGCAAATGTGCAACTGCTTTACAACATTGCAACAAAAAACCTGTTCAAATTACTGTGTGACCAGTATATCTTATATGACCACTGAGAGAGCGCGAGAGAGAGAGAGAGAGAGAGAGAGAGAGAGAGAGAGAGAGAGAAGGCTTGTCTTCGGCACAATAAATATAAGAGGGTGAGGTGGGGTGGGGGGAACTTGGTCCCCCTCATCCGTCCCCCTACCCAAGGCTGGCCCCCAAGGACACCGCTGTGTGATTGGCCACCTTTGGGACAGGAAATCGAAGAAGAGCGAAGAGACAGAAAAGGTGTGATTTCACTAGCTAAATTACCCACGGGACTGATGAGAGAAACAAATCAGCGAGTGAGAGTCCTGCATCAAGAAGCCAATATCACAGCACACCTCTAGACTGAAATATGAGCCCATCATTAAACAAAATACAGAGTTTCTGTACATTGTCATAACTTACACCACCAAAAAAAAACAAAGCATCATTGAACAGGCATAAAATAACTATGAAAGGTTTTTTCACCCTGTCGCCATGAGCAAATCGCGAGTGCTCATGCTATCAGAGATAAACACTGGTGTGCCCTGCAACTTGCCCCAATGTCAAACATCCAACCGAGATTTGAAGCAAGGTCACTCCAGCTCTCCTTTCACCTCTCTTGCTCTCTTTCACACTCTCCTTCACTCTCCTTTTGCAGTAATTTCACTGTATCAGAGCATCTGTCTGTAAACAGATAAATGATAGCCTATCTGGCTCTGTTCAGAGAGATAAGGCTTTCATCTCTCTCCTGCTCTGTCTCTTTAACTCTCACCCATCTTGCCTTCTTTTGACAGATTCAGATGTTAAAGGAATGGTTTCCTCAAAAATGGAAATTCTGTCATCTCACCATCACATTGCTTCAAGCCCTGAAAGACTGAAAGCCAAGCCATCGTCAAGTCGTCTAACAATGTCCACCAGTGAATATACATACATCACTGGAGAATTATGACACTTTTTTCCCCCTCTGAAAGTCATAAAAATTCCCAGCAGAGTGTTATTTCTCAAATTACGACATTCTGTGGTGGTAATGACAGGGATTGAAATGACATGTTTTACATTTTTGGAATAAAAAAGGCTGACTATGTCTTGCTAAGGCTAATTTCATTGTATTTTTGTATCACAAATTAAATACTATTGGCACACCTTTTTTCAAAATTTGACAAAATTACAGCTTGAATGAAAAAGATGCACAAAAATGGTTCTAGTGATATTTATCTTTTTTTTACTATTATTTTCATACTTCACATTTATTTTATAAGCTCAAGCTTCATTCAGTATTATCAAGTATCATTTATTCTGTGTGTTGGAAATGATGGCATAACTGACAGCCAAAATGTAAAAAAATGATAGAAATTATTTTAAGACAAAGAAGGGTCTGAGACGATATGAGGCTGCGAAAATGATGGCAGAATTTCTATTTTTGGGTGAACTATCCCTTTAAGGGTGCCGTATCAAAAATATTAAGGCATTTGCACTCTCCGCAAAGCTCCTTTTCTTAGAAAAGCAGCTTTGCAGAGTTGTTGATGGAAGCAGTGCACACCTGCAGCGCAACCCGGTTCAAATCTGATGCTTCAAACCAGCAAAGGTATCAGGTCTATAGTTTGCAGCGATGAAACAATACAGCTTGAATTTCACTCAACCTCCCTCTGTTCTTCCCTATTGTTCTTAACAAATGCTCTCCAACTTGATCTCCGTTTCTCTATGTTCATCCCACTCTCTCCATCACAGACACACACAAACACACTCGCACACGTGCTTTTCATATGTAAATCTCATCGTGAAGCATCCAGTCTGGTGCTAGCGTGCTAAATCATTAGCTCCACAGTGACATAGAGTGCCTCGTATCATTACATCTATTAGAGCCTGTCTGTTTCCTATCAATTAACAGAGCAATTAAAACCACTGTGGCATGATTACCAACTAACTGCTGACTCAGGAGCAGATATAGAAAACAATGGAATCTGAGGATACACATGCAAAACAAACAAACACACACACAGTGTTGATGTTAGCATGATTAACAGCCGAGCATACCTACTCAAATGCAGCAGCCTTACAAATTAAGAAAGCCATTTGTATTATTAATAAACTCTGATTCCACAGTCTGTGTGTATACATTGCAAGATGAGAAACTTCAGTAACAAACTGGCAACAGATCTGGCGACACTTATGACACAACGATTGGCTGCCGCTTGGCATTTTTCACCTTTCATTACCATAAATTTCAGCATTTCCCAACTTTTTAAAGCTTTCACCACTTACTCCACACTGTTGTCAATCCCACAATTCATTGCATAAGCCGTCACCCAGATCCCATAAATAATGAATAGAAAATGTCCAACTCCACTCACCCCACGCCAGTGGACACATACGGTTAGAGCTGGGTTTTGATCAAATCCTTAACTCCGAGTATGAGCAACAGAAATCGTGATGCTTAACTCATCAAGGAATACTAATTAAAGTACAACCAATCAGTGGAGAACTAAATTAAACTCAGGTCATCGAATTGGCATGCCTGTGCTAATTTAAGGTAATCAAGAGATTTGTGCTGCTCGAGCTGGAAGGAGTCCAGGGAGTCAGCAAGAATATAACTGATGACATACATCACGTCTCTCTCTACAGCAAGCTGTGGATATCCTTGATTTGGTGTTCAAGGGAGTGTAGTATATACATAGTGAGAGAAGATGAGTGTGTGACAGATGGCCACAGATTTTGGTGAGTGTGAGAGCGTGCACCAGCACAGTGGCCACCAAAAGTCTCGGTTTTGATGAAATTGCCCTTATCTGCTCATAATCATTTTATTTTCATCACTGCTTGTTGCTCTTTTTTACTGTACAATTAAGTTACACAGTTAGCTTTAATTTGATTGGTGAAGTGGTGTATAATACAGTATAACAGCGCTGGAACTGCTGTAAGACAGTGTCAAGTTAAAAGAGCTTCAACTATACAAAAACAAACACATCTATATACCAGTTTTACCCCAATGAACATGAAAACATGAAGAGAAAAAGACGTTAACACACTGTTTGGAATTCACGAGCTTTCTTTTGAGAACCACACAAGTAATTTGCTCCATGAAAAGAAACAAGAATCCATCCCAGTCCTCTAAAGAAGGCCTGACATACTGCAGAATTCTCTTTGCAATACACTGGTACAATTACAACAGGACCAAAAAACCCAAGAAAACCTCATTAGACTAGTACATACCACAGCTTCTAGTGAACAGCTGAAGAATTTCAATACATCATCAATGAACGAGCACATTTCTGTGCATTTCCATCTCTGCAGTGACAATTCCTCACCAGCATTTTTGGGACACTTCTCAAAACCTGCACAAAGTCTATTTAGATTGTGTTGAACCTATTATAGTATATATTTTGGAGGGTCGGCTCATCATGGTTTCCTTGAGATTCCATTTAGTAACATTAGTGATTAATAGACAAAGCAATAGCTTATAGACCTGTGCCGACAGAAAGAAGGACAGAAGACTTTCACTGCACTCGTGAGTTAAATTATTAGTACTGACAGAAATCCAGGTTGATCTCTTATCATGACCTGCTGCTCTGTTTATTCACTTTGAAACAATCATCGTTTTTTCTTTCCTGATCTCTTTGTCTTAATGAGTGTGTTATGTGTGCATGTAAGATGCAGAAGCAATAGTCCATCTGACAGGCTAGCTGTCATCTGTGTGTAAGGGAAACTGGGGAACTGAAACATTTTCTTTAATAGACTAATTCAAATCTACCTGCCATATTGCTAGTTTTTCAGTATACATAAATCTATGTATGTAAACAGTTACCATTCATTTATTTAAATTGATCATAATATTTATTTTAATATACGAAGTAATGGGGGTTGAGGGTAATTGTACAAAAAACGTACAAAGCTGTCACTGGGGCAGTACCCTAAGGTAAAAAATTTTGATTTTTGTTTTTTATCTACCAGTAAATAGTATATATGTGTACCTAAATTGTACAAATTAGTACCTTTGAAGGGTCCCGCACCAGTGACAGTTTTGTAACACTAATATTAACATACTGTCTCTCAAATAAGAGTAATTTATTTTAACATTCTATTTATCAAATGGTTTACACAAACATATTAAGCAGTACAACTGTTTTCAACATTGATAATAAGAAGAAATGTTTCTTGAGCAACAAATTAGCATATTAGAATGATTTCTGAAGGATCATGTGACACTGAAGACTGGAGTAATGATGCTGAAAATTCAAAATAATAAATCACATTTTAAAATATATTAAAAGACAAAACAATTGTTTTAAAATTGTAATAATATTTTACAATATTCATGTTTTACTGTATTTTTGATCAATAAAAGCAACCTTGATGAGCATAGATGGACAGGCAAACAGAAAATACAGACAGAAAATTTGTACTTCAAACTTCAGTTTAAAAAAAAGTTTTGCTGAGAATCTCAGAAAGTAAAACAGGCATGTGCTACATAATTGTCTTTAAGTACTAGTACTTTAGACTTTAGTATGATACAATTTTGCTTAAAAGAGACCAGCCAACACTGGATTCATAGCTATTCAATAAACAATAACACATGCACACATGCAGAACCTCTGCTTCTGTCTATCCTGTTCTGAAGGGTAAACCTGAACAAATCAGCGGTAACTGAGAAAATGCCCATCTGCACGTGATCTATTAGGAGTTACATGTGTGTGTGTGTGTGTGTGTGTGTGTGTGTGTGTGTGTGTATGTGTGTAGAATCTTGTTCATGAGGTGGCTTTCAGCAAAAAAAATCTATGTAGCTGAAGATTTATTCTCCATTTCTGAGAAGCTGGATTATCGGAACTAATTAAAGAGATTATCAACTGAAATGACTGCAATAAACAACAACAAAACAAAATATTAAAAAATATTTATTTTTTAAATATTTATAAAAACATTATGTATAACATTATGTAAATTTGATCCTAATTATAAAATGTAAACATACTCTATATCTTTTTTTTTAAATAAATGTATATAAATGTGTAAAAAAAAATAACTGCACTCTTAATTGCAAACCTACATATATCTTGTTTAAATGGCTACTGGCTATACTGCTTGTGGACCAATGATGCTGTGCAACACTATATCGACAGGAGTGTGTTGATTTTTTTATTTTTTTTTATTTTGCAAGAATGTTTCTGTATATCATCAAATCCAGGCCACATTTATACAGTTCAATCCAATATGAACTGCACTGAACTGTCTATACTGGACACTACAACATACTGTATCTAAAGATGACAAAATTGTTAAAACGCTTTCAGTCTTTGCTCACTTTCACTCTCAGCTGTGAATGTGTGAGTGTCTCGGTGTTAATAACTGGTTATGCTCTGAAACTATACTGTGTGTATGTGTGTGTGTTCATATGAGTGTGTTATATGTAAATTCAATGTGGCCTCAAGGTTTGGGGGGAAAGGGGAGGTATGATTCAGCACCAGACACTTGGCACGTGCCTTTCTCCCTCCCTCACACACACACACACACACTAGCGCGTGCACAATAAATCTTCTTTCCCCTGAGGAGGATTCCGAGGGAGTGATGTGGAGGAGGGTTGAGTCAGGTGGGGACCAACATCCCTCCCCCACCTCTCCCCTCCATCACCACATTACCCACAAAATGAGACAAATAGAGCCACTCCGCTCACTCGCTCTGTCTAATTATGTTGAGGAGGTCAGAGTTCACATGTGGGGGGTTGAATCTGAATTTTGGGGTGAGATTTGGGGTGGTATTACATTTGGTATGCAGATCAACATAAGCGTGGCAGTTTTCCGTGCATCTGCCTGTGTTTTCCGTGGGGGTCACCGGCTGTAACGTTTACGTGCGCCAGCCGGCCTGGGGAGGGACGAAAGGTTAAAGAGGTCAAGCTCCTCATGGGACTCAGACGGCACCTCATCAAGCAAACATGAATATATATAACCAATACGGAAAAATGCGTCGCTGCTATTGACCTTCCCCCTTAACCGACCTTGACCCCAACAGAAGGAAAGCAATCATTCTAAAAATAGAAAGAGTCTTCGGGGTGGACGGTTTGGACTCCATATGGTCCGTTCAGAATTGGGAATGAATGTTAGGAGGTGGTTTCAATCCCGCGGGTTCTTCCTGTCATGGATGCGGTGCTCTACACTGGAGTGCATGGTCACCGGCAATAACACTCTCAGTAGTGCTGCGGTACAGCTTCACAGGTTCGTCTGCTCGTGACACACTTCCACAGAGGCACCACAGAGAGGAGGCGCCGCCGAGCCTCTTTCAGGACAGACCCAGAATCAGATCATCTCAAATCTGCAGAATATAGATGTTATGAGTTTCTACTGTTAATCACAAGAACCCAATCGGGATGTGAAGCCCTGATTCTGTGTAGATCTACAAAGAATTCCTTGATCTGACTGATCGTTAGGATGAGCTTATGGTTGTGGGACATCAGTTGATGATTGATTTTCATCATTAGCATAAAAAGCTGGTTGGAAATCTGAGTGCTGCCACAAGGTGGTTGCCAAGGCGTTGCTATGCAACTTGCTAAGAGTGGTTGCTTATTGCAAATGTCAAAAGAGTATATCAGTCAAAAGAATGCATATCAGTTTTGCCAAAGGAATAAATTACATTTTAAAATATAAAGAAAATTTGTATAATATTTCACAATATTACTGTTTTATTCATGTGACACTGAAGACTGGAGTAATGATGCTGAAAATTCAAAATAATAAATCACATTTTAAAATATATTAAAAGACAAAACAATTGTTTTAAAATTGTAATAATATTTTACAATATTCATGTTTTACTGTATTTTTGATCAATAAAAGCAACCTTGATGAGCATAGATGGACAGGCAAACAGAAAATACAGACAGAAAATTTGTACTTCAAACTTCAGTTTAAAAAAAAGTTTTGCTGAGAATCTCAGAAAGTAAAACAGGCATGTGCTACATAATTGTCTTTAAGTACTAGTACTTTAGACTTTAGTATGATACAATTTTGCTTAAAAGAGACCAGCCAACACTGGATTCATAGCTATTCAATAAACAATAACACATGCACACATGCAGAACCTCTGCTTCTGTCTATCCTGTTCTGAAGGGTAAACCTGAACAAATCAGCGGTAACTGAGAAAATGCCCATCTGCACGTGATCTATTAGGAGTTACAAATCTCCACGCGAACGTTCAAGCAAATTGGAAGCGTTTCAGGTCGCTCTGGCAGTCGTATATTAAGGGGGGAACAGGGGGCGGGGTGTGTGGCCCTGGGTTCTCCCTAACAACATTACAATGAAAAGAACAGGCGGCGAGGAACGACATTGTCATTAACCTCTGCCGCGAATGTAAATCAACGCCCGTTCACGCAAATTACCCCAATTCACACAACCCTTCTCCAAAGAAAACCCAGCGCGGGGAGTGAATGCACTGGCCTGTAATGCCTCCATCGCTAATACATGTTTATTATTCTCTTGCTCCATTTTAGATTTCTCCTCCATCCTTGTTTTTACGCTTTTAATGTAACCCGTTTGGTCATGATCGATATGCATCACTAATGCAGGACGCCTCATCAAAAATTAGGCTGAAACAATCGCATAAGGCAATTTTATATCATTATACTCCTCCTCATCATCATCATCCAGAACACAAACATAATATCATTACGCTCAGAGTGTCTCAAGCCACATTAGAGTGCCGAGAGACGCGTTTATTCCGCATTGACAGTCGTGATGGATGGACAGCTGCTGTCTCTGCGCACGCTCGGTTGGGACGTCGACATATTGCACATCATACGGAAAGGTAACAAATTCTCCAGGACGGCTCGAACCATCTGTCTGTGTGTCCTGGCTTGAACAAAGGGGGACACCATGAGTCAGGACGTTCTGAACCCTCCTATTGTCCTGTCCTCACAGTGTAACGGGCTAAATAGCAACAGCTGAAAATGGCTGTACTTCACTTATGACAATATGCAAAAAATAAAGTTTGCAAATGCTGAATGAAAACAGCCATTTGGCGATGTAGACAGAACACAAGCATACTTTGAAACACTTGAGCTATATAATTGGACAACATGCGTAGAAAATGGAGGCAGTTGTGTGGGCCCGCGCTCACAAAGCAAATCAAAATTTTCCAGCGAGCACGATAATCCCTGCACTGTCCTGAGGGAAAATGTCTCTCTCTCTCTCTCCTTCTCTGTCTTTTGAATTCATGTGAGACTCATAACCATCTGGCTGCCGAACAGATTAATTTTTGTTTGAATTAAATATTATCGTTTTTGAATCATTTTGTAGCACGAAAAAGGCTACGTCCTGAGAACGAAAGAGGGCGGAGTTAAAATTATGACCAGTTTTAATTCTTTATTCTCTTTTAGTGGATAAATTTGTCACTGGATTGGAGCTCTGGACAAGTCCTCAATGGAGAGGACATAAATTGAAATGGTTTATTTCAATATAGAACCAAAAATATCCAAAGCATTTTAAATTACAGTTAAATATTTTGAAGATGACACTTGATACAGGAACACCCACACAAATTTAGGCCTTTAAAGATACTCAAACGGTTTGTTATTGACAATATTTTGGAAGCACGTCTCCAAATCTAAAATACTGGAGCCATGGGTCGATTTTCAATTATGGTTTTCGATAATAAAGATAGACCAGCAGTCAAAGCTCAGCTTAAAGCAGCCAAACTCGCCCTCCCACCACCCCACTGTTCCCAAAGCTCTAAAACAGCTCTCCTGCAGTTAAGCTCCATCTCTCCATTCATTTCTTTTGCAGTGAAAACCAAAGAAAAGAAGAGGAAGGTCAAATACCTGTCAGAGAGGAACAGAAAGAGAGAGACAATCAATAGTGAATTTGGTGATGCTTTTCCTGTAATAGTAGCTAATGGTTGGCTGTGAGGAAGCCGTTGTTCCTACAGTATGTTGTGTGTGGGTTAATTTGTGTAGGATAAATCGCAAGTGTGTGTACACATGTACGTGCTGGTCATATTTTCATAGATATATACGTAGATTGTGAGATGCAAGTGTTTAGAATGGATTCGCTTCTTTTTCTCTCTCTTGGTTCTTCCACCATTTTAGAGCTGAGCGCTGCTCTCTGCATACAGTATCACTGCTTCCTTATTCAAGACCAATCAGAGTGTGTGTCAGATTAGGAGGTTTAATCCTGGTGTAATCCCTCATCTGGTCCACCGGGTGCAGATAGCAGTGACTGTACAGACACACAGATGATCACAGTATGTGAAGAAAAAAAATCATTCAGTGCACACAAATAAATGCGTAAGTGTATTTTAACCAACCCTTAATAATGTTACAATGCAACAATAAAGCCTTTTTGCAACTAAATGGTTTTGTACGTCAGGGTAGGTATGTATACAATATATATATATATTTTTTTTTTTTTTAAGAAAACATTATTGCTTTAATTCCCTGCTCTTTTAAAGATTCAGGAATACAAATATATGGGTTTTTACAAATTTATCATTACAAACAGAGACTTAATGACTGCCCGTCCCACAGAAAAGGCCCTCTGCAGGAGGGGCAGGTGTCTCTTCACTGGGGTGAAATGTGACATTTGGAAACTTAAGGGGGGAGGTGAGAACAGGGAAATGCAGATGGTAGCTGTGCCCTCACCTTTGAACTCTTTCTCCAGCCGAGGCTTCGACAAGCACATGTGCGTGTGTGTGTGTGTGTGTGTGTGAGCAGATAATTAAGTCTGAGTTTTCCGATCAGCAAGATTACGTCTCGGCTCTGAGGAACAGGAAACAGGAAGCATCTTTTGTTCATAAAGGAAATTCCTTTTTTGTGTTTGAGCATATATGTGTTTCAGGGCCACATCAGTGAGTTTTTCAGCCCCACAGTGATGCAGTGGTGCCATATTCACGGCTCATATGCTAGTGTATAAATACACATGAAGTAATCAATGACTATCTGCTCTGTGACCTGCTCACTCAGAGACATCACGAAAGGAATTTGGAGAAGAAAAGAACAAATGTGAAGGGAGAAGAGATACAAACAGACCAATGAGATTTAAAATGACACACGCATGAAGGCAAAATAAAGAGATGGAGGACAACATAAGCAGGATGTGGGAGAGTGTGAATAAAGAACCAAAGATAAGGAAAATGAGCAGGTAAACAGAATCACTGCCCACAGCAACAGCATATTCTGCATTTATAATTCAATTATTTTTTCATTTAACTGATAAATGTACACTAAATTTGAACCAGTAAAGGAAAGAAACTGTCATTTATTTATCCATGACACACCTAAACTAGCCAAGGTACCAGCACAAATACACGCTAAGCAAAATATTGTTTAATTACTGTTTTCCAAAAAAGTGCTTTGAGTAATTGGCTCGTTGTTGTGTGGTTGTGTGATTATTTAGATTGCAATACCCTAGCGACCCCCTAGAACATGCTAGCAACCACATAGCAACTCAAAACACTTTAGCTACCAGATAGCAAAGTTCTAACCACTCAGAACACCTTAGCATCCACATAGTAACACCTCAGAAACATCCCAGAACACACTAGCAATCACAGCAATGGACTCACAAACAACCAGAACACCTTGGTTAACTCCAGAATAACCCACTAGAATAATAATGTTCTTTTTAGCAGCATCATATGACCCCTTTAATATTTATGTTTAGCAACTGCCTTGCAATGCCCTAGCAACCACCCAGAACACCCTAAGATCTGCATAGAAAACCCTAGCAACCACCTAAAATGCCCTAGCTCTCAAAACACCTAACAACCACAAAATAATATTACACTAACCACATAGCAACACACTAACTACTCGGAACACATTAGCAGCCATATAGCAACACCCAAGCAACCACTTAGAATACATTAGCAAACACATAGCAACAGCCTAACAACCACCCAGAACACACTGGTGATCACATAGCAAGAGGCTAACAGACACCTAGAAAACCTTGACTGAATCCAGAATAGCACACTAGTATACAACCACCCAGAACACTTCAGCAACCATTATAACACCGTAGTAACCATATAGCAACACCCTACAACCACTCAAAATGTCTTAGCAACCACTCAGCAATAAACTGACAAATACTTAGAACACCTTAGCAACCACACAGGAATTTACTTACCCTCCCAGAACACATTGGTAATTATTCAGAACACCATGGCAACCACATAGCAACACCCTAGCGACCACTCAGAATGCCTTAGGAATGCCATTGCAAGCACCCAAAACACACAAGCATCACCACAGCAAGTTTTACAGGGACCAGCAACACTTCAGCAAATGTAAAGTTGACTTTATTTTTGGCGGCCATGTTGTGGACTCTGGAGGGACATGTGACTCACTCACACGCCCACAGGTGGATGTATTTATAACACAACGGTGCAGAGAGCACAAAAAGCGTCAGAAAGCAAACAGATAGAGTGGACGCCCCGCTTTGAACCGCAGAGGGCAAACCCTGCACTGTCATGCTGCCCTGACAGCCTGAATCCCGCCAGGAGTGTGTCTTCTACCTGACTTAAATATACCTCTGTACTACATCAGACGGGCCGAACCAGACAAGAGAGGGAATGAGACTGAGCAGGTGGAAGAAGAAATAGACACACCTCTCCTCACTGCTCTCAGAACAGATCCTATTACAGAAGGCCAGGAGGATTTCCCTCCTTCTGCTGAGAGAAGTGAGGACAAGCTCAGGAGATTAGCCTAACATTGACCTAATCACACACACATGCAAACACGCTCGCACACACATTTACACTGGGGCAGCATGTTCCAACCTTTCTGTATGTCACCACGGTGACTTCAGCAGAATGGTTTCATCACAACCTCTCCGCTGAATTCTGAGAGAAAGTGAAGTGAGGAGAAGAGGATTTTATTATGGCAGACTGGCAATAAAATAAGCATAGAGTTTTCCAGTGAGACTGACCTCTATGCTTAAAGAGAGGCACATACTGAACAGGTAAGTAGGCAGTCATTTCCATATGAATGTGTTTCTAAAGTAAAGAAGAGTGAGAAAAAAACAACAGGAAAACTAGCCTGTTCAGTTAAATCAAACAGAAGTGCTCTTAAAGACATGAATAAGCATGAGCTCTCCAGCCCAACAGAGAGAGCTGAAAGTGCATCGCACCTTTAAGTGAAAAGCTGCCTGGTATTAGGACTTAATGTGGCAAATTGAGTGGCCATTTCAGACACACACACACACCCTGCCACACCATACACACACATCCCAATACAGACAGATTCACACCAAAGCAAACTAATAACTGTTGCTCAGTTATAATAATAATAATATTAATAATAATAAATAAAAAAATTAAATGAAAATTACAAAAATATTTCCTAATAATAATAATAATAATGGATATTGTTGTTATTCATATTAATAACCTCTAACAATATTTTATAATATATAATTTTTATAATAGTTTATAATATTGTTTATATTATTTTTAAACAATTTATTATTTTAATTTATTATTACTATTATATGCTAATAATAATAATAATATTAATAATAAAAGCAATAATTGTCTTTTATTATTATTATTTCCGATCAGCAGTATGCAACAGTAGAAAGAATATTATATTGGATTTGTTTTTTCAGTCTGGTGATTTCATAGTATCATTACTGTAAAAAAAAATTCATAAAATTTATAATAATAATAATAGCTATCATTGTTATTAATATTAATACATTCTAACAATTATAATATATATAATTTTATTTATAAGTTTATAATATCAATTATTCATAGAATTTATCATCACTACATGCAAATAAATAATAACAATAATGATAACAGCAATAATTGTCAATAATTTAAAAAACTGCAAAAATAAGAGTGCAATATTTGATTTGTTTCTTTCAGTCTTGTGACTTCATATTATTACTGATGATGATGATGATAATAATCTTGTTATTATTATTGATGTTATTTTATATTATTTATTTTTATATATATTAATATTAACAACATTTCCTGATTTTTGACTTTTGACAAATTTACCTGCATGCACACCATGTCAATTGTCACTGGCTTAAGCATACATACAGTCATGGCCAAAAGTTTTGGCAGTGACAAATTTTGTGTTTCGTAAAGTTTGCTGCTTCAGTATTTGTAGATTATTTTTCCACGTTTCTATGGTATACTGAAAAACAATGATAAGCATATCATAAGTTTTAAAGGCTTTTATTGGCAAAAAAATATAATGAATCAATATTTACAGTTGACCCTTGTTCTTCATAACCTCTGCAATTCGCTCTGGCATGCTGGATATTAGCTTCTGGGCCAAATCCTGAATGATGGCGATCCATTCTTGCCTTATTAGTTCTCGGAGTTGATCACAATTTGTGCGTGTTTCTTTGGAGGTAACCATTGCTAACAAGAACACAATGATTGGAAGCGCTTCTTCCCTCCTTTTATAACAATCAGTCTGCTCTTACAATCTAATTAGTATGATAGTGATTTTTACCTGACTTTCACATGTGCTGCTGATGTGATTAGTTAATTAATGTTAGCTGGTCATTTTGTGTCAGGATCAAAAAACAGTTAAATTTGTTTTTTTTGTGAAAAGTTCATTTTTTGGCCAGCTTTTAGCAATTATTTAAAATGCATCTGATCACTCTCCACAATAATATAGAAACAATGTGAATGAACACCACAACTGCTTTAGCAGCAAACTTTGCAAAACACAAAATTTATGTCACTGCCAAAACTTTTGGCCATGACTGTATATAAACATATTGTGAGTTACATAAACCCACATACATTCTGGGTGGAATAAATCAAAATAACACTTGAGTAGAATTTGGAAGCTCCTAGAGAGAGAATACTCTACTCACACACACACACACACACACACAACATCGAAACAAAAGTGCTGAAAATGTGGGTATTAACTTTCAGCACCTGAGAGCGTGTTCTCATGCACCTGTCAGGATGCAGTGGGCTGGGATCAGGTGAGTGAGGGGACATTAAGGTGAGATCTGAGGGCCGCTGGGCAGCAAGAAAGACCATTAGCACTAAGCAGTGTGTAAGCCACTCCACTTTAACATGTTAGATAATACACAGCTCAAGAGGATCCTCAGAATAGCGCTGAGAGAACGGGACGACACAAACACTGCTCTACAGTGTAACACATGCACAACGTGCCACTAGAAAGTCATGGCATCGGTTTGTATGGTATATTTGCTTTGCACTTGATAGACTGATCTACTCTGATTACGGCAAGAATTCTACTTTTTTAATGTATTTATGTAAGTTGTAAGATATAAGTTTGAAATAAGTATATAATAATAATAATAATATTTTAATTATAAAATATAATAATTAAAAGAATAAAAAACAAAAAAATTCAAATATTTAAAAATTCAAAAACAAAAGTTGTCACACTTTACCTTTAATCACCTTTTTCTTTTTTTTTACAATAAAAAATTCTGATGATCATATAAATCTACCAGCCTATCCAGGAATGATATTATAAACAAGCCTACACATAAACTCTGCTGCTGGACCATTTGACCCCAAAAAATAAAAAATACACAAACATAAATAAATCCAAAGGAATTTTCACATCCACATCCCTCTCTCTTTCTATCTCACCCTCTCTAACTGCCTGTGGAGAGCTCAGAGAGATGGGCATGGTTGCTAGGTGACCGGTTGTGGTTGCCATGGCAACTTTAAGTGGAACAGCTGGTCCAATTAGCATAAATTGCGGGCAAGCAAAGGCAGAGCCAGAGAGAGAGAGAGGCTGCTGAAGCATGCAGGATAGAGCGAAAGAAAGAAGAGAAATAAGGATGAGTGAGAGGAATGAGAGAGGAGAAGAGTAGGAAAGGAGAGGTGGGAAGAGGATGTAAGATAGAGAAAAGAAGCAGAAGACGAATAAAGAGCCAGCTTGGAGAAATGGATACGCGAGTGGAAAGCCAGAAGAGGGAAGGATATGAAGAGACCAGAATCAAATTCAGGAAAAGAAGGAAGTCAAACTCTGGGCCGCCATCTTCGTACCAAAGAATATTAATATTGTATTGAATATTAAATAAAAAAAAATTAAAAAAATTAGCAAACACATGAGTTTCAATAACTTCATGCCAGAGAGCATTTTACTTCGAAGATGCACATGTTAAAGGGAGAGTTCACCTAAAAAAAATTTACATTGTCATCATTTATTCACCCTCATGTCCAAACCTGTATGACTTTCTTCTGAAAAACTGTTTTTGTCTGAACAATAGAAGTCAATGGAGTACAGAACAACACTGGATCCCAATGACGTTTTAACGTCCTTTAAGGTCATGAAGAGGAGAGTGTTTTATCAAAGAAGCTCCATACAAAATCCACGAAGAGTCACTGGAGTGTGTCCTTTCCCTCTCTTTGGCTTCTTGTGATTCTGAGGAGCGACGTATGTTTCATATTTTACAAAGCAAAATCATGAACATACCTTCCTGACAGAAGAAGAAAAATGTAGGTTTAGAACGTAATCAAGAACCATATGAACCCGTAATTGCATCATCACTGTATTACAAAATAAACACTTTTTTTTCCTAAGTCATTATGAAAAAAAAAAATAAATCAATGCGCACGTCAGACTGAAAGATATTACTCCTGAGCTGACCATATCAGCACATCTTGGGCAATCAAGGTTTCCACGGAGACAAACGAGTAGCTCTTCATGACAACAGAGTTGGGTAATGGGTTGAGCCATTAGAATGACAGGGAATTGGAGGCTATATGAACTGTGTTAAGTTTACATTACTCTCCAGCCAGGACTTTAATCGGCCTGAAGTGGAAGAATGGACCATTTAAACACTACAACTAGGATTCGCTCCAAAACTAACAAAGCTGACTGATTCATAGAGACCCCAGTGCCAGAAGGCCACAGCCAAAATCGGCCCCTAACATCTTCCTCTAATTCTTTTCCTCTTCGCACCCCCCATCAACCCTCTGACCGGGATCCTGCCAGTAAGACGGCCTGTATTGGAGCTCATTGTGTTTAGCTACTGAAGCACATGCGGTAGCAGTTTATAGCACAATAAAACAGCACAACAGCACTCACAGGCTTTAATTGGATATAATAGCCGTAAATAATTCTGATCATTTCACACCTTCTCCCAGATACAGAGTAGAAATTATTTATCAGCCTGTTTCGCCAACTATCACAATTCCCATTCACATGTTCACAAACACGTACAAGTTATTTCTATATGCATTTGTCTTATTTTGCTCCTTGCGAGAATAGTGAATGAGCGAGGGTGAGAACTGAGATGCCTATCGGCACAATGAGAGCGGTGTTTTACAGGAGCACGTGTGGCCCGCTGTCACCACTACAACATTTCATGCACCGAATCCTGCAGTGTGGACCAAAGAGCACCATCAAACACCGAATTCTCCACTGAAAAGCCTGTTTAATGCCAGATCAGCTGACACAACACTGATTTATTTTCTGAGAGGCATGTAAGGCAAAGCGAGAGACCATGAATGCTCACCTCTTCATATTTTATTCATTTTGATACAAAAAACAAGGACATACTCTTTGAAATGGGCGGAGCTTGGGCTTGGTGAGATTTTTCTAATGTTTTGAAAGATATCTCACCAAGGCTGCATTTATTTGCTCAAAAATACAGTAAAAACAGTAATGTTGTGAAATATTATTACAATTAAAAAAATCTGTTTTCTATTTTAATATATTTTAAAATGTAATTTACTCCTGTGATGCCAAAGCTGAATTTTCAGCAGCCATTACTCCAGTCTTCAGTCACACGATCCTTCAGAAATCATTGAAAACTGTTGTGCTGCTAAATAATTTTATGGAAGTAATTATACTTTTTTTTCAGGATTCTAGGAAGTTAAAAAGAACAGCAATTATTTATTTTATTCCAATTTCTTTTTCATTTTAAATATTGATTTGTTTAAAAAATATTACTAATACAACTAAATTTAAGTACAGCTTATCATAAACGGCTAATTTTGCCATTTACCAGGAAATGTCACGTTTTTGTACGTGTTCGAGAGTAAAATCATTATATTTGGATTTCACTGGGTGATAAATTGAAATTTAAGGGATAGTTCACCCAGAGGGCGGCTGGGCAGCAAGAAAGACCATTAGCACTAAGCAGTGTGTAAGCCACTCCACTTTAACATGTTAGATAATACACAGCTCAAGAGGATCCTCAGAATAGCGCTGAGAGAACGGGACGACACAAACACTGCTCTACAGTGTAACACATGCACAACGTGCCACTAGAAAGTCATGGCATCGGTTTGTATGGTATATTTGCTTTGCACTTGATAGACTGATCTACTCTGATTACGGCAAGAATTCTACTTTTTTAATGTATTTATGTAAGTTGTAAGATATAAGTTTGAAATAAGTATATAATAATAATAATAATATTTTAATTATAAAATATAATAATTAAAAGAATAAAAAACAAAAAAATTCAAATATTTAAAAATTCAAAAACAAAAGTTGTCACACTTTACCTTTAATCACCTTTTTCTTTTTTTTTACAATAAAAAATTCTGATGATCATATAAATCTACCAGCCTATCCAGGAATGATATTATAAACAAGCCTACACATAAACTCTGCTGCTGGACCATTTGACCCCAAAAAATAAAAAATACACAAACATAAATAAATCCAAAGGAATTTTCACATCCACATCCCTCTCTCTTTCTATCTCACCCTCTCTAACTGCCTGTGGAGAGCTCAGAGAGATGGGCATGGTTGCTAGGTGACCGGTTGTGGTTGCCATGGCAACTTTAAGTGGAACAGCTGGTCCAATTAGCATAAATTGCGGGCAAGCAAAGGCAGAGCCAGAGAGAGAGAGAGGCTGCTGAAGCATGCAGGATAGAGCGAAAGAAAGAAGAGAAATAAGGATGAGTGAGAGGAATGAGAGAGGAGAAGAGTAGGAAAGGAGAGGTGGGAAGAGGATGTAAGATAGAGAAAAGAAGCAGAAGACGAATAAAGAGCCAGCTTGGAGAAATGGATACGCGAGTGGAAAGCCAGAAGAGGGAAGGATATGAAGAGACCAGAATCAAATTCAGGAAAAGAAGGAAGTCAAACTCTGGGCCGCCATCTTCGTACCAAAGAATATTAATATTGTATTGAATATTAAATAAAAAAAAATTAAAAAAATTAGCAAACACATGAGTTTCAATAACTTCATGCCAGAGAGCATTTTACTTCGAAGATGCACATGTTAAAGGGAGAGTTCACCTAAAAAAAATTTACATTGTCATCATTTATTCACCCTCATGTCCAAACCTGTATGACTTTCTTCTGAAAAACTGTTTTTGTCTGAACAATAGAAGTCAATGGAGTACAGAACAACACTGGATCCCAATGACGTTTTAACGTCCTTTAAGGTCATGAAGAGGAGAGTGTTTTATCAAAGAAGCTCCATACAAAATCCACGAAGAGTCACTGGAGTGTGTCCTTTCCCTCTCTTTGGCTTCTTGTGATTCTGAGGAGCGACGTATGTTTCATATTTTACAAAGCAAAATCATGAACATACCTTCCTGACAGAAGAAGAAAAATGTAGGTTTAGAACGTAATCAAGAACCATATGAACCCGTAATTGCATCATCACTGTATTACAAAATAAACACTTTTTTTTCCTAAGTCATTATGAAAAAAAAAAATAAATCAATGCGCACGTCAGACTGAAAGATATTACTCCTGAGCTGACCATATCAGCACATCTTGGGCAATCAAGGTTTCCACGGAGACAAACGAGTAGCTCTTCATGACAACAGAGTTGGGTAATGGGTTGAGCCATTAGAATGACAGGGAATTGGAGGCTATATGAACTGTGTTAAGTTTACATTACTCTCCAGCCAGGACTTTAATCGGCCTGAAGTGGAAGAATGGACCATTTAAACACTACAACTAGGATTCGCTCCAAAACTAACAAAGCTGACTGATTCATAGAGACCCCAGTGCCAGAAGGCCACAGCCAAAATCGGCCCCTAACATCTTCCTCTAATTCTTTTCCTCTTCGCACCCCCCATCAACCCTCTGACCGGGATCCTGCCAGTAAGACGGCCTGTATTGGAGCTCATTGTGTTTAGCTACTGAAGCACATGCGGTAGCAGTTTATAGCACAATAAAACAGCACAACAGCACTCACAGGCTTTAATTGGATATAATAGCCGTAAATAATTCTGATCATTTCACACCTTCTCCCAGATACAGAGTAGAAATTATTTATCAGCCTGTTTCGCCAACTATCACAATTCCCATTCACATGTTCACAAACACGTACAAGTTATTTCTATATGCATTTGTCTTATTTTGCTCCTTGCGAGAATAGTGAATGAGCGAGGGTGAGAACTGAGATGCCTATCGGCACAATGAGAGCGGTGTTTTACAGGAGCACGTGTGGCCCGCTGTCACCACTACAACATTTCATGCACCGAATCCTGCAGTGTGGACCAAAGAGCACCATCAAACACCGAATTCTCCACTGAAAAGCCTGTTTAATGCCAGATCAGCTGACACAACACTGATTTATTTTCTGAGAGGCATGTAAGGCAAAGCGAGAGACCATGAATGCTCACCTCTTCATATTTTATTCATTTTGATACAAAAAACAAGGACATACTCTTTGAAATGGGCGGAGCTTGGGCTTGGTGAGATTTTTCTAATGTTTTGAAAGATATCTCACCAAGGCTGCATTTATTTGCTCAAAAATACAGTAAAAACAGTAATGTTGTGAAATATTATTACAATTAAAAAAATCTGTTTTCTATTTTAATATATTTTAAAATGTAATTTACTCCAGTGATGCCAAAGCTGAATTTTCAGCAGCCATTACTCCAGTCTTCAGTCACACGATCCTTCAGAAATCATTGAAAACTGTTGTGCTGCTAAATAATTTTATGGAAGTAATTATACTTTTTTTTCAGGATTCTAGGAAGTTAAAAAGAACAGCAATTATTTATTTTATTCCAATTTCTTTTTCATTTTAAATATTGATTTGTTTAAAAAATATTACTAATACAACTAAATTTAAGTACAGCTTATCATAAACGGCTAATTTTGCCATTTACCAGGAAATGTCACGTTTTTGTACGTGTTCGAGAGTAAAATCATTATATTTGGATTTCACTGGGTGATAAATTGAAATTTAAGGGATAGTTCACCCAAAAATGAAAATGGTGTAAATTTACTCATGTCGTCCCAAACCCGCATGTCCTGTTTTCTTCTGTGAAGATATTTTGAGAAATGTGTTTTTTATCATTCATGCAATGGAGGCAATCAAAATGGTTTAGTTACCAAAATTCTTCAAAATGACTTATTTTCAGTTCTGTAGAAGAAAGAAAGACATGCAGGTTTAGAATGGCAAGAGAGGGAGTAAATGATGGCATTTCATTTTTGGGTGAACTATCCCTTTAGTGAGTGAACAGCTAGACAATGTAGTGAATGACATGCCTCTGCAAATGTAAAACGATAGATTAAAAGAGTAAAAAGAAAAGTCTTAATTCCTCAAAGGCAAAGCAGTTTATACATTGTGTTGTCAGGTGACCTGTTAAAGAGGCATTCAGAAGTTTTTCATATACATCACAAAGAGAATGCTGTATTTACATACATTCATTGTGTTTGGGAGCACATTGGTTAACAATGTTGGCTCTCTGAATGGGAAGAAGAAAATCATTCTCTTTATCTCACCTTTCCCTTCTTCCTCTCCCAGATGAAAGGAAGCAGATATTCTACTCACTGTACATAATTGCCCTTTTATTGTCACATCAGATTCATATCGGCCCTCCTTTACACCGTCTAGAGCGCTTGAAGAGGGCTGATAAATACTGGAGGGACAGTCAATGAAACCAATAAAATCACTAAGACCAATCACATCCAATAAAGACAGCCACTCTTAATGTGCTCAGGGTGTCCAACTGTGCCCTCAGACCCCCTTCCCTTGGCCTGTGCAATAATAGTGACCAACAGGCCAGTAATGTGGGGTGACATCCAAGGCACTGCAGAGCTACTGTAGGCTTTGAGACGTTAAACACAATACAAATCATATGAGCTTTTACTTTACAAATCCAAGTATGATTTTACAATCAAATCAATGTATAATTTCACACATACTTTGGATCCAAGTAAAGAAGTTTTTCTGGTCAGAATTCAGTCATTTTTTGTTCTTCATTTAATTCATTTTTTATTATTTTTTTTATTTTGTGTAAGTGGTGATTTAGGTTCTCAGCTCCCAGTCTTATTTAATTCATATATTTATTTGAGCATGGATCATTAAAAGAAAGACATTAATTAAATCACAATTAAATAAAAATTCCACAGGTTCATTCAATATCTGGATGTCTCCAGTGATTGAAAAATCAACAAATACATTAGAAAAAAAATAAATGTTAAGATTTTGTGGGTTCTTTGCTGAATAGAAAGTTCAAAAGAGACAGCAGAGACACGGAAACTTGAAATGACAAGCATTTTAATGTATTATAACGTACATCAGCAATTTTTCTGTAAATGTAAAAGACAGAAGTTTTTTCCTCAATCAGTCATCTCTGTGATGGGTGTGTTTGAATATGTCTGTCACATAGTACAGGACTAAAGAGCTAACCTGAAAAAAAGAAGACGGCAAAACCTGACCTTTCAGAACATGTCTGTTTTCATCTCCTCATTCCTCCCTTCCCCCCTTTAGGTCTTCATCCTTTCTCTCAGAGACCTTGGGAATAAAACAGACAGAGAGAGATGACAACACCACTATCCGAAAGCCTGCAACATTTTAGCTTCGGAGGGATGGGGAGCTTACGCTGTCAGATAATGAGTGTGAGGAATTTAAAAAGTGAGATAATCCTTCAGATCTTCAATTTCCTTATGTGGGATTACCAGGAATGATTAAGACAGTGAGCCTGATATGAAATAATAGTTCTATAAAAGAAATGATCGCACTTGGGTGAGTGAACTAGATGGCAATGTATTTGAAAGAAACATGATACATGAACACTTCCTCTATCCCTGCCTTACAGAGTCTTTATCATATTCATAATTCATAGCTCCTCAAACAGAAAGGCGACCTTTCCTAAACAGTTCACAGAAGTGTAACACTCTTCAATGTTTGTAACCACACACACGATAAAAAATAACAAGCACTACACGTCTGAAATGCAGGTGACCGGCCGGCAAACAGTGTGTCCTTAATGAGCCCGTAGGGTGGATGTGGGTTGGATGCCGTGCAGCGTGATTCAAGACGACAGACCTTAAAGCAGTAAGGAAAGGCGAAGCTCAAACAGCTGTATGCTAAACCTTCCTAAACAGCTTCTCTCATACACACACACACACACACACACACACACACACACAGCAAAGACAAGCAGTGGTGGTGGCAGCAGAAAATATAAGTTTTGTGAGCATCTGCTGGCTCATTTGACTTCATATGAGTTATGAATAAAGAAAACTGCTAATAAAAACTAGAATAGTTTACAAAACAGCACAGCATTGTCACATTTAATAAAAAGGACAGCAACAAATACACATTTCTAAAAATGTGTTATAATTAGCTGAAATCCTATTAAATCCCCTCCAGTATTTAAAGAGGTTGTTTGGGAACAAATTAATAATTTAAATAAAATAAAATAAAAAACAACAGCAAAATGTTTAAAGGTTTAAAAATAGACTACAAAAAATATTTAAGTAATATTATAAAACTTGGCAGGTCGGGCAGGCTTGGCAGAACCGCTTCACTTCGACCTCCAAGGCCGGCCAGTGGAAGCGGTCGTGGATCCGCTGGATGGTGTTCCCGACTCCCAGATGCCCTGCCAAGGGATGGGGGTCCAGGTAGGCGGCGGCGTAGGCCTGATGGGGCCGCAACAGGATGCCCATCATCCGCTGAAACGTTGCGGGTGCCCCGTGTAGGCCAAAGGGAATGTGCGTGGCACCACCAACAACAATTTTTCCTCCCCCCTTCGCTGCGCGACACAGTACAGTACCATTTTGCGCGACGAAATGCGAGAGAGAGTGGGGACCAGGCTGAACCTCCTTGCCTTCGATGACCCGGACCTGGGTCCATCCATGCTTCAGCCTGTCGTCCTCCCGCTGTTCCGGACGCGCCGCACAATATATATATATATATATATATATATATATATATATATATATATGCTATTGCTATTAGTCAATATAGGATTAAACTGTTTGACTGTTGCAATTTTCAGGCAAAAATACATTTATTTCTTTTTGCAAAAATATTCTTAGGTCATTTCAGTCTGTCTGTCTACAACATGGTTTCTTACAAGGTTTCCAAATCTGGCCGTCTGCTGGTGTTCATTTTCCCGCTATACTGTTGGCTTTGTGAGTGGATTCAATGGGAACATGAAAGAAGAGTCAAGAGCGCTAGAAATTTATTTCAGTCATCTCTGGACACTGCTGTACAGGGCCGGATGGATGTGGTGGGGAATGCATCAGTAAATCCAAAATTATTGTGCATCTTCATCTTGTTGAAGATGCACAAAGACTTGAATAAGGCAGCTGACATTATTCAGACTGATTTGCCCAATAAATCACATAGCTTCCTTATGGGCAGGAGGGCTTTTTAAACATGTGTAGTTGGTATCAATTCATTGTAACATGGCAGGGTTCAAGACAAAGGGATATGCAGAAATAAATAAACTGCGGGCATTGGCAACCTTAATTTAGAACAGAAATTTTCCTGAACATGAGAATGATCAGATGCAATTACATAGCACAGCATCCTCAGCCTCAACACCAACACCAGCTTGTTAAAATATCCCACAAGAGAGTATATGGTGCACTTCAGGTGCCGCAAATACCAGATCAGACTGCAAAGACTGCCATACCATCCCAACCGTTCGGGCTTGACAATGGATTCTTTTGTGAGGGTGTTTCTCTTTATTTCCTCAGACAATACTTGAGGGTCCTTCTGGTTCTGCACTCAGGAAATGTTTGCAAAGTTACACCTTACTATACCTCTCTCTAAACAAGTAGGCAGTATTAAACTTCTTTTCCACTCGCAAGTGGCCACTAAATGGAAGAATTTTTATATGACGTTACCGTAATGGTAGAAGCGCACTGGATATTTAATTGTATAACCAATGTCTCCATATAATGTCTACCCATCACTGAGAAAGCGCGCTCAAAATGACATTATAGATACCCATAGCGGTCTTTCTCTTTAAATCACTCTTACACTTGCGCATCACACACACTCCAAAAGCAGAGGGCAGATATGAGCGTGTGTGTGTGTGGGGGTGTGTGTGTGTGTTTACAAGTCCCTTTATAGTCTTTGGTTTACGTTAGAATTGAGCGGCCATACAGGCGCCATGTTTAGCGAGTTTCCCAGGCGCACCGGGCCGTAGAGATGACCTTTCCGTCCTCTGCTTGAATAGCCGCACAAGTAAAGCGCCCAGCTGGGCCTGTCTAAGCCTTCAACGTCAATTCGAAAATCGGTATGATTTCCCTGGGAAAAATCTCTTAAAACCTGGAAATGTTCACGAGCGTTCTACAAAAGAATGACACTAAGACAAAGTAGGCTATAATAATAATAATAATAATAATAATCATTTCTGCGATATAGAATTTTTTCAAAAAAACATCAGTTCAGTGTCTACAATTTTGGTTTCACAATTTGGTGACTTAATGTTGCCTTAACGGGGAGCCAATAAAAAGTCAGTTTCGAAAATAAATACAATATAACAAGGGTGGTACTTTTCTTACACTTACAAAAATGTTTGTAAAAAATGAAAATTACTAGCCATTTAATTTTAGCAGCCAGTATTTTGGTTATCAAATGCATTGGTTAGCCGTGCTAACGTGGTTAAAAAAAATTACAACAATTTTTTACACTACTTGTTTAAGAGATTACATTCAGTTATTATATTATGATTTTAATACATATGTATAGGCTACCAGTAAGTAAGTATACTAATAAGTACGATACTTTGGCGAAAACTAAATCTAAATATTTAAAATAACTAAATCTAATACTAAATATTTCTATCATGATTTAAAGGCATCATTATCATTAAATAGATTTAGTTGAGCTGTAGGTGAGGCTTGCAGGGAAAGGGAAACGTGCATTCAACTCGAAAATAGCTGTCACCTGGCCTTGACCCCTCAAGAGTCTATAAGTTTGCGGTGACACTTCTATTCACGCGCAAGGTACAAGCCCCATCACCACGACACAATCACGAACAACCAGTCCAAATCAGTCATATAGCCAATGCCTCCACTGTACACGCGCTGATGGATGCTTCAATCCGTCCATATAGCACGTCGTCACATGCAAGCATTCGTGAACATGTGTAGAAACACAACGCGCAACTATAGGCAAGGGCTGCCCGTGCAGCTGTGTTCACCTTTAATGCCCTTTATAAAATGAACGCGTGTGACGTCTCTTTTTTTCTCTAATCGTTTGAGAACGGGTCCTTCTAAATAACAAAACACTTTAACACGTTGTTCGTAACACCAACACTGAAGAGCATTTTTCTCACTGGAGCCCAGAGTTCAGCGCCCGGGACGCGCAGCTCTGAGGCCCACTCCCCTCGCTCTTTGTTGGGTCTATTGTAGTGAGTGTGTGTTGGGATTGGGGGCGTAATGAGAGGGCTGCGACCCCCCGATGGGGTGGATTTGCTATCCAAAGACCGTTAGACAGCGCCTGAATGAATTGGGACTGAATGTCATTGTAATGCAACTGAACAGCTCCTCCTTCACGCAGTTTAAGACGAGGAGGCCGCTCAACTGAGCCGGGAGAAATAGCCAACTGACGGCGTTCAGCGCACTATTTCTGTCCTTTTCTCTGCCGTCCTGTTCTGATCTTCTCCAGCTATGGACAAGTGGCCGTCGTTATCCTTCGGATTCAGGAAGGTGTTTTCGCCACTGATAAAATCCTCTAAGGGCCTTCTGACAGAGCCGGGATTTGTGTGGCAAGAGATCTAAAACCACTGAACAAGAAACGAGGCGAATATGCGTTCAAAATCATCCCAAATACCTCGATTGAAGAAAAGGCGTTTTGCTTTTGAAGCAGGTATCATCCTGACCGGAGCGCATTTCTGTGCTGGAATCTCAGTTTTCGTTTCGATTATAATATAGGCCTATGCATAGACGCATTTGTTACCAAAACCAAATGTAGCTATAAATATCGTATCTTTACTAAATAAACATGGACGACAACAACAGAAAAAGAGGTAGGCTATAATGCAAAAAACAGCCCATTGTCTTAGACTAAAACGCATCTTTTGGAAAGAAAAACTCGAATATACCTTGAAAATCTGGAACTGTTCTACTCGATACCCTTTGTTCCATCCGCAGGGGAGGTGTGGAGAAAAGCCTCTTGAAAATCCACTCATGCCAAATGGTCAAGATATCTACATCTTTTAATTTTACCACAACCGTGCTATAAATATTTAAGAAGAAATTTCTTTATGCAAACTGATAAATGACACTACAAATAATATTTTAGAGTCACCGAGGTCCACGACGCTTGTCAAAAGAAGACAGTGAGCATCAATTAAAGGTGTCATTATTCGTGGGTTGTTCAGGAAACAATATTAGAATTACTGGGGGGAAAATACACATTTATTTATCTTATGCATGTCGATATGAAAACGACACCTTGAAAACAAAATTGGGCAAATTTTCAACTCGCGACATAACATTAAAGCGGAACATGTTAATCGGTTAATGAGGTGTTCAATGCCTTGATGAGATAAGAGAAGAAAATTAATAGAATTGTGATCAAAAGCCACACACACGTGACATTAATAAAAACGAGTGGTGTGTCTATTAAATGCAGTAATGCAATAGGTAGAATACGTTTTCTAACAACGTGTAATTTAATATTATGTCCTTCATTTTAGAACTAGGGCAACCTTTTTATTATAAGTTGAAAGATTAAAATACAACAAGCATTTAAACTGATATAACTGAATAATAAATATGGTTATAAGAAATTAATGAAATTAAAAAAAAGAAAAAGAAAGAAAATAATTGGACTTACCCACGACAAATGTTAAATATTAAATGTTAATTATTGGTACATTTTTAAATGTATAAATAAAAATGAAGAAAACGCAGACATCAAAAATATCTGCATCAGTGAATTACGTTTCCTATGGCGGAGCAATACTGTCTATGGTGCAAGCTAAAACATGATTTCTCAGTGAACAATGGTTCAAATAAACACTCCAACCCCAAATTCTGTAGGTCAAAACTAAACATTTTCGAATGCAAAGCTAATAGCATTGCACACCTTGTTGACAAATTGAAAAACAAACGAATTTAGTAAACGAAAACATTTGCATCTCCCTGGTATTCACAGAATAGCGTATATTAAATTGAACGAATAAATAAATACAATAGCCTACAATACAATAGCCCCCTGAGAGATTATGGATTGGGCTGTTTTCCATTGCCTATTTACATTATACTACAATCTGTAGGTTTTGATTCTCTAAGCATAACGACGATTTTTCTTTCGCTGTTTTGACAAACATTACGAAGCATATTCCTGACACATTATACATATCGACAGGGTTGAGACACTCCGGTTAAAGATTTTTCTAAGTAACCACTTATGCATGTGTGCTTCACTCGATTACTTAAAAGTTTAGGACAGTCCATCAAGGGTCTGTATGCGGAGAAAACATTAAGGCCAATATAAACATGGATGCAAACACGTTTGTACGCGTCAAAACAATAAATAAAAAATCCGTCCATAATGCACGTCTGGATGCCCGCTTCTCTTTGCAGAATGTCAGGCGCGCTCTATTTCAATGACATCTCGCTGATGAGGCTTTGGCTAATGGGGGAGAACTTGGGCCCGGGCCATGACGTCATTATGTCCCAATGTAATCCGTTTGCGTTGAGCCCAATCAGCAGAAGGCTGCGCGTGTCTGGGACGGGAAGAGAGGACCTCTAATCCGCGAGACTGGATCAGAGAGGCTGAAAAAACACTCAGGGCAGGACCAAAAAACCGCTGCCCGAGGACGATCGAAATTAAAAGGGATGGATCGGGAAGAAACTGGCCCCAGTGAGGATGAGTTTACCGATGGATGCTGCGGATATTGTTTTAAATGGAGGGAAAAAGCAAGTCATCCTCAAGAACAGACTTAGAGCGCCATAGCTTCCGCAAAGTCATTGGACAGAAACAAAAACAGAGCAGAGCGCTCGAAAATAGGGATACCGCTGAAATATACGTGTCGGTCTGTCTTTCTTCGCTGTGTTAACGTGTCTTCGCGATACAGAAGAGGAACGCTACTGTGCATCGGTGTTAAGCCGCGAATGAGGGCGTATTTGCATAGACAAGAGGAGTCGCAGCATCTGAGCTGTGGAAACATTCCTGTTGTTACACCAGGATAGTCCGTACTGCGAGGGTTTTGTCCTCTTTTTTTCGATATGTGACACAGTAGCATTTCTCACGTGATGCTTCCATTGCTAATTTCTTCAAATACATCAAGGACAAAGGAACCAGAGCGCCGATTTAAAGATTGCATGAAGAAACCCGTGGACGCAAAGCAAGATTTTTATTTATTTTTTGCTTTGATTTATATTTTACCCCGAAGGAAAATGGTATTGAGCGCAAGAGTAATTGCGCTGTATCGATTTATTTTTCCATTGTGTAAGCTTAGACATGGCGCACGTTATTAATCTGTCTTTAAACTGCATTAACAACCATATCAGATATGGACAACACCGCTGAAGACTAAAGTGGTGGATGGAAAGGTGTTAAGAAGGTCGCCTCGTATGGTTAGCTCGCATTCAATGCATTTGCCAAAGCAGTGTTGTAGTGAAAGTGTTCAAATGTTATATACCTTTCTCTCTCGGAAGCTCGGTTAGGTTTCATGTGCAAGTCAAGGCGCGAAATTTGAGTGTCAAATGAGGCTCGAAGGGTTTTGCTCATGACCATTGGGTTGCTGCCGTTCGTTCGTTTGTTCTCGGAGTTCTCGCTCTGCGTGTTCACAGCGGACCTTGATTTAATGTCCATACAATTAAGGCACGCGGTGAATGCCAAGAGAAGAACGTCTCCAGCAACCAGTTTTCTCAAGTTAGCCAACAGTTAGCCAACTGCTCAGCTCAGAAATCAAGGCACTAAAGAGGGGAAAGCGTTCGCGTTCAGAACATCCTTCTGTGTGACCAGTGTAACCAATAAATCTAATTTATTATTATAACTTATTAATAATAGATTTAGAACGAGCACCTACAGCAGTGTGAAGAAAAGTTAGTGGTTAGCCAGTCAGTTTTCCGAAATGTCAATGGAATTTCCAAGTAAATTAAGTAACAGACGTTTGAGGCCTGATTGCGACTGCGTAGATTAATTGGAAAATGGATCCTAGTGCACAGAGATTTAAAAAGGGGGGAGGAGGGGGCTACAGTGAGCAGAAAAAAAATGTTGGATTGTTCTGGACTTCACGTTTAGAGCGTTTTACTAGACTCTATGTTTGAGGCCACTGTCACTCTATGTGGATAGTTTAACCCTTCAGTCGACAATGTTGGACACTGTACAAAATAAAATCGCACATTTCACAGCTGTAGATAGTCTGAACCATTTACATGCTCTCATCCAAACAGATTTGCTTCAGCTGCAAAGTGACGTGAATTTAGTTTGATGTCAGGCTACTGTGTGAGGGCGCCATCTATTGGGCACATTATCAATGTTGTCTTGCCAATCAGCACAATTGAGGAATAAAATGCTGTACTGATAATTACATCGTCACACTTCCACACTGTACTCTGTTCGGTCTTAAACTACTTAAAAGAATACCGTTCTTATTCATAAGAAAAAGAAACCGGTGACTCAAAATTGTAGAAATACGTAGGCTATACGGTATATAAAAATATCTCGAACAGGCCATCTAAAATTGTTCGCGTTATTGGATCTTTAAGATGCTTTGGAAATGGTCCTTTTGCCTCAACATAACTGAAACCTAATTTTGAATTCATACTCCACTGCTCAAAAACGGTTATCTAATTTAATAATGTGCACTCTAAAAAATGCTGGGTTATTTCAACCCAACTTTGGGTCAAATTTGGACTAACCTGACTTTTGGGTTAAAATTTTAATGTAAAAATTTAACCCAACAGTTGGGTTAGTCCATATTTGACCCAAAGTTGGGTTGAAACAACCCAGCATTTTTTAGAGTGTGCGACTGGTAAAATATAAGAACAAAAATGGCGCTGCATTTACCTTCAACAAAACCTGTCAATGGAAAAAAAACATACACCTGTCTATGCAACATCTGGAATGATCAGCTAAAAAGCACTGTTAAATTCAAATCTGAAGCTACATACATTTTTAGAGTGATTAAAATGTCAGAAGTAGTTAAAATTGTTTTTTTCAACAATCAACTGATCAAATGACATCACCTTATATTTAACACGATTGAACGATTAAAATCTTGAAAAATCTATTATTCTTATGCATCACCACCACCGAACTGCACATCATTACATCACTAGGCTAAATACTTAGTCAAATTACATTCATTTTAAATAAGGCGACGTTATACTCTGTTAACAACTGCTGGACTAATAATGTGTAAAATGCAACACTCTTTTGGCAATTCCTACATATTTTACGTTTTGGCGAAATGGTGGCAAATTAGTACGATCTCATTTGTACTTTTTAACCATTAAGGGTTGGGTTTAGGGTTGGACCTTCATGCTTAGTTTTTTTCTTTTCTTTTCTAAAAATCGTACGAATTAATAAGAAATTGCTAACTCGTGAAATAGTTACGTTTTCTAATGAGATCGGGGTAAAATGTGATCGGAGGATTAATTAACCCAATTTCCAATTATTTTACACATCCGCAGGGCTAGGCCTATTATTTGAGGTTAAGGAAGATGCCAATTTTGTCTTTTAAAGTCCAAGATATGCTAGAGGAAACTCACTAAATATCTAATAGATATTTTGCATAAACCTCTACATCGACATAAATATTGCACATATACAGATGATAGAGCTCTACACAGGTAAGTAACAGCTTTCAGCTAAACATAGACCTATACTGTTAAGATTATTGTGGTGTAACTTCTATAAATAAACATGGATAATCACATTTGTTCGGTTGTCTGTTTTTTTTCTCTCAAACTGTGATCTAAATGACTGCATTGTTGCTGTGCTGTGGTTACAGCGGGGCATTAAAGGCCTACACAGTTTAATAAACAACTACAGTAATAAAAAAAAGTGTCACGTAATTACTAGAAATCGCTTTTTAAATGGCTCATTAAAGCAGATGCATCAAAATTGAGGAAAAAATGGCAACAAAATAAAATACAAAGTGCCACGCAATTGCACTTGGCATTAAATAAAGGTATTTTATAGTCTTTTGTTGTGTCCATTTTGCCTTGGTCAAATCTGACTGATATTATCCCTGAAAGCTGAAGTGCGTCAAAACGTGCGCCACTAACTTCACTATAAAAGGAATCGCAAAAATAATGACCGTTTCAAACTGGTGTCTTAAACACTCCCATCTGGCAACGGTAGTCCCGCCCCAAACTCACACCATTATTTGAGCCTTGTCAGACTGGGCCGTGTTTCAATGTAGAAACTATGGAGCGAAGCATCGTACTGGCCTAGTATATAATACAACTTTAAAACGTACTAAGTATAAAGTGTGGTTTTAATTTTGGTATGCTGTTATTTATATTCTACTTAATTTTACTGTAAGAAATAATTTACCATTCTTAAATGCATAAAATACAAATGAACGAATAAACATTTCTTCTTGTCATTGGCAAAATCAGTCAAAGGCCTCGGGTATCAAGTATTCAATTAAGTACATAATTAAGTTGAACAATTAATCAATTAAACATTCGCCAGTCACGCAAATTGAAACTATTTCAAACGTTACGCAAAGAGACTGTTAAACATAAAGAGAGAATGCTAAACTGATCCATCCGAATACTGGTTTAATAAAATAAACACAGTCAGTTTTTACACTTTCGAGGGGAATCAGCCTACTTTTGGTTTATACAAATTAAGCTGGGGTATGAGAAAATATTTGAATATAAAAGAACACGCATCACCTTTAAAGAAATGTGACAAGCTGTCAAACGACGAGCCAATATTTGGGGCATAAAATCAGGACCACGGAGAGCTCCCGCCCCGAGTGTGCGCTCAGCACTTGCTCTTCTCTCTTTTATTCGAACAGTTAAAATTGACAAAAAAGCATGTATTAATGTTTCCGTTTTATTATAGTTACACACTAACCCAAATTAATTCAGTGGTGAAGGAAACAAAGGCACATTGGAGTGATAATATATATTGCCGCCTAGCAGGGTAAAGCTCTTCAACTGTACGACGGGCCTCTATACTGTGGCGAAATACGATCCCGAGACACACCGCAGATTCCTTTCAAATACTCGTTCACAGCCCGTGAGCCAGTGAGATTTACAACTGACACATATATCTAAGCATTTTCTAAACCGCTTACCTATCAGTTCAACTAATCGCCTTTGGATCAAACGCAACTGTTTCTGGCAATTTTCGGATGTTATCTTCCTGAAACTGCACTGTGCATCTGGCTAACCACAAACACACTTTTCATTTGTCTTAGACTTTAAATTTGCATATCCACATACCAGCTTTCTTGAAATGTCCTATGGAAAAACAGCACAAATAGGAAAACTATTTTGACCTGTTATATAATAGTCAATTTTGTTGCTTAAAAAAGAACTGCCTTCACTTTAAATTCATTCAAAATTCAAGTTTTGCCATGTAGGCAAAAAACAAAAACAAATCAAACAACACTAAAAGTACAACACAATATAAAGACATAAACAAATTATTTCAGATTTTCATTGTATTTCAGTGTTCATTGTACTTTAAAAAATAAATATACTTAAAATATATATATATAAATAAATACCTTTGTATATGTTTTAAGACTGGATCTGAAAATATTCACATACTGTATATGAAATTTGTATTTTAACTAATGTTAAGCAATCTATATACCTGTTTAATAATATTTATGAGTTACTTGTCTGTATATATCTGTATGCTGTAATTTACTATGTATTTACTGATTGATTGATTGATGTTCCATACAGTCTTACAGTGTAAGATTATTGGAGTATGTTTTATTATTGGAGTATGTACTAAATAGAAAAAGAAAATAATAATTCAGTTTTACTACAAAATGTCGCTTTAATTGAACGTGTTTGCCATTTGCAATTTTACAGTGAAATTTGTTTCTACTCCATTTTTTTTTCCTCAGGTTAAAAAACAAAAACAAAAAAAAAACAAACAACAAAAAAAACTTACCAGCATCAACCACCTGAGGTCAGCATTACCCTTAAAACGCAGGCTTTGTTACTCATGCATGACTGGAAGAGTCTCTCTTAGTGCGACAGATGACAAACACTTCATAGATTGTTTCTTAAGACAGGATCACTCTAAATATTAGGCTACTGTTTCACCAGTTCTGTAAAAACGACATCACTGGAAAAAAAATGGATGGAGCCAATGAAAATGATGGCAGGACTAGTAAAAATCTGAACTGGCCCGACTGTGCCAGCAGAAGAAAAAGTCCTTATTGTTGAGATCTGACATGCATGATTAAAAGTGAAGTATATAAGAGTAAAGGTAATCATTTGAATTTCTCTTTCAGAAAATTACATAATCTCAGATCTCTATAATGGAAACTTTAAGATGACTTTAGATGTACTGAAATAATCTTAAAATATTACGAATGTAAGATGTCTTGCTTGTATGCACATCATTGCGTGATGTTTGGAGTATTACAGAGTAGGAGTAAACTATATGCACTCATACTGATTACAAATGTACCCCGTCCACATCAGAAGTAGTGCACTGGGTCAGTGAAGCAAACTACAGTTGTGTGTCGATGTCGGGGGTGATGATATCATGGCCTTTCAAATATTATCCAACCAGAATACAGCAAGCAGCCTCAATAAGCACATGCAACACTGCATACATTACATTCATTATAATGAGCATAATTTTACTATATTATCACTTTACTATATTGACACTGCTACAAAATATCAATAATCAATCTGGGCACAAACTCTTGTATCACACGATTGTCAAACACCTTGTTCTATATTCTCACCACTTCTTTTTTTCTCCATAGCCCTGGAGGTTCAGTAAGCTAGAAATACAATTTTCTGTATGAAATGACAGCATTTTATTCTGCGACAATGTGAATCTCTCCCAGGGCGAAATAATATGTAGTCAAGGACCTGGGAATATTATGCAACACATTACAATTCAACCTGACTGCCAGAGAAAGAGTAAGAGAGAGGGAGAGAAACTAAGAGAGAAAAAGACAGGGCATTATGTGAGATGAATGACAATAAATGGATGAAATGGAGGACCAGATCTTGAATTACTATGATCATGACCTTTCAATTACCTTATTTTTGCAAAAATTGATTCAATATCAGCTGATAAAAACATCACAATATTCCACAAGTAACCCAGATGACTCCAGTCCATCAATTAGCATCTTAAGTAAAAAGCTTGTTTGTAATAAACAAATCATGATTAAGACGTTTTTAACTTCAAACCACTGCATCTGGCAAAAATACAAGACCATCATCCATAATATTGCTTTCTCCAGTGAAAAAAGCTCTCTCACCTGAATCAGGAGAGATATGTGCACAGATCAAGCACCGTTTACAAGCAAAAAGAGTCCAAAAGTGGCGACCGGCGGCCTAGAGTGAGCGGAGGTTGGCTTGAGTGAGCGGCGGCCGGCAAAAGTAGTTTCGCTTTCACAACGAAACACACAGCACCTTCACGACATGGCGGGGGCGGCAACAACACTACTACAGCAAGAATAAAAGTTACACCTTCTTTCTTTGCGTAAACATTTGGGCGGCGTTATGCAAATCTTCCCACATAGTGACGTAGATATGTGGGGGCGTGTTAGAACGAGCCATTTTAGGTAGGCGTGGTTGACAACTTTTATAAAGAATATCTCTTTGGATTTGAGACTTTAGTCTTTGCAACTTTACAGATCTTCTTTATACACCAAGAGCTTGTAACACTCCAAAGAGAAAGGCAAAATTGAAATCGCATCATATGACCCCTTTAAGCATTACTACTAAACAGACACGTCTGTGGATATGAGACCGTCTAAGAACAGTCATTTTCCTCCAGCTTGCAGGATATGCTTCTCCCCAGCTAAGATGTCATTGGTGTGTTTCCTGTCTCAGTTTGGGGAAGACCAGACCATCTGTCTCTGTCTGGCCTAGGCCACCACATTAGAACTCTTTTGTAAACATGCCGCCATACTGTGCTTTTGCAGAGTGGAACACGTTCAGAAATTACATTTATGGAAAAAGCCTGATGGGAAGGTAAATTGAAAAGCTGTACTATTAAACTAGAACATACTATTTTTATAGGTGGTTTAAAACTAATCCATTCATAGTCAACACTTTACTCCCCAAGGTTCTTTTTGCTTTTATGACTATTTGTACCCTTGTCTGTTAGTCTAAATATATGATTTGTTTTATAAGCAGAGAGAGACAGACCAAAAGAGGGAGGGTTGAGCTAACGAAGGAACCAGAGATAGTTACATAATCATTTCACTCCTAGGGGCTTTAGCACAAAGGGTCTTAAAATAAATGGAACAGTCTGTGTGAACACATTCTCTGAAACACTGCCCTGAGCGAACCAAATATAGCATTATAGCCAGTTACAATCTTCGTATCATGTAATTAGCATCTATGTGCAGGAGATGGGCTTTAATTACAGTCAGACACATCCACAACTCACAAACAATGTGATCGGTTTATAGATTTATTGGGTATGCAGCTTTGCACTCATTCGATTATGCTCTCATTTGTCAGAGCCAAACAAACAAGGAAATACCAGGACAAAGAGTCAAACTGTTACTCAACACGCAGTCAATAATGTGTCAGAGGTTATCAGTCTTTTACACAACTCACGCTCAATAAAGCTCAACTGAAGAGTGGTCTTTTATCCATCAGTTTTGGTCATCGAGTCGGAGGAGTAGGTGAATACGGGCCCTCACACTAGGGGAGAGTGTGAGGTCAGTTGTAACATTGCCAGATGATCAAATCAGCAACATGCTACAGTGATGTGACCCACTTTGAAGACTTCGTGTATGAGACAGCTGTGAATGTGAGTGAATAGTTCAAATTTAGTGAAAATCTTTTAGTAAAGGGATAGTTCACCCAAAAATGAAAATTACCCCATGATTTACTCACCGTCAAGCCATAGGGGTATATGACTTTCTTCTTTCAGACGAATATAATCAGAGTTATATTAAAAAATGTCCTGGCTCTTCCAAGCTTTATAATGGCAATGAATGGCGGTCAAGATTTTGAAGCCCAAAAAACGTGTCCATCCATCATAAAAAGTGCTCCACACGGCTCCGGGTGGTTAATAAAGGCCTTCTGAAGCAAAGCGATTTGTGTAAGAAAAATATCCATATTTAAAATGATTAAACCATAATCTCTAGCTTCCGCTAACTGTCATACACGCATCCATGAGAGAGTGGCATTCCAGCGGATGACGTAGGACGTAGGCGTAGCGTAAGCTCTGGTGAGAAGTGGCGAACGTGGAAGCACAGAGGAGAGAGCAAAACAAAAAAGAAAAATGTCAGAGGATTTCGATACAAGCCAAAAGGAGACTGGTTTTCCTTTGCTGTAAACAAAACTTGATTCTAACGAGACTAGCATATTCTCACCGGCGCTTACGCTATGCCTTCATCCCAAGTCATCCGCTTGAACGCCACTCTCTTGTGAACACGTGTATGACTGTTAGCGTAAGCTAGAGATTACCATTTATAAAGTTTTAAATATGGATATTATTCTTACACAAATGCATCACTTCACTTCAGAAGGCCTTTATTAACCCCCCACCCACCCCACAAATAATACCACAAATCAAACATTCTTTAATGCCATGTTCAGGGTCAATTGTAACATTTTTACTTGCTTGAATTAATTCATTTAAAATGTCCTCAGAATTATTTGGTCATGGTCATTATGAACACTTCACAGGCAAATAAAATGGTTGTTTAGCTTGTTTTGTTCATTAAAATTTACAACAAAACGTGACAAAAAACAAAAAAAAAACAACAATGTTACAACTAACCCAAAAATGCAACATTTTAAAAGGTCAGAATCTACTTGTGAGAAATTTTTCCACAAACCCAAACAGTGTAAAGACATTTTGGTCACACTTTACACTACAGCGTTCATGTTATTGTTGAAGGTATTTTTCATCATATAACTGATTGGGTAATACTAAGATCACATAATATCAATATTAATGAGCAACATGCATCATTATTTTGTGGAGCAAATTTTGTATTTACAGTAGCTTAGAATTTGAGACGATTTCTTTTATACGGATTGTTTTTCTCAACTTTTATGCTACTATATATACGGTGGTTTCATTTTTAACACCTTCCGTGGAAACTTTCTTTTTTTTCTCAAAACCCCCATAAAGGTTTGTTTACCATCGCTAGATGTAAGATATATATCGGCTAAATCAATGTGCAGACTCCAGCTGGGTGGGCGCGTTTCGGGGGCAGTGGAACTCGAGCGCGAGCAGGAGAGCGCGGCGTTGATTGGATAACAGAGCTGTATAAATTGCCGCACTGCCGTATTTCTCGCTTTCGTGAAGATTTAGTCCAAACCCCAATGCGGTCTGAACAAACTGCCCAGGGCCGTCATACGAGAGAGCCATCGCGCACAGGACCCTCTTATTTACAATGAAGGAGAGAAGAATCAGCCAGCCTTTGGTAATGCGTTGTAAACTGGTTTTAGTAGGAGACGTGCAGTGCGGGAAAACCGCAATGTTGCAAGTCTTGGCCAAAGACTGTTATCCTGAGGTATGTCCTCCTCTCTCTCTCTCTCACGTATTCACTGAGCGGCTATTGATGTGTATGTTCGCTAAGACACTTGGATGCTTGTTTATGTCATTATGCAACCATATACTGTGACTATTAAGCACTGCGTAATAGTATATTCATACATCATACATCAAGGTAATACATCATGCATCTTCTCATGTGAGTTGTTGTGCACGTGTTGACGCTCTGGGTAAAAATCGAGAAAGGTTAAATAATTAAGTCATTAAATAACGGCTTTTATTTCGTTCCCCCCACACAGACATACGTCCCAACGGTGTTTGAGAACTACACAGCTGGACTGGAATTAGAGGAGCAGCGCGTGGAGCTTAGTTTATGGGACACGTCAGGTGAGAGAGAGACTGACCGACTAACAGCTGGACAGCGGTGATACTGCTTTACACATTTGCACTCAGTAATTTTAGCTAATTAATACAGTTTTACATATATGACAGCACTGTCTGTAAATATCATTAAATGGACCCAGAAATTACAATTCTGTCATCATTTACTCGTTCCTAAGTAACTTGTATGACTTTCTTCTGTGAACACACACAATATATATATATATTTTTTTTTTAATGTCCCAGTGTTTTTTTTTCATACAATATGAGTTATGACACTATTAATTTTACATTGTACAAAATCAGAGGTACAACTACTCAGCCTCTGACCAACATTTAATTGGCTTTTATTCATCCCAATATTACTAGAAGTTTTAATTGCCTATTTCGGCCTGAATACATGTGGTTTGTTTACTACTTGCTTCCACTTCACAGTAAAGCTGTTCATGCTTGTTTTATTCGGTTTCTTGCATACAGTGAATGTAAATTAAATGTCCAGCTTTGTTTTGGACCCTGTTTATGGACGAAAATGAATAAAACAAACATCAACAAACAGCTTCACTGTGAAGTGGAATGTAAATGTTCATCAGAGCAGTAATAGCTCAAATTTTGTACAATGTAAAAATAATAACATAACTCATATATATCAAATATACACTCATTGTAATAACCTGTGTCACTGATCGACTGTTTATTGCCTTGTTTTGTTCTGTGATATGTTAATTGCATCTTCAATGCATCATATGTTGCATTACAGTTTTCAGATTTTCACTTTCTGCATCCGCATGCATTATCTTTTGTCCATTCTCGGCTGTTGTGTTGACTGTTACTGGGCTAGTAGGTCAGTCAGACGTTACAGGAAAGACACACCATAAGCGCCTGAGCCCTGAGTCAGGGAACACAAGCTGGCATGTGTGAGGCTGCAGTAAGTGGGTGAGAGGGTCTGGCAGCTGCAACACCTGAGACTGATCCTCAAGCGTCAGATGCTGGCGGCGTGCCATCTTTACCTTCTGTCTGCCTCTGGATCAGACAACTAGTTAATAAAATAATCAGGGCCGTGTAGGACAGCACAAGGTTTTGGCATGTTTTGTAATTTTCTCAAATTGTGACATACAAAGCCTTTTCAATTACGTAGGTGGCTTTTAAGAGATACTGTGTCTCTTTTTTGAAGTAGGCTTACACAGATCAGCTCCTGTTCCAGGGCCTGTGGTTTTGTCTATCAGATTCATTTGGTCAAGGAATGTTTAGTCTGTGTGTTTGCACATGTATCTAATTAAGAGTCTTAGTAAGATTAGGCTAGTAGTACAAAGCTGTGGTTCAATGACTGATAGCTGAAGCTCTTACTTTCTTATCTAGTAAAAAAACATGGAATGTTCTTATATGTTTGGATTCATGGAGCTTTAAGGGTAAACAACAACTCTTAAATGGATAGTTCACCCAAAACTACTCCTCATGTGGTTTCAGACTTGTATGGGGAAAAAAAATTCTCTCTCTCTCTCTCTCTCTATATATATATATATAAATTAGATTTGTGATACAGTTCATACTTCCCCGAATGAAGAATATATATATATATATATATATATATATATATGAAGAATGTATAGACAAAAACAGTTCAAACAATGAGAGTTCAAAAAAACATTGAAGTTGAATCCGTAATTTTTTGGGGGTGAACTATCCCTTTAAATAGGTTTTAGGTTTCTCTCCTGAAAATTATTACTGTTCTCATACCAGTTTTGTACTAAACCATCCCAGCTTTCCTTCAGCCTAAATCTAAATCGCTAGAAAACTCTGTCTTACTTGTTTTGGATGGATGTTTTATTTATTTATTTTGTATAACATGCCCTTTCCAAATGCCCTTAAACTGATATTCCACCCTAGATAAATTTTTGCAAGAGCGTGTAGGTTTAATATTTTTAAATCCCATAGCTGCTGTCATATTGCATGCCGAGTGAAAGCTGGGTTCTTCAAGGTCATGTTGCGTAGCACGTTGTGTAACGTATCAGTCAGTGATGCCTGATGAGTCTGAATCTATGTTAACTGTCATGCCTGACTGCTTGACTGAGTGCCTACTTGCTAGGATGAGTCGATGGGATATTGTTTTTCTCTAATAGGTGCTTGATAAGGGAGGTCATTTGGTTTTTCACTATTTCTGTTGTTTGCTCCAAAACCTCACAATGTGAGGTAATTAAGATTTTTCACCTGTGGAAACTAGGACATTTTGATAGCAAGATAGATTATTTTAGGCTTTGTTTCAAAATTGAACTTTTTAATTTGTTCACATTAGAGATATACTGACTTTTTTTGCAGCTGAATCAACACATTTTTATATGCACAGTTGATTAATAATTATTGTTCTGTTTCTGCTTTTGAACTACTACTACTACTAATAATAATAATAATAAAATAATTTGTATTAAATTTAACTAAATTAATTTATTAGTATATATTATATTTATATATAATATTATAAATTTTATTAAAATTCATATCTAAATAATACAAATAATAAATGAATAATTATAGAAACAACAGCAATTAATAACAACAACAAGCAAAAAACAAGCAACCATAACATCCAAGCAAATGCCCAGAACATCTACTTTACATGTGACATCTGGTTGTGAATGAACTCTTAAGCAAGGAGGACTTCCTGTCTATGCACAGTTTAGGTATTTCCTGCTGTGCATTTTATCTTGACACACTGCCTTATCGTGGAATGTTAAAAACACTCTAATGGAATTTCCCAGTCCTACTGACCTAGAACAGTGAAACAACACTGGAAAAACGTAAACTAACCCTGGACACGGAATCCAGATCAGGGCCCGTATTCACAAAACATTTTATCTTACCACTAAGAGTTCTCCTAAATAGCAGTAAAAGTTTTTAGCTAAGAGTTTACTCTTAAAACCTATTCACAAAGCTGCTGAGACAAACTTTTACTAAGGAATAGACAGAAGTCTTAAGCTAAGAGTAAGGGCGGGGTTGACCTTGTTGCTATGGATGATGTCAGCATACTTACTAACTATGCACACAGTGATTGGCTGATAGTCTTTGTCAAAGATTTATTCATAGAAATATTGTAGAGCGCAATATTATGTTGCCACATTCAAATAAAGATTTTAAAACGCAGGCTAAGTGTCACTAATTAAACAAGTAGGCTATATATTCAGTAGGCTATATATTCAGCTAATTGTCAGCCTCTTATGCTTCTCGTAAACAATTAATCAATATGCATTAGGGCTGCCCTTGACTAAAGATTTTTCTGTTCGACTAGTAGTCGTTCATTTTAAGCATTAGTCGACTATTAGTCGCACTTTTATTAATAAACCATATAAATCATAATAATGAGCCTTTAATTGCCTATATCTTACCACTAAGAGTTCTCCTAAATAGCAGTAAAAGTTTTTAGCTAAGAGTTTTCTCTTAAAACCTATTCACTAAGCTGCTGAGACAAACTTTTACTAAGGAATAGAGAGAAGTCTTAAGCTAAGAGTAAGGGCGGGGTTGATCTGTTGCTATGGATGATGTCAGCATGCTTACTAACTATGCACACAGTGATTGGCTGATAGTCTCTGTCAGCGATTTATTCATAGAAATATTGTAGAGCGCAATATTATGTTGCCACATTCAAATAAAGATTTTAAAACGCAGGCTAAGTGTCACTAATTAAACAAGTAGGCTATATATTCAGTAGGCTATATATTCAGCTAATTGTCAGCCTCTTATGCTTCTCGTAAACAATTAATCAATATGCATTAGGGCTGCCCTATTAGCAGAGTAGAATAATCATGGCTGATAGTAAGACATGCAAACATAAAAGAAAACCAAACTGGACAGGAGAACAGCTATATATTAAGGATATAATAACAAATTTGGAGTTGGGATAACCTCCAAACCAAAGCCGATACCTTTTTAAAAGCTCATTATCATCAAACGTTTCTAAAATGTTTATATTCCGAGGTAGATTGCTGGCAACAGCCATTTTAGGATAGTTCCGATTTTGTCTTAGTGACTTAAGAGTAGTGAAGAGGACTCCTCTTCACTACTCCTAATGTTTCACAGATTTAGGAGCTAATTTTAGCGCTAAAACACTTTGTGAAATACTCTTAGAACAAAAATGTAGGAGTCCTAAATTTAGGACTGACACGCCCATTATTTTTAAGATTTTCTCCTAAATCGGTTTTATTAATAAACCATATAAATCATAATAATGAGCCTTTAATTGCCTACATAGCCTAATAAGCGCTCATGCGCACGCAAAAAAAGGCTTGCCACAGCGCACCGACAAATATAATAATTATGTTATAGGGAAAAACAGCAAGTACACTGCATTAACATTTTAATAAATTATTGTTACACTAGTGCTTTCTGTTTTCGGTTTAAGAGATGAAGTCGGCGACACTGACTCGTCGTCTAAAGCTCATTATCATCAAACGTTTCTAAAATGTTTATATTCCGAGGTAGATTGCTGGCAACAGCCATTTTAGGATAGTTCCGATTTTGTCTTAGTGACTTAAGAGTAGTGAAGAGGACTCCTCTTCACTACTCCTAATGTTTCACAGATTTAGGAGCTAATTTTAGCGCTAAAACACTTTGTGAAATACTCTTAGAACAAAAATGTAGTCCTAAATTTAGGACTGACACGCCCATTATTTTTAAGATTTTCTCCTAAATCGGCAAGTTATGAGCTACTTTTAGCCTTAAGATGTTTTGTGAATACGGGCCCAGAAGTAAAAAGGGTAACTGTGAGGGAAAATACATTTTATCATGCACAACAGCTGACTCGGAATCTTGCATGGAAGATCTGGGCCTGTATTTATCAAGAGAATTACTCTCAAGAACGCTACTAAGAATTGACTTGAGTGTAAAAAACTTCTTGGATCAAAGCTGCGCTTAAAAGTTAGTTATCAAGCATCTCAGTCGTAATTTAAGCGAAGTGTAGGACTAAATCTTAAGTGTCAGTCTTAGAGTTGACTCACGACACTTTGCTGTGCCACAAATGGGGATTTTGGATGACGAAATACGCATGGACCAATCACTGAATAGATATCCTTAATTAAGAATATTCTCAGATAAATTCACATTGAATGGTTACATTCCTCAATAGGAGTTTACATTCAACACACATTTGACAATAAAGAATTTTCAAGAGAAAACATTATGGTAAGGAAACGAATTGTCATCACAACCTTCAATTTAGGGTTGTGCCGGTAGATGATAGTATCGTGTATCGACGATAGTCAGAGATATCGCCTGTTGCTGATTTATTTAAAGACAGCAAGACGATTATTATTATTATTATTGTCTGTCAAAAATATAGGCGCCTATCTTTAGTGATGCAGCGCGGAGAGCCACTTCAGAAACTTGCCGCGGCGTGGATGGGGAGTAGCCGTGATCAGCTCCGGTGGCCGTGTCGGAGCCGTAACGCACCGCACTTTGGTAATGTAAATATTCTTTGCTCGTTTCTGTTTGAATAACTGAGGAAATGTAACCGTTTGACTGCTCGTCATCAAACATTTCAAGAACATTCTTCCTCTCCTGAAAGATCTCCTCAGCGCCATCACAAACCCCTACTGGCAACTCCTAACCACTTGAGAGACCTCTCGAGCTGTCTTAAATAACTGGGAGAGTAAGAGTGATTCTTAGCTTTAAGAAATTTGATAACTTGCTTTGATACTTAAATTTGAAAGTAAGAGTAAATTTAATGAATTCTCAGCACTTAAGACTAAAATAGCACTTTGAGAAGCTTGATAAATACGGGCCCAGAGCTGGAGAAGCCAATCAAACAGCTCCCATCTATTCCCTCATTAAGCTAGTTAGGCTTTGTTAATTGTGCACAGCCTCGTTAAGTGGGGACGCAGGAGGAACACTGGCAGAGCGGTAGATGCTCGTGCAGATGCAATCACTTATCAGCATACATGAACAAACACACTCTAATCACGACTAATTACAGAAGCTTTGATTGAATTTGCTCATCTGGCTCTCGCTGCTTCAGGCATCTCTTCACACACTCTCCAGATCAAAGAGGAGACGGCATGAGAGGCTGCAACTGAGCCTTTGACAGGGTCTGGTGTGAGCCACTCCTGTAGCTCTTATCATTAGAAATTTGATTCAAGAGGAATATACAGTTTTTATAATTTGTTTTTCAAACAGTAGGTACAGTCAGGTGTCAAAAGCAATTGCTATCAAATACAACAGATACAGGGAGATGTCTTACCATTGAATTTTACATCTGAATAGATCCATGAACCCTCACACAGTAGATCTAATATTTTTGTCAAAAATAAATGTAATTAAAAAAATGTTAAACATTCTTTACAAAAGATATAAAAATATATAATTGGTTTTGAATACATAATTTAATTAAGATATAACATATAATAAAAATGGTGACATATTTAAAGCTGTTAAATCAGATTAATTTGCTACAATGGCCTTACTGTTGAGACCTGTATTGTCTAGTGTGCATAGTGATATCAGGGTTGTCTATTCTTTGTTTTGTCTCATCATATCTCTCCTCTCTTTCTGCTGGTAAGCCATATATTCTCTGACTAAACGTAGTGAGCTGAGTCACTGTCTACATATACAGCAGTAGTACGTGACTCACAGGCTCACACAACACCCAACAACTGAACTGAAAGTCGATACTCTAATAAGCACAGAAACAAGAATATTGGGCAAAATGCGCCCTTTAATGGACTTGCTTTATTTTCTGTCGACATAGAGCCATAGTATGAGAGTGTTTATGTGCGCATCCTTCAATGCCGTTGCCGTAGTTACGGAATGAGATGAGGTTCGGGACAAGACCTCCTCGGCAACTCATTCTGTCAATAAAGGAATCTCCGAGATTCGCCCACACATGTGCACACCTATTACGAGAACTGCCGTATGTATATATAACTGCCGTATCGCCAAGTTCCCCTCGTAGCATTTGATCTTCCATATTCAGTCGCATTCACTCCTCTATCACAAGCATCTTATTTGTCACCAAGTTTCCATTATTGATGTTTGTTATGTGGTTGTTCCTGCAGGTTCACCGTATTATGATAATGTCAGGCCTCTCTGCTACAGTGATGCAGATGCTGTTCTGCTCTGCTTTGATATAAGTCGCCCTGAGACCGTCGAAAGCTCTCTGAAAAAGGTGAACGACATTTTATGACTTCTTAATTTTCTATTACACGTTTATTCTTTTCTTTTTTTTCAGTTAAAATATAAAAAAAATCCTTAAAATTGTTACTTAAGCAACAGTTCATAAAATATTAAAACTTTTTAGAAAATGCATCTTTAATTAGTGTACTTTGTCTCATTGCACAGGCAGATTTTTTTCACTTGTTTTAAGTATAATCAAGTTCAAAACAAATGAAAAAATGAAAGTGCAGTAAGACAAAATAGACTCATAATAAAGATACAAGCTATCAAAACAAGTCTTAAAGGGATAATTCAACGAAAAATGAAAATTGTGTCATCATTTACTCACCCTCATGTCATTCCAAACCTATATTACTTACTTTCCTTTGTCAAAAATAACATTTCTTTTTTTGTCCACAATGAAAATCAATGTTGTTTTGTACCCCACTGACTTTCACTGTAAGGGCAAAATACTTTTGGGTGAAGTGTTGCTTCTCAAGTAAAAATACTCATTAAGAAAATTATTTCTGCAGTATATTAACAGCTCTCTCCCTGCAGTGGAAAGCCGAAATCATGGATTTCTGCCCCAGTACTCGAATAATCCTAGTCGGCTGCAAGACAGACCTGAGAACAGATGTTTGCACACTGATGGAGCTGTCCAATCAGAGACTGACGCCCATCTCCCATGAGCAGGTCAGTCGATCACACCCTTTCTAGACTCCTCGCATCACTTTTTCCATCTCTGACTGCATTCTGTCTATTTTTCTGTTTGTAGGGCACCTTGTTGGCAAAACAGGTAGGAGCAGAGGTGTACCTAGAGTGCTCTGCATTCACATCGGAGAAGAGCATCCACAGTGTGTTCCGCTCAGCGGCACTAACATGCCTCAACAAACTGCAGCCCCCCATAAAGCAAAGCCCCACTCGCCGGCTGTCCAAACGCCTCCTTCACCTGCCCAGCAAAGCAGAGCTCCTGACCTCCTCCTTCAGCAAGGAGAGAACCAAGAGCTGTTCCATCATGTGAGCTCCATGTGTGCCACTCCAGTTCCAGAAAAAAAAAAAATATATATATATATATATTTTCGCTCTTCGAAAGTGTTGGTTGGGGGTAGGGGGGTTTGAGAGGAGGTGAGGTCATGACCTTTCATGACCCCTCCCTCTCTCTACACTTATGTTGTTGTTCTTCCATTCTGACACCCCACCTGCAAACACACTCATCCCTATGACAAAGAGCTGCTGCCATTGTTCAAGGTTTTCGGCTATTACACATCCTAGTATCGATTGAGTTCCCTTTACCAGCATATGGCTTTACATGAACTGCACTTTTTATCAATGATCAATCAGTCAGACAAAGAAGGAAATGCAGTGAATATTGGACACTGTGGGATATTTTTGTGGGTAGTCTTATTTGTTAGCGTGCATACATGTATGGGAATGTGGGATGAGCTGTGAACGTAATTTAATATTTAAAGGAAGAGGATGTATTTCTGTTACACAGTATGCACTTTAGTGAATATGGACGCGATTGTTGAATGGAAAGTGAGAGGATGATTGAATACAGGTTGGCATTAGTTGCTGTTTCAATACAGAATTATGCTTTACTTGTATTAGCTAAAGTCTCTGGCACTGATCTACGATGTGAGATCTCATGCAAGCATAAGGTGAGGAGCCAAACAAGATTTTATGTCCTCCTGAAAAAGGCAGACAGTGTTATAAATCTGCTAGATGAAGCATCCAATCACATTTGTACAATCCAGATGGATTGGACATGCTGACACACTCTTTCACTCTCTCTCTCTCTCTCATCTCTACTGTAGTCCTTCTTGAGCTTTCTGCCCTTAGAAAATGGGTCATAAATTCCAGCCAATGAGGAGAAGCCCAGCATTGCCCAGGACATTTCTCAGTATAGAGCAGGAGTTATTGCCACAAAGACCCCTTCCAGATGTTCCAAGCGTTCTTTTTTAGAAAACAAGTTCTTTTATTGAAATAATTTTAGAGATGGACTGGAAAGGTCATGAGGGGGATTACTAAGGGATATTGCAGTCCACCAAAACTGATCAATGTTGTATAAGTGAGAAGAAAATTTGAATGTTCCAGTTGATTTTTCTTTTACAGTAATCTTAAAATCTGCCACAACACCTAATTTTCAATAACATGCCTGTAAAGAGCCGACTTCTCTTGTCATGTGGTGAAGTTACTGGTTATTCGCATGACTGGACATTAGATTGCATTATAATTTCAGTGATTCTCATGCATTCGGTCAGATCACTGTCACAGAGGACTCTCCTCTCATGCTAAGCCTCATTCTGGTAATCTCGGTCTTAAATCCCACTACCCCGGTTGTGTAATGCTTAATCATAAAACAACTAAATCCTCACTTTGGGCTTATAAATGGCCAAGTAGAAATGAACTGAGAAGTCAGACTAGACAGCATTACGAAGAATCTGACCTCAGAATAACTTCCAACTAAAGTAGGTCATCAAATTTAATATGATCAAAGAAATGGTTTGGGAAATAATTTACACTACTGTTCAAAAGTTTGGGGTCAGTAAAAGCTACAGCTGAAAATTCATCTTTGCCATCATAAGAATATATTACATTTTTAAATATATTAAAATAGAAAACCGTTTTAAATTGTAATAATATTTCACATTATTACCGTTTACTGTGTTTTTGATCAAATGAATGCAACCTTGGTGAGCAGAAGATAATTCTTTCAAACACAAAAAAAATAAATACATTTCATTTTCACTAATTTAATCCAAAATGTTGTAGCACTGGATATTGTGAAAACTGCAAATTCAGTCAAATCTTCATTTGCATGGTCATTATGAGAATGAAAATACTGTGTCTTGCCTTAAGCGCACATTTGTACTACTTTGTTATTATTATATCACTGACTTTGTAAATTCTCAGTCTAGTTCATCTGAAAGAAGCTTTAGGAGGTTGTTCATTACTTCATGCTACATGCACTGATCACCAATTCTACACCGTTGCTTAGCAACAGACAAGTCAGTTAAGCTGGACTACATGTCCAAAACCACTCGAGAGAAGTTGAGAGAGAGAAACGGGGTGTAAAAGTGAAAACAAGGACAAGTATGTCCTTTTTATGGCTATAGTTTATAGTTTGAAACATAAATCATCTTACAGACCATCATCTTGATATGAATTTGTTACTGTTGTCTGGTTTAGTAGCACTCTTATATGTTATATGTTTGATGTGGTGGACCTCCACAATCTTCCTTTTGTTACTGAAGTCTGGACGTACATATGTTGTGCATAATCAGTTTTGTACAGCCCTTTAAATGAAGTCTGTGAAGGAAACAAATTCAAAACAGACAGTATGATTGTGTGTGCAATGTAACCAAGTTATTAATTGTTGATTATTGCTGGTTCCGTTTTATTCTTTAGTTTCAGACAATCTATTTTATATGGAATATTGTTTATTATTTTTTCCTGTCTCTGATGTCATGTGTCACTCTTAAATTAAATTAAAACCTGGATTTGGTCAGTAAATTGTGTAAATGTTTGCTTCTTTTTAGTGCCAGCACTCATTAGGAGAAAATGCCTCATCTAAAAATATTTTAATTTTTATAACCTTTTTGCACGTTAAGAACTGCAGATCCAGAGGCAGTCCAAAATATAATGAGAAAAGTGACATGTCTAAAGAATCTATATACATTTAACATAGAAATTAAATAAAATAAAAATGTTTCCCAGCAATCTCTATCAAATGAATTGCAGAACCATAAAATACTTGAAAAGTCCTGGAAATGCATTAGTCAAAATGAGTGTGAACCCTGTATCTTAAATTTCGGGAGATAATTTCATAAGACAAAGATCCTCATATGACAGACTCTTGAATTACCTCTTTATTCACTCAATAACCTCTTTATGGCACTCAAAACTAGGCCAACAGGTCTAAGAAAACCCAGGGTTAAATCATGTGATTCTACAGGAATACAGTAGTATGCAATGAAACAGTGTACTGAATAATAAGGCAGAAACAATAAAAAGATTTCCTGTATGCATCTGCCCTTTAATAAGCACTGTACACACATCCGACGAGCCGACAAGGCCATGGAATATATGGTGATATTTTTAGGTAAAAATAGCTTTAACTAAATAAATAAATATACCTTGAACAATTTTGGTCCATCGATTTTCTTTATGAATCTATCTAGCCTATATTCAGTTTCTAAAGCTTGCAAATCATCCAGGCTTTCTCAATTGCATCACATACCAATAGGGCAAACTCTGTCATTGATCTTTGCATTAAGTCCCTACACTATCCATCTGTTCACAAAGTTCCATATTACTCTACATTAGTGGTTCTCAATTGTGGTAGACCAACAGTTGGGTTATAGGTCTATTCTGAAAAAGCAGAAAAAAATCAATTGCAAGTAACCATTTAATCAGGTATAGTTTGGACAGCAAAAACAAACAGGCAATCAACTTCAAACAACCATTAAATGCTATGATATTTGGGCAGAAATCCATCTCTCAATTGATAGAAGAAATCAAATTAGGCAGAAATGTATGCTGTAAATTACTGACTAGCAATTATTGACCAGCGAGAAGCATTACAACCCTTGAGTTTTTGGTATTAATAAATTACAATGTAGATAAATTAATATACGTTTTTAATATAAATGTATAATTTCATATAAAACAATATTACAACTATTTTTAATAATAAATAGATTAATAAATTGTTTTATTGATTAGATTTTTAATTTTGGTATATTGTGTTGGGTCAGCACTTGAGTTCCAATGAAATTCTACATCCTGAAGCAAAACCAGTTCAAAAGCACTTATCTACATCGTGTTCCTCAGTCAGTTCTTTAGTCTAGTACCTTTAAACGGTAGTGTGCATGTTCACACTATAGTATATTAATAGACAAAGAGTGCTTGTATACCACACCATGTGCAGCTCTTTCATTTAATGCATTAGATCAAGTCGACCTTGACCAGCCACAGGTTAAAGCATGACTTTCAAAGGAAATTTCTAGGAAAAGGAAAAGATATAACCTGGATAAAACAGCAGAGTCTGTTAAGCATGATTTTAAGAGGAACGTTATGAAAGAAAAATACGGCATCAGAGAGGGAATGCTTAAGGAAAGAGCTCCATCATCCAGCTGCTTGAAGTCTTCTCCACCCAAACAGCCCCAGTCCCTCTCTCCTCCGAGGACTCTGGGGTGTCAAGTAAGGGAATGACAGAATGCCAGCTCATTACCAATCCCTCACATCCAACAGACAGAAACCTAGTGAGTGAGAGAAACTGGGGAGAAATCAGTAAAGGAGGGAATGAAATATACTCTCCAATTACTGACGAGCTGCAGTCTGCTATAGAGATACGCACACAAACACACACACACACGCAGCCATCAAACCAGCCACCGTGACTCCAATGCTAACAATGCCATAGATCGTCTAGAACCGTATGTGAGTTCAGACCTTCAAATGTGCCGTCTACTCTTTCTTATGCACCTTTTCTGCTTGTGTTATTCACCTGCTCATACTTACATTATCAGAAGAATGTTGTTTTAAGGTTCAAAAGGAACTTTCAGTGCTGTTTCAATGCAACAAGCACAGTCAACCCTTGTTGAATCAGTCAGGGTGACTGTTCACTGGAGCAGAAAGCAATGTCTCTCTCTCACACACACACACACACACACAAGAACAACTGCTGGCCTCGTGGCCTCAGGAGAAATTAATGTACATAATCAGCATATTAAATGTATTCATATATTAGCATAAACAATGTGAAACCTCTCAACTCACATCATCATACATTTCTGATTTATATTACACATCCTTTTTAAAAATGCATGATACATCAGCAGCATATTGGTTATCAAATCTTTTCATGTATCAGTATCAGACAATATTGGGTATATATCAGATGCTTTTGAATATTTTATTGCTAATTTTCACAGATTTTAACATTTCAATTACCTTTAAATACCTTTGTAAAATATATAAAATATAAGTACCATTAAAGATTTTAAGTTAACATTTCAATAATAACAATAAAAATAATAATAATTCCAAACCCAGTGTGGAAAACCCTAAAAAAAAACAAAAAAAAAACAATGAAAGTAAATGGGGTCCAAAACAACAGTGGATCATCTTCTTTTGTTTTCTGCCACAGAAACAAAGTCATATTTGCAACAGCATTTGATGATTTTAATATGGTAGTGTTGCAAGAGTCTTGCACAGCTGATTTCTGCTGCGTTGGCAACAGAACAAAACAACCGCACACGTGCCCTCATATGAGCATACCTCTCACACTGCCATGGGCTTTTTCTTGCCAACGGGGTCCCCAAGGCTTCCCTAAAACCCATGAGGTACACCCAACCCCCACTATCACTCACACATATGTACAGTGTGTCACGGTGAACCCCAGAGGTATGCTGATAATGGATGAGCATATTTGGCTGTTTAATTAGCCAACCGTGGTTTTATGGCATCTGGGTCTCTGGGCCATAGAGAAGGATAAAGGTGTGGGTTGTATTTGGACATGTCAGGATGGCTATGCATGTCTGGAGTTTAAAGTAGCACAGGGTTTTTGCTGGTTATAGCTGAGGTTGAAGAACAATGATTTAGTGTATAAAAATCTGAAGAAAAAAAAACTGACCTATTTATAAGCTTTAAACTGTCCAGATGTCCCATGCTTGGGCTCAGGTGCTTGACTTCTGATTGACCTGTGCCTGTACAAGTTAACTAATCCTATATAATACGGTCTGTTTTATGAAGATAAAGCTGCATGTACTGTATGTGGTAATCTGGATATGATACTAAAAAGAGAGATTTATGTCTCTTAAGGACAAATTTTGACATGTGGTGTGACACTGTAAATAACTAATTAGGTCAGGGTGCATTACACATGCAGTAGTGCCCACAATCACAGCAGAGTAGAGCAACTTCTCGAAATGATTGTATATGCCGCAATATCATGCAGATATGGGTAACTTGTTTCTTATATGCAAAAAAAAAGTGTGTCTTTATTTGTACTTTGATACAATCTTTTCCTGTAAAACCAGGAAACAAACAATGATATACAACAATGAAGTCTGATTGCAATTCCATGTGTATAATATGCTATCAATCATGTATCACAGCAAACGACGATATGCCAGACAATGAACAGATGATTAAAGATATATTTTAAGAAAATTGCTTCCATAGCTTATCCTTATCAGCATAAGCACTAAAGACAAAGTTAGAGATTTTAGAGAATTTGGAGCAGCTCCAGACTGATACAGACTAAAGCAGGGTCTACAACAGGGGGTCCAAGGTGGGATTGCAGAGGGTCTGCCAATTACTGTTAGAAAAAACTCATTTAATATTTAAAAAAAATACATGTAAAACAAAAATAAAATTTTATGTAATATATTATGTAATACTCTAAATTAAATTACATTTATTATTAATTAAGGAATCTAAAAACTATTTAGATTATCATCATTTTAAAGAATGTAATATTTATATTTATATATGTGTGTGTGTGTGTGTGTGTGTTATATTTATCATATATCATTATAAAATATTTTTATATTATATTATATATTAATATTATAAGTAACTTTAAAGTTAGTTGTCTAGTACAATTAAAATATAAGGTACATAATCAAGTATATGACTATGTACAATAACTAACGATTATTTTAATAGCTGTGCAACCTGACACAGCAGAAGAGGTCCTGCATTCTCCCAGAGAAAGCAGACATGTTGATTTTTATTCAGAAAAAAATAATTAGCTTTGCAAGAATTGCTAAATAACATGTTGAATTTGTTGATATTATCGGTCTGTTAAAAAGATTTGACAGATTTGACAAAATTTCGTACAATTCCCAACCCTAAACCTTAGCATCATAACAAACACATTAATATGAACATTAATTTCCACCAAGGGATCCAAAGGTTGAAAACTGGCATAGATTTAAGTAAAATTCAAGATATTCAGAGCATGACTGCTAGTTATCTGTAGACAGTTCACAACCCACATATCCAGAAAGATCGGTACTTGAGGCAGCTCTTTATGAGTCTCAAGGTCACACAAAGCCATAATCATAATTACCCACAACCTTGAGTGTGCCTGAGAAGAGCAAGTATGTGAGAGATAAAGAAAAGACAGGAGTAGATGAAAACATGAGTATTCTCTTTGACTTTACAGTGTCAGACAACACATTTACTGCAGAAAGCATGTAGTCATAGCAACAGCAGCAAAGTCTTAGTGCAAATGTGTCTATGTGTAGGTGCGTGTGTGCACAGATTTACTTTTCAACGGCCTGAAAGAGAAAAATTGTACGAAATGAAATATTTAACAGCTCTCTTTTGAGCACACGTACATTCTCAGTGTGACGATGAAAGCGGCAAACAGTCGCTTATCTGGCCAACTAAAACGGTACATTTTAATTAACACCTGTGCCCTGCGTTTATCAGTAATTGAAACCGTATCCATGCAACCCTTTCCGTGCGATGACCCCATTTGAAATTCATTTGATTTGAATGAACGCAAATGATGATCAAGACTGCGTATTAATGTTCATAATACAGATAGCTGTTGCTGGGTGAGGTACCATTAGTAATTGATGTTACCTGTAACTCAAACTCAAACGGCAGGCATCCTCCTTAGATCAGAAGTGTGGCAGAGCCTGTCTCTCCAGCACAAACCCCCCCATCAACAGTCTGCACCTGTTTTGAAGGAAGTTCTCTTTCTTCCTCAGAAGGAAGGGCTGATAAAGGGAAGCCTTTATCAGGATTTTCCACTAAAGAAAAAAGTCACTTCCACCCACACACGGAGAACACCACTGCAGGAGGAGGAGGATGTGAACTGAACAATAGACTCGTGTGTCGGTGGAGTTCTGTAGTTGAAGCTCTGACATGCTTCACCCTGTCGTCCAGATAAGCCTCTCTTCCCTCTCATGCTTCTCTACCAGCCCCTCATCCTGCCCCGCAACAGCAGCCATTGTTATAAGACAAACATTACAGTCTATTTCTGTCATGGCTGATCAAGTAAACAAGGTGGTGCTGAGCTTGCACCGCCAACCTCATTTTATTTATCTCAACACACAGAGACTCTGTGCCAAACAAACACTAAAAAGAGGTTTGCAAGCTGCAATTTCAGTAATGTAGGAGCTAGTTGTCACACGAGAAGTTGTTACAAGAACTATAACTCAGTAATTATGAGGTTTTGAGTCAAAAATCGAATTACACAAATGTGTGCTTTCTCTAGCAGTAGTTTGTATGTGGGTTTCAAGCACTGTGCTCCAAACTTTCAAAATCAGTATATTTTTGCAATATAGCTAAACCAGTGAACATTATTAAACCACATTAGCATGTACTCAGGTGAAAGCCAACTATAAAATAAAGGTAGACTTTAACTGAAACCTGAACCTGCATTCTCAGGACAAGCATTTTTTATAAATAAATTTCAGGTCAGGACATTTTATAAATTGTTATAAATTTTACAGTACCATTCAAAAGTATGCGGTTGGCATTTCTTTTTTCTTAATCTTTTTAAGTCTCTTGTGCTTACCATGCATTGACCAAAATGGAGTAAAAAATATAGTAATACTGTGGAATATTAATTGTATTTCACAATTAATTAATTCCACGTAATTGTATGGAATTATAATGTGTAATTAATTCCTGTGATGCAAAGCTGAATTTTCAGCATCATCACATGATCCTTCAGAAATCATTCTGATTTGCTGCTCAAGAAACATTTCTTATTATTATTAATATTGAAAACAGTTGTGCTGCTTAATATTTATGTGGAAACTGTGATACACATGTGGGTCTCTGATAAATAGAAAGTTCAAAATAACAGCATTTATTTGAAAGAAAAATCATTTGCAACATTGTAAAAGTCTTCAGGTTGCATTGTGACAGCTTACCCCATATAGTATGATAACATGCTCTGCTATTAGGGGATTGTATATCTTCAAGAACAGGAAGACATTTATTCAAAGTGCTGAAAATGGATCCCCGAAGGACGACAGGAAAAGCACTTATTCAGGGAAGAGTATTATGCCTGAAATAGCTTTGACCAGTTGCTACATGAAAATGTCTCTGCTGAGCCACTCAGGAAGCTGCTAGTAATTAATATAGAAACTTGCTGACGGAAGTAAAATCCTCTAACATGTACAAGGAACACATAGGCCTTGCTTAACGTGAACGTACTGAATTCAACACTACATAAACAGAAAGACAGTGAGAGGTGTAAATGAGACTAGTATACTCAGACACAAGTGCTCTCAGTCAGACACTCTCTCTGTGAGGGCTCTCACTTGTACAAGAGTTCCTATGAGCTGCACTCCATTTGGATTTACCTTCAGGTACTTACTATGAAATTTCACTATGAATATGAAGAGAGTTTGCAAGAGGCTTACAGCAACAAGACCCTTTATCAAAAAACACACATTCCAAAAAACACACATTCCAATATCTGTTTCAGTACATGAGGCCTGGGACAGTGTTTTTTTCCTTCCATCACAGAATGCCTTAGAGGGGCCCTTCATTTACTGGCAGCGGACAAAGGCCTGGGATAATATTCCTTGTGACGGCCCAGTGCAACATTATACCCACACATCTTTACATAGACACAGGCATCATATTCAAACATTTATATACCTTCACCTGTTTACTGCGGTGACTGTGGACTCAGCAGATCGGATCCAGTGTTAGCTGCAGAATTATCAATATGCATGCAGACTGTGTCGCAGTCTGTCCAGTACTCAAGGAATTCCTGCCCTCCTGTGGTAAGACTCTGAAAATGAAAAAAAGCATTTCAGTGTTTGATGGTTTTATGCTGAATGCAGATATAAAAAGGTTGACTAATTTTCTGTGAGCCACTGTATTTTAGTACATAATAAATAATATTTTAATATTTTTTCCTCTAACATTTACAAAAAGTATCTAAAAGAGATTTTTTTAAAAAAGATAAAGATAAGAGATAAAAATTCTGTCAAGTAAATATGTTTGTGATATAAAGCGATCATATATCTTCACAACACTTGGAATAAACTGCTTCATTTTACAATGTCTTTATGACATTTTTGGGTCTTCTAAGTTTTGGTTACCTGGACTTTCAATGGAGGGACATAAACCTCTCAGGTTTCATTAAAAATATCTTAATTTGAGTTTAAAGATTGATTAACCAAAGTATTACAAGCTTGGAACGACATAAGGGTGAGTAAATGATGACAGAATTTCATTTCTGGGTGAACTACCCCTTTAAACACATTATTCACACTCTTGTGTTATTTATTTCGTTTGCTAACAATGTTCAGTAGTGTATTCACATGGATCATATGAGAATTGTCATATTTTTTCCTTTTTTTAAATATATAATTTCTACCAGTGATGCATCGTGTTTAGTAAAATTTGGTGTTGAAAATGACGTTACATTTTGGACGTACAACTCCATTGTTTGGCTAAGGCTAATTACACCGTTAGCATTTAATTACCCTTAATGCACACAATTAATCAATTCACTTTACTGGCATTATTTGACAATAATGAGGACTGAAAACTAGACAAAGTAAAAAGTATACATATTCTTTTCACACCTGATATTTACCTGATTTTTCGCTGCTTATTCACAAATCACGTCTCATATTTTTCAAGTTCTTCATTGGCACTGTCTCCTTGGAAAATAAGTACTTTACAAAAACTTTATAGGGCCAAACTGTTAACCTGCGCGAGTTCGCCTGATTTAAACCACACATCAGTGCATTCCTCTTCGGCCTGTTGTAGCGCCTCGGTCCTAAAGGAGAAACACCCTAAACAGGTGTGTGGACAGTCCATCAGTGAATTTAATCATCATGATTCAACATAATCATAACCCACTCTCTTCCGAGACTTGAGGTGGCAACCGGAAGTTGACTTAAATGTACATAAAGAAATTAAGGGAATGCAGGAAAACAAATAAGTGCAGTCATGAGATTTCTTAAGAATTGTGGAATAATGAACAGAATTTAAGATTTAGGTGAGTACATTCTCTTCACACTCCATCACAGTAGGTGGCGGTATGCACCTATGAGTTTGGTCCCCACCCCGCCATAAAACCAAAAGAAGAAGAAGAAGAAGAAGAAGAAGACTTGAGGTGGCAGCAGAGCAGGTTGAAAACAGCAGCCGGGCGCGAGACCAACGAACAAGGACCAAGTGCGTCATTTCCTATTTACGTGCATTTTCCCGCGCTGCCTGTAGTTTCAGCTGTCATTGAGAATAAACACTGAACATTTTAAGGATGCCAACCTCAGATTATGATCCAGCTTGTTTGCCTGACTTGTTGCCGCTTTATTACCGCAGACTATTCCCGTTTTCGCAGTACTATCGCTGGTTAAGTTATGGCGGTGGTAAGTAAATCTCTAACGTCTGTGATCACACAGCGAGCGTTTCGCTGGTCTTTAAAATGCTGTTTTCAGTAGTTTGTACATTTACAATGAAAAGTCGATCTTTATCGTTTTAATTTAACCAATATGGTTTCTGCATGCGTATTTTTATATGTAACAATGTTTACGTGTCTAGTTCAACATTTCTAATTTCCTTCGTCTCTTAATTTTGCCTCTTGCAGTGTCTAAAAACTACTTCCAGAACCGTGAGTTTTCCTTCACCCTAAAAGATGACATTTATGTGAGATATCAGTCCTTCACCACTCAGAATGAGCTGGAGAAAGAGATGCAGAAAATGGTTCCCTACAAGGTTGATATTGGAGCAGTCTACAGCCACAGGGTGATTATTTTATAGTTGGCATGTCCTGTGGTGAATATCATATTTTAAACAGCATTTTGATACTTCTTTTTATATTGTTATTATGCATATGCCTTTGAGCTTTTTCTGACTAAAAAAAAAACTTTATGCATATTAATTGAAAGACTTGATGAGATATTCATTCAATATAGTTTCATATTGAAATGAAAAGATCATAATTTCTCTGGTTCTGTGATTGACAGCCCAGTCAACATAATGCAGTGAAGTCTGGAACCTTCCAGGCCCTGGAGAAGGAGCTGGTGTTTGACATTGACATGACAGACTATGATGATGTCAGACGTTGCTGCAGGTATACAGATGCCTTCTCAGCTTCTTTAATCTTAATACATAAGATGCTTATGGAATAGTGTTTTAAATGCAGTTATTTTTTTATTTTTTTGCTTCAGTGCTGCTGATATCTGCTCAAAGTGCTGGACTCTAATGATCATCGCTATCCGTATTCTGGACCGGGCACTTCGGGGTAAGCATAACTTCTCATCAACACACATTTACAGTTTACAGTAACATCACAACAAATGAAAACAATTGTAACATACATGTGCTGTTTGTGTGGTTCAGAGGACTTTGGATTCCATCATCTCCTGTGGGTGTACTCGGGCAGGAGAGGCGTGCATTGCTGGGTTTGTGATGATGCTGCCAGGAAGCTCTCGGTGGCAGCACGGTCTGCCGTGGCAGAGTATCTCAGTTTAGTCAAGGTATTTAAATATCAGATAACTGATCATCCTAGAAATGTTATGGATTTGTTTATCATATTCAGCTGTGTAATCTAAAAGCTTTGATTTAATTAATGAATTGTGTGTCCTGTGCATGTTTATTTAGGGTGGTGAGGAGACTCTGAGGAAAGTTGTGCTGTCAGATCCAATCCACCCTTTCATCAAGTAAGGGGGAATAATGACTTACTTCCTTGAGTACATAATGTGTAAATGATGTAACTGCAGTCTCTTGTTGTTTTAGTCATTCTCTGTCTGTGGTGGAGCGCTATTTCCAACAATACGCCATTGTGGAACAGGACATATTGTGCAGTAAGGAGAGTGTAGACAAAGTGCTCGCTCTGCTGCCTGAAGATATCCTTTCATTCCCCATATAGTGCTGTCACAATACCAGTATTTCAGTAGTCGCTACCAATACCAGTCAAATTTCACAATTCTCTGTGTCAATTTTGGTACCATATCAAAAAATATTGGAAATACTTAAGTTGTTCACACAAGCAGGTTTTCATTGCGTACAATGCGAGTAGTGTAACTGATCCTTTTATAAGAGGAGCCCAGTTGACTGTTATTTCTTTAAGTCTGACTACACATATCAAAAAGGACCTGACAATCTATTATCAGGATGAAAAGAACCCAATGAAGCGATGGGACAGACTCTGCGCTCTGGTGGAACATAAAAAGGTAAATGCAAACTACTCGCACAGCTGACCACGCAACAACCTTGAGATCTCCTCTTTGTAGACAAATAAAGCCTTTCACCAGGGAAGGTTAGTTCAGTTTCCTGTCGTTTTCATTTGTTTATGTGTGTCTGTGAAGTCGAGTATTAAAAAGGGTGGTCAGTACTTCGATAAGGAGATCATGCTGCAGTACTGTTATCCACGCCTGGATGTCAACGTCAGTAAAGGAGTCAACCACTTACTGAAGAGCCCCTTCAGCGTACACCCTAAGACAGGTGAGAACAAATATTACCAGAGTAACTTACTTTATACACTACTGTTCAAACGTTTGGTGTCAGTAAGATCAGTCTTTTTTTTTCCCCCAGCAAGGATAAGAAATCTTTGTATCACAGTTTCCACAAAAATAGTAAGCAGCACAACTGGTTTCAACATTGATAATGATAAGAAATGTTTCTTGAGCAGCAAATCAGTATGTTAAAATTATATTTTTAATCAAATGCAGCCAAAACTTTTCAACGGTAGCACATTTCTAGTTTTAAGGTGCAAGTTTCATCTGTACATGTGTTTTACGTTTGAGGCAAAATGGCTTGCTAATGTCATTTCAATTTGATTTTAAACATCTTTTTGTATTCAATATTTTCTTCAGGTCGAATCTCAGTGCCAATAGATCTGAAAGAACTGAACACGTTTGATCCTTTCGAGGTGCCTACGATCAGGTAAATGCTGAATATATCAGCATCCATCTTTGTCAGGTTGTTCCAAATAAGGTGTCAAGTGCTTTCTAAAAATACTTGAGGAGCTTTTGTCTGAAGTTCGATGTGCTAGACTCACTGGTCTCTCTGTAGTCTGATCTGTGAGGAGCTGGAGAGACCCAGAGCAGATGAGGCGGAGGAAGATGACGTGAAGGACAAGGAGAACGAACAAGAAGCTGGAGAACGACGCAGAATCAGAGGTGAGCAAACATCATGTTTGACGGTTCAGTTTATTCACATGTTGGTATTGTTCAGGAGCCAACCTCTGAGCTAAACATGTTTTTGGTTATGTGTAGACTATAAGCGGACCAGCCTGGCCAAGTATGTGAAGGTCTTTGATCGGTTTTTGGAGGCAATGGCTCGATCTTGGAAAGGAGAGATGCTGAAGAAGAGTGGTGAGTTAGAAACAAGTTTCTCCGTTTTTCTGACTTTCATGTCGTTCACATACACTTGATTTCAGCATTTACATTACAAATGGATTAGGGATGCATAACACATCAGTTATTGGTTATATGGCATTTAGATTTGAGCATTAAATGACAACGTTCGTCTTTAAAAAAAAAAAACGATGTAATCTTTAGTCAATATCAAAATGAATATCCAGTTGATTTGATTTTATGTTTTATTTTTATTCAGTTAGACAGAATAGTTCATAATTTCAATATTGGCCATGATATGAAAATAAGGATTGGCTTATCGTTGATTGCGTCCTCAAACTGATGGTGGTTCTAGTTGATGTGACTGCAGATTATTTAATTGATTATTTGAATGTGATAATGATTTATTTTTTTTTTTTACTTTTTTGCAGATCTTCAGAAGGACTTCTAAGACAGAAGTGCTGGAACTATAAAACAGCTGTTTATCAGAACGCATTTACATGTTTATCTGCTGACTGTCTACTTTTGAGGATACAGACACTTTGACATACAAAGAACTATAACAGTTTTGATTCCATGTGATACTGTGCTCCTTTACTTTTCTAATGGAAATAGGTTTCCTCTCATTTTCTATGTTTTGTAAATCAAACTTTTTTTGGAATTTGTTTCATTTTTCTACCAGCTAAATAAAATAACTTGTACAAATCTGTTATTTGTTGTCTGGTTAAAAGGGGGGGAAACCCCACAAAATTACAAAAATGGTTGTTGTGACTAGGGATGGGCGATATAACTAAAAAAATTATCACGATAATGTTTCATATGGAATGGTATCGATAATTATTGACAATTTTTTAACCTTTCTTAAACGGAGCAGTAGAAAAAAGGTTTAAATTTAACCACTATTTTTAATTTACCCAATTTATTAAGATAAACAACAACTTATTTTAGTCTTAACAAACAAAATAACAAATAAAATAAAATTGAAACAAATATCTCCTTTCTTATATTTTATATGCAGATTAAATAAGTAAGGAAACATTTGGCCTGTCTCCTGAGGCCACAGGAGGGCACAATGAGCAGAATAATGCACCTCATTAAACTGTTTATTCAATGCAATGAAAATAACGGCTGTCTATAAACAAGTACATAACGTCTAAAGTAATATTTATAAATCAAATATGATTTCGTAAATTGCATAAACAATAATGAACAAAACAGCATCATGTATTTATGCATAGCTTAATACAAAAAACCAAAGCGCCGATCACACGATTGCATGTAAAAACATATGAGACTCAGTGGAATGGAATAAAAACCCCACAAATTCTCGAGACATGTTTTCTAAAAGTTGAACCTCTTTTAACTTTACATGGCTTTCTATTCAACTCTTCTCCGAGTGCAACAGTCATAGTTATGTGTCTCGAGAATGCGTCGAATATCCGTTCTGTGTGAATGGCTTGGTTTCGGTTTTAACCTAACCAATATCTTCTCCGCACTGTATAGTTCTCTAATATTTTGAATGGCAAATGCAGCAGCGGCGCATCTTGTGGTTTCAACTGGATATAGACTAACAAAAACATTAAAATGCAACATCATCCTCACCGCATCTCGTGCGCCTCTGATAAGGCTCTCTGACGCACACCTAAAATTCAAATATACCGTTTTTTAATTTGAATGCGAATTTTTATTTTAAATTCGACTAATATTCCTTTTTTTGATTCAGTCTCCTCATCGCAGGCAGGCACGGCACTCATTTCAGCGTGTGTTTGTGTTCTGTTGGCTCTCTACTTGTCACTCATAACACGCGCCTTTTAAATGAAAAAAGCGTGACACTATCGTGCAATATATTGAACATTTTTTCTATCTTTATCGATGATGGTGTACTGTCGATAAATATCGATACTGTTTTATCGCCCGGGCCTAGTTGTGACATTTGAATTGAGTCAATGACAAAGCAATGGGAAGCGAAATGCAACAAACAAGCCTAGTGTTAATTTAAAGACAAATTTATTCAAAACCAGTTCTTCAGCAGTATAAAACAACATTGACAGACAAGTCTGATAGAGCTGTTACAAACTGCATGGAAGCAGACTAGACAGCAACATTTAAACAGTTTTTTTTTCGACCGAGCATCAGTCTCATTTGGCCATGTCAATTAGACTCTGTAGTGATGTTGGAACCCAGGTTTTCTCGCCTTGGACGAAGACCACTCCACGCTCAATGTAGATGACTATTCTGCCAAATGTGAATAACTGTTTCCCCATGTGCCTTTTGGCCACCAGTGGCATGAAAACAATGCCGTTCTCCTCAGCTTTGGCCTGGACTAGATCTTTAAAGTTGGTAGGTACAGATGCTGGTACCGCTGCGGTGCCTGATGGACGTGTGGCAGGATTCTCCACGTCACGACGCTCAGGCTGAGGCTCGCATTGGAAATCTTTTCTTCTCTCTGTCTGAATCAGATATGCAATGTTCTCTCTTGCTCCAGGTTGCATATATCCACCTGCAAAAAGACAGATGGTGAAGTTGAAGGTAGAATGAGAGACCTGTACAAAGCTATAAATACATTTAGTGGACTAGTGAAGCCAGCCTGACGTGTTATTTTTTCTAGTGTGTGACTGACCTAGTCCAGAGGCAACAGCGCGATTCATGATGTCAAGGGCCTCGTTCAGTTTTTCTTTGATCAATGGATGACTGAGCAGGTTCTCTGAGAGCAAACTCTTCCAGCCCAGATACCATTTAGTGATCTCCTCATAGTTTGGGTTGTTACTGAGCCAGGAACACAACACCTGCACCAGGAAACAAAAGAAACACCTAGTACTAAATTCAAATGTATGAGTTACACTAAACTAAATTTATTAAATAAAAATAAGTAAACTTCTACATATAAATGAGTTGTATTTAAACAACTATTTTTAGTTTATGCCATTAAAGTAGTTCAATGAAACAGTAAAAAAAATTAATAAATCACTTTTTGATCTGACAAATAGAAATGTAAAATGGTATATTTAATATTACAATATGTATTAAATATTTAAATTATGTTTAAAATGTCAGTTCAATGTGACAAAATAATACAATATTAATTTCCTTTTTTAAGCACTGGACAATTTCTATTCTTAATAAAATATGTTTAAATAAAAAAATGGATAAATAATAATAATAAAAGCCACAGATGTATTACACCAGTCAGTTTTGGTTTTAATTGATTTTTCTTTTACACTATTTTCATTAATACAAATTGTTTAGTATTCTTTTGACTAGTTGTAAAAGACTGTTAGGCTGACCTGTAGCCATTTGGGGAAGAAATTCTTATCCAGCAGTCCAACCATGGAGGAGACAGAGAGCATCCCTTCCCAGTCCATCACCCAGTTAAACGGCTCCAGTAGTTGCTGATGAGGATTCACCACCAGCTCTCCTAAACAAAGAGCTGTAACACAGTAGCAAAACCTTCAGAGACTCCCTCAGACTCCCAAAGTCTGACACTGACAATCTAAATAAGCACATACCTAGTTTGGGAACTATATTTTTGACCATGAAGGCCTCCCAGGCACCAGGTGTGAAGACATCTTTCCAGGGTTGCAGAATGAGTCTGGCGGAGGAGTCGCTGGGGTGCCAGCGCTGCAGGGCATAGGCTAGTTTACTGCGGATGGGTGCGTACAGTGGCTCAAGACGGGTTTGCATCAGAGGCAGCCAGGGATGAATCCATGAATGGATTGGTACTGTGTCTGTCAGTGGGTTCCAATTGTCCACCTATCCAAAATCAGTCAGAGAAGTAACATCTCAAGTCAAGTCACCTTTATTTATATAGCACTTTATACAGCACTGATTGTGTCAAAGCAGCTTTAGTTTCAAACAGGAAAATAGTTTGTCAATAATGCAAGAGGACAGAGTCCCACTAAAGTCAGTTCATTGATGATTCAGTGATGTCATCATCCAGTTCAGCTCTCTTCCAATAGTGTCTGTGCAATCAGTCAAGCGTCCCTAACTATACTCAGACATATCTATATATCTCATCTACATATAACACATACTCAGGTTTGACAAGGTAACGTATAGTGTGAATTGGTCATATGTTCAGCACAAACCTCTCTCTGTAGTCGTGGGAAAATAAGTTGCTCCAAAACATGGTCCAGAATCCACAACGGTAATATAGGAGCCCAGCACTCGACACAGTCCACCATGGGCCCCACGTTTCTAGGCTGCCACTGAGACACACAGCTCCTCATGACTGGAACCCACACTTCCCATTTCAACCTGCACACAAAACGCGCTTGAGTCATTTGCTTCTACAGACACTCCACATACACACTCTCAGATATGGGTTACCTGTGATAGGGGTCCATGTTAGAAGTGTCTGGACCACCATGAAGAGATTGTGAGCTTTCAAGAATGGCCCTCCACTGACCAACTTCCTCCAAACCATCTGAACAGTCCTATACACAAACAGAGAGATCGCAGAATTCATAAGACTCAAAGCTTATACAAAGTGTGGAAACAATAACAAAATCAGTGACGATTAATAAACAAAGATCATCAAAGTATCCTGAAAAAATGTATCAGTTTCCAAAGAAATATTAAGTGGCATGACTGTTTTAAATGTTGACAATAATAAGAAATGTTTCTTGAGCAGCAAATCAGCATTTTAGAATGATTTCTGAAGGATCATGTGACACTGAAGACTAAAGTAATGATGCTGAAAATTCAGCTTTGCATCACAGGAATAAATAGCATTTCAGAATATATTCAATTAGAAAACAATTAGATTTTAAATTGTAATATTTCACAATATAAATTGTTTGACTGTATTTTTTAACAAATACATGCAGCCTTGGTGAGCATAAAATACTTTCAAGACTTTCAAGAACAAAAACACCTTCCTGAGCCCAAACTTTTGAACAGTGGTATAAAACATACTGTATAAAAAGTATTTTTTACCTTCAGTGGTTCCCAGCTGCGAAGTCTCTCTTTCAATAAAGGATGTACAACAGACACAGCTAGGTCTCCCAAACCCAAGGTTTTGTACTCCTGATAGAACTCTGTCTGCAGCTGCTGGAAGATCTTAGCACACTCCTGAAGGCTGAGTGCAGGGCTGCCCTCCTTATCGCCTGCTTCGAAACGATCCACCAGGTTCATCACATCACCAAGTCGACCTAAAGCCTGTTCCTCCTCTGCCAGCCTGACCTGCAGTGCGTCACTCTCATGGGTCAGGGTCACCACAGTGTCCTTCTCGTGCTGCAGATGTCGTGCACTCTATATACACACAACACAAACCCACAAACAGAAACTAATAAAATCAAGAACTGGCTGTTTGCTTCTGTCATTGACCAAAACAAGAATTTATTATGAAGTGAATTATGCATTTAAATATGATAAATAAGATGTGAAGGGTTGCACGTGGTGCACCACATAGGAAGCAACATTTACAAATACTACAATATTTATATTGCATATGATTTTATAATTAGCATTATATTACTTAATTTATTTAATATTATTTTACGTAAATCCTTTTTCTAACTTGCTGCTGATTTAGTGCAAGTTTACGAGTGCTGTACCTGTAGGATGTCTTGCTCTGTGAGCTCAATGAGCAGTTTGAGGTTGTGTTCCAGCTCTGGTAAAGAGAAGCCAGAGGTCTTCTGTTCTCGTGTGCTCACACTCAAAGGGGCCTCCTCAGGAACACTGTGCTTCTGACTCATATGACTGTAACTGTGATACACCTTCTGCTCTCTGCCTGTCATATCGATCACCTGAAACACGAGGGATAGGTTAACAACTGTTTCTTGTGAGATATATAAACGGTTATTGTTCATTACTCTAAGTGTTTTACACTCTCACCTTAACCTGAGCCAGTTCTCCAGCAGGTCTGCTCATGCTCCTGTTGGCCAGTTTGCCATGAGCTTTCAGCTCTTCCACAGTCTTGTAAGAATATTTGGGCTTTTTCTTTGCCATTCCTGGTTCTTTACGCCATTGCCCCAACTCCCTCTGAAACTCCTTCAAAGATGGAATTAAAAATAAAAATAAAAATTAAGCAAACAATATGAAAACAGGATAGGTGATGAAAAATTTGGCCTGCTGCTGATCTGGGGCGCGTTTCCAAAAAGCATTGATAGCCAACTATGGTCGCAAGTTTCGTTGAACTCTGTTGGTAACAACAGATCTTGTGACCATAATTGCTTTTAGGAAATGCACCCCCTGTTCAGTCAGATGCTTTTTTTTGTTTCCTGACCAAAAGAGAAAACTATTGAGTTCTATCCATTTTGTATTCAAAAGGATCCCTTTATGTCATTTAAATTGCTTATTTGGATATGTGTATTTTTTAAACAACACTGTTTGAGCATCTGAATTTGATTTATCCACTGCAACCACCAAGAATTTGTTAGTTTTGACTTACATTCTCCTCCTCCTCCTCAGAGTCTACAGCAGGGAAATCCTGCAGGGACTGCTGGGTCCTCTCATTACCATATGCACCAACTGCTCCCTTCCCCTTTCGCAACTTAGCCTCAATCGGGTTCACAATACCTGCACACAAAGATTTCCGTAAGAGGCCATTCACATCATAACACCATCCCCAAGTAAACACATGATGCACAACATAATTCACAATAAGCTAAATGCAGCAAAACCAGTACACTGAGGTATGAAATAAAGGACTGTTGTTTTACCTTGAGCATTTTTGCCCAATCCTTTTCCTGGAACGTAGCCCATCTTCTGCAGAAGTTTTTGACCAATGCCCCGTGTGTGTTTCTCCCAGGATCCCAAGTCCTGCCCTGTTCTGATACCACCTGCAAACCTTTGGGATGTCTTAAAGCTCCCACCCTAAAATAAAGAATTCAAATACATATATTACACAACTGTTCAGACATTTGGGATCAATAAGACTTTTTATTTATAAGGATTCATTCATTAACTGATCAGATCAAAAAAAAGATCAGATTGAATTGATCAGAATTTCCACAAAACTATTAAGCAGCACAACGGTTTCAACATTGATAATAATAAGAAATGTTTCTTGAACACCAAATCAGCATATTAGAATGATTTCTGAAGGATCATGTTACACTGAAGACTGGAGTAATGATGCTGAAAATTAAACTTTGGTTTGGTATAAATTACATTTTAAATATTTTAAAATACAAAATCATTTTAAATAGTAAAACAAGCTTACGTAACAAGCTTAAGAGACTTTCAAAATCTTTTTTTTTTTTTTTATCTTATCGAGACCCATATTATTGGACCTGACGTTCAAAACTAAAGACATTGTTGTGTTGGCATCTCACTTTACCGTTTGGAGTTTTTTGGGAACAGCAGCGCGAGGTGGAGGAGGTGCATCTCCACCATCACTGGAGTCATCTGAACCCTCCTGCTCCACTTTCTCCTCAGCTGCAGTCTTTCTAAGGCCAGCACTCACAAAGTTAACAGGAGCTGAATAGTCTTTCGATCTGTGTGGATACAAATATCAATATTGTTTATTGTCTTAAAATGACATTTACTGCTTATTCACCAAGGTCTCTAGCTGTTTGACAGCTGAAACATTATCAACAACAACCAAATACCTTTTCCCCCCAAAGCTGGGCCGCTCATCATCAGAGTCATGCTCTGCCCAAATCCCATAAGTCACTTCTTCTTTGGTCTGTCTGTGTCTGCGTCTGTCTGGGTTGAACTCATTGGCCAAGTCCCATTCAGACACCTCAAACTTTTCAATTTCCACACCATCCTCCTCCTCATCACCTCTACGCCCATACAAATGGGACATAGACATCTCTCTGCTGGAATTAAACAGAAGAATGTTTTAGGCCAGGGTTTTCAAACCAGGGTCCCGGGAGGCTGTAAGGGAGTACTAGGGGGTCCAAGGAAATTTTTTTAGAAAAACAGTGTAACAAATGTAAGATCAAATAAATTATAAAAAAATAAGATAGATAGACAGACAAAAACACACCAAACAGTGCTACAGTGAGTAAAAATAAGAAAAATATACTAATTATATTCTCACGTTTATAATATTATTTTTACAGTATAAATTGGGTCTTTAAACATGAAAATACATCGCTGCTTTTCAAATTTTAGGATGATGATAATTGGGGCTCCGTGACCTAAAAGACTGAAAACCCCCGGTTTATGCACAACAGTATTTACATAAAGGAGTTTAACCTGCATAACCTGCTCACATTAAACACATACGATAAAAGAAAGTGTTATTGCTCGTAATATTAGTACGTCAGGCAAAGGTTTTCAAAAAAATATACAGGTTAGCATAGCATTGCTATTTTTTGTAAACAAAAGCACATGCTTTCTTTTAAAACAGTTAACGTTACTGTGAATTCTCCATCACGTCCAACGTAACGTACAAACAGTTCTGAGCTGAAATAGAAGAGCTCAAGCACATAAACAATATTTTAATTGAACCTAATAATGTAGTTCTGTCAGCAAGAGCGTGTCCAAAAGCAACTTCCTGTCGGCGCCGGAAGCAAAGCTGTGACATCAGAGCGACGCGGAGGCCAGGAACCCTCTCTTACAGCCATCTTGGATTCTGTTCCCTGAACTAGTGAGTACTTCTGTGTTACATCTATTGTCATCCAAAGCGGTTTTGATGCTTTTGACCTCTGATTTACTACTTGTATTGACGCTTTAGTGTTCCTCTGTGCTGAACGGTAAAGATTTGTTTATTTGGCTCGATTATTGAGGAAATATCTTGCTGAATACAACCGGCTGACTGTTCAAAATGGGGGAGCGAGACGCACCTGCGTTGCTGTATGCGAGGACTTTGTGCCTAACGAAACGTTCAAAACATACGAAATATAGTTTTATAAACATCTAGAGCGATATTTGTTTAAAGTCTTTAATGTAATGACAAAAAGCACTTGCTTTGTGTGCGTCAGTAATCATTGGAAAGTTGATCTCGCCTATTAGACAAACAATTTATAAAAATACAGAGATAACGTTACACGTGCTATGATAGCGTTACAATATAAAAGGTCAAAAACGAATTTCCTAGCGTTGTCCGCGTTTTGTTTTCGCTTGGCCAGTGCTTCTCTCAAACAGCAGTAGTGTGACAGTGCTGCTCTGTTACACGTGAAATGTGCATCACCTGTAAAACAATGCTTTTGTGTAGTTATGCTGAATAGGCCATGTTATGTGCTTGGGTTTTTATCAAACTCCGTTTCCGTACAGTGCACTTGTGAAATGTTATCATGCAAGCTCGATACTTGATCAGATGTGAGCACAGCATTGGGTTTAATTCAGGCGGCGGTGAGCCAGCTGACGGAAGAGGCCTAGTGTGCTGCTCATTTTGAATAGTAAAAGCCACATGAATATAAAGCACAGACTAAAACTTCTTATTGACTTCATTTTTGCGAAGCTAATGATCTTTGTATTATGCCAATTTCTGTTGCAGTCCAGAATGCCAGGCGAAGCCACAGAAACTGTCCCTGTTACAGAGCAGGAGATGCAGCAGCCCCAGGCGGAGACGGGTTAGTACTGCCGTTGAATTTGCATGTCTGACACTAAATGCAGTTTGTGGAAGGGGTGCTGGAGCTGTGGTTTTATTTTGGCAGTTTTTATAAAAAAAAAAAAAAACCAGTTGCAAGTTTGATCAGTCTATTTATGGTGAGTTTGCACCTGTTTTAAATTTTCTTCAGGGTTTTTTTTTATGGTCCTCTACCAGCTGTTGTAGGTCACATGTTGATTTGTAGGGTGGGGATGCCATTTGAGTCAGATTTCTCCACCTAGAGGTTTTTAGGTTAATGTTCTTGAGCCCCTCCCTGGATTAAAAACTGCACTAGTTCGGCAACATTTTGTGTTGATCCAAACTAGGGATGGGCATTTTTCAAAAATATTGTATTGGAATATTTGGGCTCATAAAAAGCGAATATTCAAGTATGCGTTTATTTAAATTGTTTAATGAGAGAGCTAATTTTTTAATAATCAAGTTTTTGTCACCATTTCTGAACAAGCTTATGATTAGGCATTATAGACAACAATGTTCTACAACGTTGTTACGTTATATCTCAAGTTTTTCTTTTAGTTGAAAATGTGTGTAAACTATATATATAAAGAACAGAAACATATAATATCCACATGCTCGGGTGAAAGGTGGCTTCTCAGACTGATAACAATAAGAACGCGCGCCGACACAGACGTTCCAGAGAGACACAAAGATAATAGTGTGCTAAGCAAAGTTTCTTACAGCGCTTTGTTTTCTGTTCTTAAACCAATCTCCCTCGAGGAAACTTAAAGGAAGCATATATCTCAAGATCATTTCGCTATCATATAAGCTCTCTTCTCGGCTCACTCGGGGTACAGCTGTGCTTACCTGCAGTCGTGAATGCAGTGATGGACAGCTGTCTTTCCTCAGTCAACTGGTGTTTGGGTTTCACGTGATTTCTCATTGTGATGGTGATATTATGATAACTCAGTTTCACTGATTAATACAGGAGGTGACATTCTGTGATCAAATACAATCAACTTAACACGCTCCACAGCGCCACCCAGTGCATTTATTTATAACTGACTTTTAGGGTGTATTCACACCAGGAAAGTCCGCTAGTTCACTTGCTTTGGTCCGGACCAAATACAATGTTGATTTTTTTTTTTTTTGGTGTGGTTTGCTTTCACACTGCCCTTTTTGCAAGTGAACCAGAAATTGTAAACAAAACCACACGTGTGCTAAGGTCATCCATTCATTGGACCGATATTCTCGAGCGTACCAGAGTTCGTTTGGAACCAGACCTCTTCAGCTGGGTCTCGGTGCGGTTGTTTGGTCCGCACCCGAGTGCGAGCGATTGCTGTATTCACACCTGCCCAGAAGATCACCAAGGGGGGAAATGAACATGAGTTCGATTCAATCGAACCAAACAAGACAGGTGTGAATACACCCTTAGTTTGCGTGCTTAGGATTTATCATGGATTCCCTGCTTTTACAGCCAGCAACGCAGCACGTAGTAAAATTCGAATAGTGTTTTTATTTTTCGAATAATAATTACAAATCGACTATTTGTGCACACCCCTAATCTAAACCTGTGTGAATTTCTTTCGTGGGAACACAGATGATTTTTTGGAGAATCTTTTTGACTTTTATTGTATAGACTAATAAAATGTCTTATGACAGTTGAATTAACTCTTTAAGCAGCAAGTCATACCTACAGTGTAGTTTTGTGATTTCATAATTTACATTGGTTATGAGGTAATGACAACATTTGGTTCTGAAAAACAATCGATCCAGGACTGCCTTGCCCAACAGTGTGTTTGCCTGTACTGATTAATATTACACTAAATTGAGTTGTGATATTAAAAGCACATGCATCCTTAAATCTTTGTGCGTGGAATTTGGACAGTGCCACTCTGCATGAACATTTTCCTAACATTTCACTGAATTTGAGTGATTACAACCTGAATAGCTGTAAGACATTTATAACAAGGGTTTATTTTTTACTGAGATTTATTGTGTTCAGGAATGTTTTTGCAAACCTTTGTGATCTTCGTGAAGAGAATCATGCAATTTAACATGTTTACAAAGTTAAGTCTCCAAATGATTCTGATTTTGAGGAAAACAAGCTTTTCTGTATATATCTTGATGTACAAGCTTTTTGGGTCATTTTTTCACAATGTAAATGTTGAAAGTTAAGTGTTAGAGTAACAAAATTAGTAATTTTGTTATGAAAATTTGAGTAAGCATGCAAATCTTGGTCAAATATTGGGCACATTTAGTCATAGATATGGAACACTAAATATCATGGATAGTACTTTGGTAAACTGTGCTTATGACAATATGAGGAATGAATATATTTCACATTTCTTGATATCCTGACTACTGTTTTTGAAGTTTAGTTGAATTTGGAACTTGGGCACTGCATGGCACAAATGGTGCTTTTCCACTGCGTGGTACGACTCGGCTCGGTATGGCTCAGTACGGCACGGCACGGTTCGGCTCGGTTTGCGTTTCCACTGCAGTTCAGTACCGCGTTAGAGTGGGCGGGATTATTCACATGTTGCGCCGCCTCTACTACCACGACTCCTAAAAAAAACTTTTTGATGTCACCCCATCAAGCTCTCGCTGGATCCACTCCTCTGCTATCAACGAGAGGAACGTCTGATATGAGATTGTCAGCACATTCCTAATTAGGGCTGCACGATAAATCAAAATGGAATCGAGATCGCGATCTGCTCCATCTGAAAGCACGTGATGATGATTTTCTGCTGATTACAGAACCGGCTTTACTAACAAAATGCGCATGACAATCGCATTCGACTAATCGTGCAGCCCTATTCCTAATCTAAATATTTAAACATGTCATCAATTTACGGCTACCATGCTTTTTTGCTACTTTTTTTAAATGAAAGTTAGAAGTGCGTCTTGTGACCTATTATTGATAATTTCCCGATACTGATCATGGAATTACAGTTCATAATTGTAACCAGTAACGTGGCAAATTTTAAATGCACATAAGTCCTAACCAATCTCATGCTCACACATTGACCCAGAAGGATAGTGTTTTTAACCAGGTTTATATTGCTCTGTGATCATTATTTCACAATATGTACTTTGTGTTTCAAGTTGTTTTTAATTGGGATCATGTACTGTAGAAGCAATATACCACTTTTTAAATATTTTAAACAAAATGCCATTTGTCTATTACATGTGCCTTTGAGGGCTTTTCACTATTGTTTTGTAGAAACTTTATTGCTGTCTGAATAGGCAATGTTACATTTTAGTAATTTTTCTTTAGGTCTAATTTACCATAATGTATTGCATATAAAGTCTGGATCACAATACTGAAGTGGGTAGCAAGTTCCAGTTCCCTTGGACTTCAAATGTGCCAGAGATTGTGTTAATCTTTGAACAATGTTCGTTTAGTACAGATGTTTTTGAATACTGTAGTTCATTGCCAATACCTGTCTGGTTCACGCATGTGGAGTTGAGTGGTGTTTTTACAAAGCCTTACAATTCCTAACCCGATAATCAAGGTGTGTTTGGTTTGATTTAGTAGCTAGTTGTCCTTTGTGTCTTTTGTTTAACACATTTGTCCAATTGACAGCAACCAGCATGGATGTGATGGTTTACACCATGCCACTTTTTAATTGCCAAGAAAATTCACTCTAGCCCTTTTATTTCCATTAGCCACGCCTGCTGCTGCGGCTCCTCCTCCCTCTCAGGCAAAGCCTAAAGAAGGCAAAACTAACCCCAAGCTGTCCTCTTCTCCTCACACCACCGCTCCTAAGCCAATTCCTGCTGAACGCAGGAAACGCTCCTCTCTGTCTGCCTCCTCAAGCTCCCCAACCTCTCCCAAATCTGCCTCTGGCCCTCGTGCTAGCCCCCCATGCTCCCCTTTGGCCTCTCCTCCAGCTGTCTCTTCTGTAGCTGGGAAAGCTGAGCAGACTGCTCCCAAGGTGATAAAGGCTGGCAAACAAGGGAAGCAACAGAAAGCAAAGAATTTTAAACCTGCTGAACCTGAGCAAGCACCTCCCTCTGCCTCTAAGCCTGCTCAGGAGCCTGCACCAGTTGCAGCTCTGCCGTCTCTTGCTTTACCATTACAAGAGGAAGCTAAACCAGCAGGAGATGGAAATGCTTCCCCCGTCTCTCCCAAAGTTGCTGTGGCTCCTGTTGCCTTTAAAGTAACTTCTAAATCTGCTGCCCCAGCACCAAAGTCATTTACAGAAGCTGTGGCCACCAGTCCGCCCAAAGTGGCTGAAGCCCCCAAGGTAGCCTCTGAAGCTCCAAAAGTAGCAACCCATGTTGTTTCAGAAGTCAAGACTCTTTCGCCTTCAAAAGCAGCTGCCAAGCCTGGCTCTGCCCAAGTGCCAAATGTGAACTCAGCCACTGCTGCTCCCCCAAAATCTGCTCCTGCAGCGTTTGAGGATGATGATCTCCCACCTCTCTTACCACCTGAGAATCCTTTTACAATGCCTACTTTCCCCCCCATGCCACCTAGTGCAATGCCTGTAGTTACCCCAACAGCTCCCAAAGCAGAAGCTGGCTCTACCAGTAAAGTTGAATCTGGCCCTGCCCCTAAAGCTAAGGCTGCTCCTAAAACTAAGCCAGCTCCTAAGGTTGAACAGAAAGCAGCACCTGCCCCAAAAATTGGGGAAAAAACTGCATCTAAAGTTGACCCTATTCTCACCCCTAAAGATGAGCCTAATCCTACCCTTAAAGTTGCAGTTGCTTCTGCCCCTAAGACTGAGGCTGTTCCTAAACCTAAAGCTCAGGCTGCCCCTATTGTTGAGGATGCTCCTAAAGCTGAGTCTGTTCCTGCCCCTAAAGTTGAGGCTGCTCCTGCCGCTATAGTTAAGCCTGCTGCTGCTCCTAAAGCTGAGGCTTCCCCTAAGGTAGAGGCTACTCCTGCACCTAAAGATAAGTCTTCCCCTAGCCCTAAAGCTGAGCCTGTTTCTGCCCCTATGGTTGAGGCTGCCCCTAAAGCGGAGTCTGTTCCTGCCCCTAAAGTTGAGGCTGCTCCTGCCACTATAGTTAAGCCTGCTGCTGCTCCTAAAGCTGAGGCTTCCCCTAAGGTAGAGGCTACTCCTGCACCTAAAGTTAAGTCTGCCCCCAGCCCTAAAGCCGAGCCTGTTCCTGTCACTAAGGTTGGGTCTGTTCCTGCCCCTAAAGTTGAGGCTGCTCCTGCCACTATAGTTAAGCCTGCTGCTGCTCCTAAAGCTGAGGCTTCCCCTAAGGTAGAGGCTACTCCTGCACCTAAAGTTAAGTCTGCCCCCAGCCCTAAAGCCGAGCCTGTTCCTGTCACTAAGGTTGAGGCTGCCCCTAAAGCTGACTCTGTCCCTACCTCTAAGGTTGTGGCTGCTCCTGCCATTAAAGTTAAGCCTGTTGCTGCTCCTAAAGCTGAGGCTGCCCCTGCCGCTAAAGTTAAGCCTGTTGCTGCTCCTAAAGCTGAGGTGGTGGTGGCTGCTAAAGTTGAGGCTGCTCCTGCCCCTAAAGTCGAGCCTGAGCCTGCCCCTAAATTTAACCCTGCTCCTGCTCCTAAAGCTGAGTTTGCCGCTGCTCCTAAAGTTAAGCCTACCACTGCTCCCAAAGTTGAGGCTGCGGCTCCTAAAGTTAAGTCGGCTCCTGCCCCTAAAGTTAAGCCTACCCCTGCTCCCAAAGTTGAGGCTGCTGCCCCTAAAGTCGAGGCCGCCCCTAAAGCTGAACCTGTCCTTGTCCCTAAAGTCCCTGTTCCCAAGCCAGTTAAAGCCCCATCAATACTGGAACCAGTCATCAAGAACAACAAGGGTATCTCTTTCTGTCTGTTTTTGCCTTCTATGCTTATGCTGGTATAAGCATGTATACCCCAAAAAAATAATTTTAGCGTCACTCCATCAGTGAAAGTAAGCCTGGTAACTTTATGGTCTGAAAATCACCTTTCTTTAGTCTTTGAGTGAAATTAAAGCTTCAGTTGGATGCTTTTCGGGAAGTTGCTCGAAGAATATTGGGCCAACAGCTGAATGTTTTTTGAGTTTATCAATGTGAATTTGTTCAGACTTGTAAGTATAATGGCAATTTACTTTTGCTTCCATTTTGAGGCTTATGTAAAGTATATAAAAGTATTTGTGCCATTTAAACACTGTTAAACGAATTCACCCATTTCTCCATTGCATTTGAAGATTTTGATTATTCTAACAGGATTTTTGGTGAAAATCTATGTCTAATGGCAAATTAATTTAATGTGTCTGGGTGTTTTAGGGTCTGGCACTGAATCTGACAGTGACGAATCGGTTCCTGAACTGGAGGAGCAGGACTCTGCACAGACACAAACACAGCAGGCACAGGTAAGGTTCTTTTTGATCTTCGCATACAAAAAGCATTATTTTTCCCTCCACTTCATTTTCTCTCACCATTTCTTTTTCAGTTTTACATTGGCATGAACTGAAATTGCATTCCCTTTCCACAGCTTGCAGCTGCAGCTGAAATCGATGAGGAACCTGTCAGCAAAGCAAAACAAAGCAGGAGTGAGAAGAAAGCCAGGAAGGTAGGTCATCCTCAGGAACTGAATGAATCTAACTTTAACACCAAATTCAATTAGAATTAATGCAGTATTGTTAAACTGTACCCTTTCTTCCCTTTGCCAGGCCATGTCCAAATTGGGGTTGAGACAAGTTGCTGGTGTTACTAGAGTAACCATTCGCAAGTCTAAGAACATTCTCTTTGTCATTACCAAACCAGATGTCTACAAAAGTCCAGCTTCAGATACTTACATTGTCTTCGGTGAGGCCAAGGTAAAGATCAGAAAAAAACTGCTTTCTTATTTAAGGTTGGTGTGCACTCCTCCTATCTCAGCCATGTTTTGGTTGACAACTAATTCTACATGGCAACCTTGCCTGGTGATCTGGACCAAAGTGACCTCTTGATGATGATTGAAACAGTTTGACTTTCGTTCTTCTGAGTCTGATGAAGCCAAACTTTCTGTCCTGAGAGAGGAAACTTTCACAGTGGTGTAAATGAAGAACAAGCCTACAAAACAAACTAAAATCCTGATGGTTTCTGCTCCTCTTAGATTGAAGATCTGTCCCAGCAAGCCCAGTTAGCAGCTGCAGAGAAGTTCAAGGTTCAAGGAGAAGCCGTTTCAAACATCCAGGAAAACACACAGACGCCCACAGTACAGGAGGAGAGCGAAGAGGAAGAGGTGACTGTTAACACTGTTGTGATTCTAGCACAGAATAATACTGAACATGCTTTCATGAAAGGTCTTCTGTTATGTTCAACAAATGTGAAAAGTAAATGTCCACAGTCGTGAGTGATTTGCTTTACCATTTGCAGGTTGATGAGACTGGAGTGGAGGTCAAGGACATCGAGCTGGTCATGTCACAGGCCAATGTATCCAGGGCAAAGGCTGTGCGCGCACTGAAGAATAACAATAACGACATTGTCAATGCTATTATGGTGAGTTAAACTGATTTTCTGTTGTTTTTTTTAATTGATAGAATTTCAAAATTCTTTTGTGATGAATTAACATTTGACTTTCGTTCTTCTGAATTTGTCCTGAAGCCAGTTCATTTGTTCTGAGAAGATCTCAGGCTTTAAATGTGGTGTCATGGTATCAAGCAATATTACTCAATTCATCTTTTTGCCTTTTTTCTTTACAGGAATTGACGATGTAGATGGAAATCAGGGACTGGGTCACATTAAGATGTTGCTAATTTGATCTACACTATTGTTTGTACAATTTATACCCAAGAGAAATAAAAGCGTGGCTTGATGAAATGATATATTTTGTTGTATTTTGTGTATTTATTACTATTCATGGAAATGTATTTCATTTTATGGTAAATTTGTCCAGAGAAGCTGAAAACATGAGTTGCATCGAGCAAGGGAAAGTAAAGGTATGAACTTGCTCCTATCAATGTCAGAGGATGGATCTTTTTTATTATTTGTATAAAAACATTATTTAAAATAAAGATTGGGATGTCCAGTCGAGGTTGTGTTGGATTAAATATTTATTTTTTTATTCAGTGGAAGATAGATATTTTAAATGCTGCTTTCGCTTAATCAAATCAGTTCATACGACTAAAATGGCATTAAGATTACCTTTGGTTGGAGCTTTACGTTATATCGGCTCCAGGACGAGTGTAGTTAGTGCACAACGACTGTTCTGCTCTCAAAAGACAGGACAAGGATCTTCTGACACTATAAGGGTGAGAACTCGCTTCTCTCTTAGATCCTTAAACTAATTACAGTGGCATTGTTCTTACGCCCAGGATAGTCAAATAAATATTTTGCACGCATATATAGACTTGGAGTGTACTCTCTCGAGCTTGTACACATCATAGAATAAATATCATTTAACCCTAGTGAGCTTTCCACCCAGGCATAAGTGTCATGTTGATTTTGTGTCATAGGTGCTGTATGATGGAGAATGCCCAATATGTGTTCAAGAAATTAGCTTTCTTCAGTTTCTTGAGAGAAATAGAACGGAAAAAGTAGATTTTGTGGACATCTCACTGCCAGTGTATGATGGGAGCAAATATGGAGTCAGTTGTGAGATGGCAATGGAGGAAATGACGGTAATTGATGAGAAGAACACGGTGAGTGGTCTTTTTTTTCTTCTTTTTTTATAATGTGGCAAGTCCCAAAAGCACTTAAGTCCACCCAATAATGAAATCATATACTCACCCTCATTTCATTTCGTTTGAGGCCTATATGACTGCCTTTCTTCTGTTGAACATAAAGGAAGATATTTTGAAGAATGTTGGGAAAGAAAATGGTTACCAAGATTCTTAAAAATATCTATAAAATAATATAAATTTTATGCATTTTTTTCCCCTTTGATTCTTTTGACTTTTTTCATGAGTTCTCAGTGGGTTTCCTCAGTCTAAAATATTCTGAAACATTTCGATGGTTTTTAAATTCAAGAAACAACTGATTAAATATATAACTCATTATTCCTCAATGTGACTTTATTCTTCTGAGGGCAGATTCATCGTGGAGTTCCAGCTTTCACAGTGATGTACAGTGCAGTGGGTTTGGGTTGGCTTGGCACGTTCATCTCTCTCCCACTGGTCAGGCCTATAATGGACCGAGCCTATGGGGTGTTTGCAAGAAACAGACTGAAGTGGACCGGCAGAGAGGGCTGCACCACTGGACGCTGTGCTAAAAAAGAGACATAAGGAACAAAGTGCTTTAAAACAGATTTTCCAGGTCAATGGATGTATCGTTAGTTACAGCTGTTATTGTTAAAGTTTTTTGCATTTAATATTTAAAATTGTCTAAATATAACTGTAATGTCAGCGTGCTCAGAATAATCTTTTATTAAGATCTACAAGTTTACTTTATAAACACTGTGATATCTGTATATACAATAAATTACTCATGCTGGGAGAGAAATAAGTCAGAGTGTTGACAATTTGAACAACTCCAAGGGAACTTTTTCTAAATTTAGAAGCCTCCTGACTGACCATCAAGTGTTAGGATGCAGTAGGACAGATTGTGCTTTAATGAGGGATGGTCAGGGGTTTGTCAGCAGTCCTTTACACCAGCCAAGAGGATTTGAATTTAAGAGTAGGGCGAGATTAAAAACCACAACAGAAACAAGTGTAAACACCACAAGATGTAATCCAAGAGAAAACTAGCACTATATGTGTTTTTGGAAGGAAAGTGAACATTTATTTATCAAGTTCCGAAAAAAGAAAGCACAACAGATAAGACAAAATAACTTGCGTTTATTTGCTAAGGCTTTAAGATCTACAAGTGACCCTCAAGTTTAAGCGTGCTTTGTTGAATTCAACTTAACTTGACCTTTTGTCTTAGTGAAGAATAAAATGTTTTTTTTTTTTTACTGATACAAGTTGTAATCATTACTTAACATTTAAAACGTCAAGCTATAATATTATGTATTATAAAAAATATATTCATTTCATTATTAGTTCAGTTATAAATTATGGTGAATATGGGTCTGAGAATAGATACTAAAGTTTGTGTAGCATTTAAATTCTCAGTTGTTTATGGTATGCATTAAGGTCAGCCTTTTCACAATATATTAACAAACTTAATATTTTATACGTTGGAAATTACAAAAGAGAAAGTAGTCATTTGGTCTGCTGATGACTTTTTTCCTATGTCTGGCATTTTAAATAGAGGACTTGTTGATTCACTGTGCCTAAGCACATGGATATGGTCACATTGAACTGTCTGTACACAATGTGATGCAAAGGCAAAAGTGGCAAATAACTGCACTTCTCCGCTGTCCGCCATGTGACCAACAGGCAACTATAAATATGTACTGGAGGTTCATGGAAGTGCTAAACGGTATTTTTCTGACCTACTGTTGACACCTTGGTATCTAATTTCAGAGTTCTGAGCATTGTCACTCTGTTCTTATTCACAGAATGGCTTATAAAATCCACTCTGCAAAATCCCTAAAGAGATTGTTGAGTTAAAAGGCTTAATTAAATTAGCTAATTAAAAATAACATTTTATTTAGTCTTTATTTAGTGTGTAATTTGCATGGTGGTATGTCTTTTATTGGAAGACTTGCTTATGAATCAATATTGATAAATGAAAAACATAAGTACAAATTTTAAAGCAAATGACTATGGAGGATTTGCAGTACCATCTTAATAAATATTGAAAGTGTCAATAAATAAATAATTAAACATGTCATTAAGTGAATAACATGGAAGTTACATTTGTCTATTGAACACTGATGTATTTTTGACATTTATTGAACAAATTATTGATTTATTTATTGGCACGTCATTATTTAATTTTATTAGATTGTGTATATAACCAGGGGTGCACATAAGTGGTATGCAGGTGCGCATGCGCGACCAAAATAAAAAATGTGCTGTGTAAATAAGTTCTAACAGCGCATTTGCGTACCAACATGGTTGACAGCTGTTAATGCACAACTACCATTTTAGATCGACAAACTGTACTGTATAAGATTTATATTCAAACTGAATAGATTAATTCAGTTTGGAATTAAAGGAAGCGCATATACTTACTTGCCGGCAACCCGCCAAAATAAAAGCCTGATGATTTTAAGTTTGAAAATGATGAAAATGCATCTTTAATAAAAGAAGTAAATATTAGCATTTTATTTTTAAGATTACTATAAAATAGTTGTATTTGTATTTAATGCTCCCTTTTTATTTTAAAATATAATAGTATTATAAGGAACAAAGTGCTTTAAAACAGATTTTCCAGGTCAATGGATGTATCGTTAGTTACAGCTGTTATTGTTAAAGTTTTTTGCATTTAATATTTAAAATTGTCTAAATATAACTGTAATGTCAGCGTGCTCAGAATAATCTTTTATTAAGATCTACAAGTTTACTTTATAAACACTGTGATATCTGTATATACAATAAATTACTCATGCTGGGAGAGAAATAAGTCAGAGTGTTGACAATTTGAACAACTCCAAGGGAACTTTTTCTAAATTTAGAAGCCTCCTGACTGACCATCAAGTGTTAGGATGCAGTAGGACAGATTGTGCTTTAATGAGGGATGGTCAGGGGTTTGTCAGCAGTCCTTTACACCAGCCAAGAGGATTTGAATTTAAGAGTAGGGCGAGATTAAAAACCACAACAGAAACAAGTGTAAACACCACAAGATGTAATCCAAGAGAAAACTAGCACTATATGTGTTTTTGGAAGGAAAGTGAACATTTATTTATCAAGTTCCGAAAAAAGAAAGCACAACAGATAAGACAAAATAACTTGCGTTTATTTGCTAAGGCTTTAAGATCTACAAGTGACCCTCAAGTTTAAGCGTGCTTTGTTGAATTCAACTTAACTTGACCTTTTGTCTTAGTGAAGAATAAAATGTTTTTTTTTTTTTACTGATACAAGTTGTAATCATTACTTAACATTTAAAACGTCAAGCTATAATATTATGTATTATAAAAAATATATTCATTTCATTATTAGTTCAGTTATAAATTATGGTGAATATGGGTCTGAGAATAGATACTAAAGTTTGTGTAGCATTTAAATTCTCAGTTGTTTATGGTATGCATTAAGGTCAGCCTTTTCACAATATATTAACAAACTTAATATTTTATACGTTGGAAATTACAAAAGAGAAAGTAGTCATTTGGTCTGCTGATGACTTTTTTCCTATGTCTGGCATTTTAAATAGAGGACTTGTTGATTCACTGTGCCTAAGCACATGGATATGGTCACATTGAACTGTCTGTACACAATGTGATGCAAAGGCAAAAGTGGCAAATAACTGCACTTCTCCGCTGTCCGCCATGTGACCAACAGGCAACTATAAATATGTACTGGAGGTTCATGGAAGTGCTAAACGGTATTTTTCTGACCTACTGTTGACACCTTGGTATCTAATTTCAGAGTTCTGAGCATTGTCACTCTGTTCTTATTCACAGAATGGCTTATAAAATCCACTCTGCAAAATCCCTAAAGAGATTGTTGAGTTAAAAGGCTTAATTAAATTAGCTAATTAAAAATAACATTTTATTTAGTCTTTATTTAGTGTGTAATTTGCATGGTGGTATGTCTTTTATTGGAAGACTTGCTTATGAATCAATATTGATAAATGAAAAACATAAGTACAAATTTTAAAGCAAATGACTATGGAGGATTTGCAGTACCATCTTAATAAATATTGAAAGTGTCAATAAATAAATAATTAAACATGTCATTAAGTGAATAACATGGAAGTTACATTTGTCTATTGAACACTGATGTATTTTTGACATTTATTGAACAAATTATTGATTTATTTATTGGCACGTCATTATTTAATTTTATTAGATTGTGTATATAACCAGGGGTGCACATAAGTGGTATGCAGGTGCGCATGCGCGACCAAAATAAAAAATGTGCTGTGTAAATAAGTTCTAACAGCGCATTTGCGTACCAACATGGTTGACAGCTGTTAATGCACAACTACCATTTTAGATCGACAAACTGTACTGTATAAGATTTATATTCAAACTGAATAGATTAATTCAGTTTGGAATTAAAGGAAGCGCATATACTTACTTGCCGGCAACCCGCCAAAATAAAAGCCTGATGATTTTAAGTTTGAAAATGATGAAAATGCATCTTTAATAAAAGAAGTAAATATTAGCATTTTATTTTTAAGATTACTATAAAATAGTTGTATTTGTATTTAATGCTCCCTTTTTATTTTAAAATATAATAGTATTATCACACTTTATTATTTAATTATTTTATTTAAAAAAAAACGAAATAAATAAAGTGCAACAATATTATCACTACGATTCATTAATTTTTTTATAGTTGTATTTAATCGGTTACATTATGTGCAGTGTGAGGACCAAACCAAATCTCCAGGTTCTCTTATGAGAACCAGGCTGAAAAACTTATGTGCACCCCTGTATTTAACACGTATACAAATCCTCCATAATTGGCCAGGAGGGGGCGTACAAACATAAATCAACACTATGGTTTACATTATTAAACATGATTTCGACCTTCATTGTTTTTCCTGTTTGTAGGAGGAGTAAGTTCAAATAGCTGACACGTTTTCTTAAATATACACCACAAAGACAGATAATATGAATGCATATCTATGCTTCTGTGCTGAATTTTGTTTGCTACTTAGACATTCCATGATTCTGATTCTGCTGCCAAAGCTCATTTACTCCTCATTCAGATCATCTGCTTGGTCTCTGTTGTTGTTGTTGGCGTACCTCGACAAAATCCAGGTCACTCACCTGGGGTCAAACCGGCTCCGATTGCTGTACAAGATGAAGTATCTGCTCACAAACATCAGAAATGTTTCTCACCTTGTCAGGAGGCCTCATAGGTCATGTCAGAGTATCTGCTCCTCTCAGTCTACAAGGAGAATCCCTCTCAAGTCTCATAGATCAAAGAAGACTATCAGGCTTTTTGGGGCAATTAGCAGTAATATGAAATATGAGAATGTATTGGGCCTTCAGATGTATCGATTATACTCTACCTCCAGTAGAGAGACTTTCAAAGCAAAAGCTCCCACTGGAGTTTACCAGCACAGCAGGACTACTTTTCAGCTGTGCTTACTTGGACTGAGATTAGGAGAGTCTTTTAATTGTCTTTCCAGACACATAAACTTGTACTTTAAGCAGAAACAGGTATTTGTGGGCATTTGTGGTAGATTATGGGCAAGGTGGGTTGATGCCTGCAGTACAGGAACTGCAAACCAGAACATCCAGACGAGTTCAGAGAGAGAGAGGGACGCACTGGAGAGTTTGGGGAGAGTTACAGTTATGTGGCCAATCACATTAACTCTGTATTCTCTAGAAATCCAGCAAAGCAAATTCATATAGAGGTATCACAAGATGATGGGCTCAGAAGGTCTAGATGCAGAAAGCGAAGAGTTATGGGTAATAAAAGTGTTATTTGTAGATAAACTGCACAAACTCAGCAAAACATGGGTAATATGGGTACAAGATCAGAAACTGACAGCAATGTATCTAGTTCCTGGGATGAAGGATACCTCCACTTTGCCCGTCACATCAATCAATACTTTGGAGCAAAAGTAGCAGATACTGTTGAAAAATCACCACATACTAGGGGTTGAATGACTTCTGATTTTGTAAAGTCGACTTTTATGTAATGAAAGTCGAGTCGAAGTCGACTAGTCGCTGATGACGTCATTAATGAACAAATAAGTCTGGAGCTGTGACAAACACCTTGTGCAGTGCACAGCTATGGCATATGACACAGCGCTGCCCACATGGCCATTGCTCCTATAACAGCTCATTTTTATCAGTTCTTTTGTCTTTGGGTCGTTATATTTCTCACAGATTTCTGCTCTTTCTAAATCAGATACAGATAAAGTAGCACAGTAAAGATTACATTCATATGAATGCATTAGTGAGAGGGATTGCATGTGTGAATTAATTCTACCTGGCAGCGTCTCTCTACTAGTAGTGAAGCTGTGGGATTTAGTTATTAAGAAATATATCCTTGAACTTTTCAGTTTCTTAGTTATTTTATTGAGAAATCACAGAACAGTGTTGACAATACATTTCCGTGCTGAATTATTCTGTGCGCGCGCGATGTGTGCGTGATGTACGTGTGCGTTACAGTGCAGCAGCGCATTAGATTAGAACGGCGATTAATTTACCTGTACAATAAGCTGTTTAAAACGTGCATTCTCCAGTTCAATTTCGGGCATCCAGTAATATAATCACACATGTCTTGTGGAGCGCTTTCAGAGTATGCATTTATTTGTCATTTTAACTGTTTGGAAACGGAGGTAAATGTGGAAGTCCTTCAAAGATTTCTTATCCTGTTGCGCCCTCTATAGGACCAGCGACTAGTCGACGTCAAGTTAAAGCATCATGGCAGAGCACTGAAGTCGACTAGTCGGTGCAACCCCTACCACATACTGAGACATACATCCTGAAGACTTCGGTTTCACTGGACTCTCTAAATTAAGCTAAAGATCCACTTCTTCAGCCCAAATCCCCAGGCTTGTTCCACATGAGTAGCCTCACTACACGCTTTGGAGAAAATTACACTCACATGGCCAACCACATCAACTGGTACTTTAAAGGATCTGCAGCTTCAGAGAATGAGGAGCTGGATGGACATCTAGAATACTACAGAGGTTCACCTGAGCACACGATGATCCAGGAAAAACCAGTGTCCTTTTCTGAGTGTCTGTTGAAACCCTCAACTATACCTGGTTTTGTGGGCAACTACCTGGGAATGGGCTCTTCCAGGCATAGTGACCAGACCACAACTGTAACAAGGACCCCAGAGGAAATGCTGGATAAAACAGTGAGCCTTGCTGACTCTGGCATGACCAGAAATCATAATTTAGTCAGACACCTCAATCACACTCAAGCATGTTGGCAACTGAATTTTGGGACTCAAATGAGTTTCATGTGTTGTTTGGCTTTGTGTGAATGACGAACATCTAGGATTACTGATACACAGTTTTATGAGTACATATGCTAGGGATGAATGATATATGTATCATATCATTTATCTGCTGATATTAAAGATTATTAAATGACTGTGGTAATTGTCAGTATTAGATATTTAATATTTCATGTTCATTTCCTCTATTTTTTGTTACATTTAGATTACATTTGCCATCATCTCTCACTTAAAGTTAAACTTTAAAATCATTAATAAACACTCTTAAATGTCCTACTGTACATTATAATGTTGTGATGCCTAAATTCACATTTTTAATGTATTTTTATTTTAATGTATTTTCTATTTTATTTTATTACACTGAATGCACACTTTCAAGTTAATGAAATGGATCGATTATAGCAGGATCGTTGTTTTCCAGGTTTTAAAGAGGAGGAAGGCAGATGAGATGATTTAGAGTTCTACTGAAGAGACTGGAAAAGGCTACGGTACCGTCATCCATCACTTCTTGTGTCGAAGAACTGAACACTTACCTCATTCAGCACTCAGCATGCAAGGCTGTGGTGTGGCAGGTATACAATAAAATACTCAATCCCTTCAGCAAATATAGACCTCTCTATGTAACTCAAGAAATTCTGATTTTTCAATTAATTTCTTTGATTAAATATAGGAAAAAGCATCACTGCAGCTGCTTAGACGACGGTGGATCTTTTGGATGAATGACAAACTTCAAGAAGCCATTAGGGAAACTATCGCTCTGATTGGATATGTGGATCCGGTCAAAGGTTGCGGGGGTCAGGGTGCTTTCCATTGATAGAGGTGGAACCAAGTAAGAAAACACCACATTTTATCAACATACTCTGCAGTAAATGCCTGTAAAACTGGACAAATATGATCCAATACATCTTCCAAAAAAGCGTTTTAGGGATGCCGAATATCTGTGAGCAATTTATAAAATAAAGACAATTGTTTTTGGCACTCATATAGAGAAACGTGTTTATGCCAAGATGGCTTTTACTTAAAGCTGTTTCCTGTATTACGTTCCTGTAAGTCTTTCTTTTGTTGCTTGATCCAATGTCTCGGACAATACAACTAAATTAGGCTGCTGTCCCTTTAACACCGAATGCACAGCTGCAATGGATGCAATGTACTAATACACGTTCTCCCTACTGTTTATGTTCACTTAAGACGTAATCAACTGTGTTTACATGGTGTTTGCCTTCAGGGTGCCTTGGAGGGGTGAGGTTTCTAAGTCTCAACTTCTTGCTACTGGGGTTCCTCAAGGCTCAGTGCTTGGACCACTTCTCTTCTCCATCTACATGTCGTCATTAGGATCTGTCATTCAGAAGCATGGCTTTTCTTATCACTGCTATGCTGATGACACTCAAATCTACTTCTCATTCCAACCAGATGATCCGACGTTAGCTGCTCGCATTGCAGCCTGTCTGAGAGATATTTTTAGCTGGATGAAGGACCATCACCTTCAGCTCAACCTTACTAAGACAGAACTGCTTGTGGTTCCAGCAAACCCATCGTTTCATCACAGCTGCTCTATACAGCTGGGTTCATCAACCATAACTCCTTCCAGGACAGCCAGAAACCTAGGAGTTGTGATCGATGATCAGTTAAGCTTCACAGACCACATTGCTACAACGGCCCGGTCCTGCAGATTTGCCTTATACAACATTAGGAAGATTAGACCTTTCCTGTCAGAGCAAGCCACACAACTTCAAGCTCTTGTTCTCTCCAGACTGGACTATTGTAATGCTCTCTTGGCGGGCCTTTCCACATGCACTATCAAGTCTCTGCAACTGATCCAGAATGCAGCAGCGAGAGTGGTCTTCAATGAGCCAAAAAAAAGCTCACGTTACTCCTCTCCTCATCAGGTTACACTGGCTACCAGTAGCCGCTCGCATCAAATGCAAAGTACTGATGCTTGCCTACAAGACAACCACTGGAGCTGCACCAATATACCTAAACTCACTAGTTCAAACTTATGCGCCCTCCAGAAGCTTGCGTTCTGCAAGTGAACGGCGCCTTGTGGTGCCATCCCAAAGAGGCACAAAATCACTCTCACGGACCTTTTCCTGGACTGTGCCCGGCTGGTGGAATGACCTCCCGATCTCAATTCGAACAGCTGAGTCTTTAGCCATTTTCAAAAAACATTTAAAGACACATCTTTTACGCCAGCTCCTGACCAACTAATACTAGCACTTACCTATTCTATTCTGTTCTATTCCATTCTATTATAAAAAAATAAAAATAAAAATAAAAACCTAGCTACGTGTACTGTGCTAAAGTAACTGAGACTTGTCATGGTACTTGTATACTGTTGTTCTCTCGTTGGTCTGATTGCTTCTATTGTTCTCATTTGTAAGTCGCTTTGGATAAAGGCGTCTGCTAAATGATTAAATGTAAATGTACATGAATACTCATCAAAACGGACAATTCGACATCATTTTGTGTGTAATTCTCCGTTCATGCAACGTGAAAGAGTAGCTACTCACGCACTGAGACGCACTTTCTGTGTGTGTATGCTTCAGTGTCTGCGCTCAGAAAACCGAACCGAACTGAGTTCTCTCTTGCGTCGTCAGATTTATCCATATGTCTGCTCTTCTCTTACTCCCACGTATTGATATTTTTGAACGTTTTATGTTACATGCAGCAAGTGTACGTTAGCTTATGTCCCGCCGGTTCATATGTACGCATAACCTCCGAACCACAGCAGATTCGTTCTGAATTAATCTCTTCCTAAATCGTCCCTCCGTAACATTTTCGTCTCGTTTTTATTCGTTGACGAAAATGTCAATAGATTTACGTCATAGATTTTGTCATTTTAAAAAGAGTTTTAGTTTGTTATCGTCTCGTTGTCGTCTGTGAAAAAATTATGACGAAAATTATTCGTCAATGAAATTAACACTGGTGCTGATGAGAATTATCTGGATGAGAACTATAATACAAGAACATCATTAAATTATGAAGATATGTCCTTACTGGTCACCAGAGGCGGACAGTAACTAAGTACATTTACTTGAGTATTGTACTTAAGTACACTTTTTGAGTATCTGTACTTTACTTGATTATTATTTTTTCTGGGAACTTATGACTTTAACCACTACATTTGAAAGACAAATATTGAACTTTTCACTCCACTACATTTCTATGAAGGTCCTCGAAGTAGAAAGTCGTTAGCAGCTTTGAAAGTCAGTGGGTGATTTCTTTCTTCTCTAAAAACTATTTTTTTCAGACAGTTTATCAGTAATCACTCTTGTAGGTCTACATGAAGTGATTTCCCAGCATTTTTTGAACACTGACCAGTTCCAAATGTGATATTTATTTACAACAATAATAATAAATTAATATTGTGGTATATATTAGACACAATATCGTCTGATTTTGCTAAATTGTGTAAGTGAAAATATTACCTATAAAGCCACAGAAGAACTGTTGTACGTCTCCTAATAAAACACAATAGGTGTTCTGTGTGTGACATCAAAGTACTGCAAGAGCGATTAGAGAGCATTTTTTAAATGTTTGTTTTGATGGCAAATAAGTCTCGCTGTTTTGCCTTTTTTGTTAAAGCAGTGTTGCTGTTGTAAAGTTGTACAGCTACAGGTGTGTTGCTGGGTTTTAAAGCAGGTTTGACTTATTTTTTCTTCCTTATCACTCTGTATTTACAGGATTTCACTGTCCACTCTGTTCAAATGTGGATGAATGGCTACACATAGATGTGTGCACACACTGTCAGAGCTGTGTGAGATCACTACCATCCTGCTTTTGTGGGGGTGGGTAGGGGTGTTAATTTTTTCCCCCATAGGTTTTTAACATTCTAAAAGCTCTTTATTCCAAAGATACTACAAGCTAGTCAGTGTATTCAGTAGGTATACTGTATTGTAAGTTGCTTCAGACGTATTGCAAGTATTACGTACAACAACGGTGCATTGACATAAAAAAGGAAATTTACTTTTGGTACTTAAGTACTTTTAAAAGCAAGTACTTCTGTACTTTTACTTAAGTAAAAATCTGTCTTTACAACTTTTACTTGTAATGGAGTAATATTTGACCAGCAGTATCTGTACTTTCACTCAAGTAATAGAGTTGATTGAGTACTTTGTCCGCCTCTGCTGGTCACACAAGATTGTGAAGGGCTGTGTTTTTTGACAAGTTACAAATCATTGTTAGAGAAGTTACAAATCAAATACACAGCCATTTTAGACTGAATGTATTGAGCACTTCTGCCAATGTAAATTCTGTATGAATGTCAATATTTATTTATTTATTTATTTGTTCTATTTTTTAGGTTTATGAAATGAAATAAAACTAAGAGCACCACTAGGCTACTGTATAATCACTAGTTTATGTTTTGGTTTTTTTTTTTTTAAATAAGATGAAAGCATATAACAGATGATGTAGGCCTAAAGTATAATTAAAAATTCAGGCGATTTTAATACTTTACCAATGAAGTTCAGACTATAAAAAATAATGGGAGAACAGTGGAAATGCAGTGGTTTTGACATTTTAAATGTCATGAGATTGATTTTAAAACAAAACAAAAACCTTTGGTTTTGAGATACCTTTAAATATTCTTTACTAGTCCCATTATAAAGATGATAAAGACATAGGCTACATAAAGACAGATTATTGTAGTGTGACCATTTCCTTAAAATATACAATACTGGAGTCACTAATCATGATTTTAGTGATGTTTTCAATGCTTGAACCGAAAAAGCTACATTGTCATCGCTCATGTGACTAGCAGTGACTGGGACACCAGTCAAGAGCACTATTTGTTATTTTGGACAGTTGTGCAAATTTGTCCCTCTGAGAAGTTTAGTCATTTTACTTCAACCTCTGCTTTGAAAAAACTGGTGAACTTTTTTATCATAAGATTTTTGACAGACTGTCATGGCTTGGAGACCAAACATGGACAAACAGTGCAATAATTATGCTTTTATAAATTGAAAACAGACCGCACAGGATCCTCCATCTGCACTAAACACTGAAGCCATTGAAATGTCAACTCAGGTAAGAGAAAAAAATATATATCATTGAAGGAATTGATGCTAAAAAAAACAGAAAATATACACTTACATAATATGATTTTAGCTGACTTTATTTATTTTGTCATGTTTTCATTTTTATATTACTTTTTTATTTTGTATAATAAAAAGTTTTGTATCAATTTATCATGGTATTGCTATTTGGAAGTGGTTTCCACTATGACTGGCTTTAAAAACACAGTGATGTCACTCAGTAAAACAATGTATGTTTCATTATAATGTCATCCTCCACTCTGACTTGAACTGAGAGCTGTGAGTCAGCTGCTTCATCTGAATTATGCTTGTCATTGCAGACAGTGTCGACAACACAGACAGATATAAACCAAGTTATGAGCCTGTTGAAGGGACTGTTAGTAGTTATGAACATAAAGAATTGTGCATAGGAAAAAATGGCTAACTTTAAAATGAGTTTACATTCATTTGTTTTCGCTTTGAGACCACTCACTAATTGTGAAATATCAATATCTTTCAACTTAGGCTATTTATGGCTTTGCTAATGTAATACGACAATATAACAATTGATGCAAAATCAGATAATAAAATAAAGACTTTTGAATGATACTAAAACCACTCATTATTAGTCAAAACTGACATTATTTAATATTTGAAAACAAAATCTGTTATTTTGCAGTTTAGTTTATCATCTTCCCTATGGTTATACAGTTATGCAATTATGTTTACATTCAGATTCAGTATCTCATGACAAGTTAACCAGCATCTGTTCTTCCAAACAAGAAGTAGTGCCACTTTAAGGCTGAACTGAAAAAAACTTTCAGAGATATTCTGTCTGAACAGAGCCTGCTTACTGTATCCATGTGGACAGAGGTTTCATTGTCCCGTCTCTGGAGGAAGCGGTTCATTCAGGCTGGTGTCTTGCGCTGTACAGTTTGGTGCATGGCACTGCAGCACTGCTGATGTCATACACACCGCTGAGGATACTGAAGCGCTGAGGAACATGACCAGAATTAGGTTATACTTATGTCTCTGTTTACTTAGTGAGCTGACTCAAGAACTGTTTTGTTCTTTCATTGTATTAGCTCATCTGTGGAGTGTACAGTAAGACCGTACTGGCATATTGTATACTTTATGCGTCCCTGGATGCCTGAGCTGATGTGGGGTTGGAATGTTTTTCTGTGGTTGAGATCCTGTTTCCACCCACATCTTCTCTCCTGAGTCAAGCTCTGCCCTCTGGGACGCTGTTATGACATGGATTTCATTCACCTGGTTCTGTTTTTGACCATGATAACTTACATTTACTACGTTTAAAGCTTTATTTAGTTAAAGTAAATATTTAAAGTATATAAAAGAGTATCAGTTTATTAGAAGCTGATTTAAATCTCTTTTAGATGCAGTCATGAGTCGCATGACCGCATTTTAATTTCACTGAGAAACAAACATTTCATTCATTATGAGTTAGCTTTTTCAGGACCAAACAATGCGACCCACACATTGATGTCATAATCAAAAAGAAGGCAAAATATCTTTGAATGCAGTCATGAGTCGCATGACCGCATTTTAATTTCACTGAGAAACAAACATTTCATTCATTATGAGTTAGCTTAGTTTTTCAGGACCAAACAATGCGACCCACACATTGATGTCATAATCAAAAAGAATGCAAAATATCTTTGAGTTTGGCTATTTATGGCTTAAGGGCTTTTGCTAATGTAAATTTGACAAGATAATTAATCAAAGGTCAGATAATAAAATAAAGACTTGTATTCTTGAATTATTATTTTAACAATAAAACCTTTGCCACTATAACTAACATGAATTTAGCTTTTTTTTTGGACATCTTCCATAAGTATACTGAGAGAGAGAGAGAGAGAGAGACGTCATTCATGGTTCATAGAGTGGGCAAATGGATGAAGACAACGAAGAGGGATGTTAGTTGGAGAGGTATACATTACAGAGGACATCTGCTTGGATTGACATTGTTTTGGACCTATTTGAATGCAACAGAAACATTTGGGATTGGAATGACATTTTTGAAATATGGGGCAATGATGACAGATTAATATTACCATAATGAGGAAACAAACTGCGGGCCTGATATAAAAGGTAACAATCTCTTGACAAATGTGATATTTGTATAATACATCATATAACTTTGATATCTATTTGTTTTTATTTTAGCTCTGTGAAATGACCTGCTGACACAGATCAAGAAGATTCTGTGAATCCTGGATACTCCAGTTTAGTTGGTAGGCTAGTTTGTGTAATTACACACACAGGCTATTGTTTTCCCACTTTAGGAAACTTATAAAGTAGAATGCAGTAAGTAAACTAGGCTATTTTACAAACACATATGCATTATGTATTTGCATATGTACAGCGTAATGAATTAATCATGCAAAGGAGTTGAATATATTCCTGTTTTTGGCCTTTTATCTCGGCCATTTATATTTTAACGGTTGTTTCTTTAAAAAATAATATAATCGTATATTAAACATACACATATAATGAAAATACGTATACGTATGTGGTATGTGGTACTTGTTTGTGGTTATTCTGGATGTAACCAGCATTGACGCAATAGGATTACGCACAGGCTCCGGAGGTGCGTAAATGCAAATAGCTCTGATGTGGGGAGCGAATCATAGTTGTGGAAAGCGGAAGAGGGCGGGGACTTAAAATAATACCAGTGGTTAATTTGCATATGGATTAGTTTGGTTAGTCTGCTTCATTACAAACGCTTAAACAACGAGCGCTTTCAGGGTATACCATTAACTTCTACACAACTCATAAAAACAAAACAAAAGCTTTAATAATTATTAAAACAGATTAGTTATGAATGAACAAACAAGGAGGTTCAAGACAAGCATATGTAGGGAAATAACTTACTTGAGTATTTTGTAGTTATTTTAGTAGGCTGGTGCTAGTATTTTCTCTGTTGTCAGATCACTGTTAGGCAGATCTGTTCAAAGCAGAGATGAGTGCTCGGAAGTGTTGGAGGATTCCTGCCATACTTACTATCCTACAGCAAACATGGATTTTAGCCATGGAAATTCCTCCTGATGGTGAGGAACTGCTATTTGGAACTTGTCCACAGCTGGCCTTGTGACCAGAGTTCATTGTTTATTCTCATACGTTGTCCTTTTAATTCATTTAACATTATATTTTCTGTGTACTGTATATCCCCACAGTCAGGCAGCCTCCGATGATCATTAAAGAGAGTCCTCAAGACCACATAGTAGATCCAGTTGACCCTATTATAGTGGAGTGTGAAGCAACAGGGAATCCAACTCCAGTGTAAGCATCCAACAAGGCATTTACTGTCACACAACGCGATATATAATTATACATGTCAATTCTTGCACCGGACTGACCTAATTACTTAATAATACCTTTCATTTAATTTACTTACCTTATCAGTTTGGATTATCTAGATATTCCCTATGATTTGCTTTTGTTTGGTTGTTTAAAAAGTGATAAAATATTGACTGATTGCAAATGTAAAATGTATGCATTTTTAAATGACTATTTACAGTTGTGTTAGAAAAAGTGTAATTGACAGATGACACTTATTGCACATAGCTTCACATGGACACGTAATGGAGTGTACCTGAATGTGGCTCGAGATCCTCAGGTCAGCATGAGGTGGCGTTCTGGCACATTAGAGATTTTCTTCTGGGGTCGTCCTGATGACTATGAGGGTGTCTATCAGTGCACGGCGACTAATGAGTTTGGCTCTGCTCTGTCCAGTTACATCAGTCTGCGTGTCTCCAGTAAGCCCGTACACAGCATGCAATTGCTAATACACAGCAATAGCATTGTGTCAATGGGCTTTTAAACATATAATTTCTGTGATCAGAGGCCCGTACGTGGTTGAAGGAATATCTTGAGCCAGTCTCAGTGGTGGTTGGACTTCCTCTCATCCTTCCTTGCAATCCTCCTGTAGGTCCTCCAAAACCTGACACTTACTGGCTGAACAGCAGTAAGTCTCCGACTCAGATGTTTCTGATACGAAAGATAAAATTATTTAAAGTTGCTTTGGAAGCATCAGAGTCAGTGCTAAGTTGTACTAAGATGTACACTACTGCTTAAAAGTTTGGGGTCAGTAGGATTTTTTTTTTTTTTAGAAGTTAAAGTTATGATGTTACAAAAGATTTTTATCTCAAATAAATGCTGTTCTTCTGAACTTTCTTTTCATCAAGGAATTATAAAAAATGTACCGTTGTTTCCACTAAATTATTAAGCAGCGCAGCAGTTTTCAGTGACTATACTGAAGGATCATGTGACACTAACGACTAAAGTAATGGCTTCTGAAAATGTAGCGTTGCCATCACATGAATAAATTACATGTTTTCTGTATGAATATATTTTAAAATGTATTTTTAATTGTAATAATATTTCACCTTTTATTGTATATTTGATCAAATAAATGCATAAGAGAATTATTTTAAAAAACATTAAAATATCTTACAGAGCCCACACTTTTGAACGGTAGTGTATCTGTATAACGAGTCTTCAGTTTAACAGTTACGATTGTTGAACCTTAAATAAGCCTTTAAATATACTGGCAATAGTTTTATCCAAGTTCATCTTTATTCCATAGCCATGGTACCAATCCGTCAGGATCGTCGCGTATCAAAGGCAGAGAATGGAGATCTGTACTTCTCCAGTATCGTAGCAGAAGACGCTTTTACAAACTATGTCTGTGTCGCGCGCTTCCCCTTCACGAACACCATCCAGCAGAAACCGCCCCTCATCCTGCAGGTGCTCACAGGTCTGTGTTTGAGGAATTATTTTTTATTCTGCTATAGGATTCATCTTTAAGCAAATCTGTCTTAACAGTTCCTCCCGTGCTTGTGTCTGTGTGTGTTCAGTTGAGGAAGAGCCATGATTAAACCATCTAACAGTCTAACGCCATGGTGAGTTAGGACTCTTTCTTATGCTTTTTTTATTGTAAACACTCGACAGACCTTAACTGATCCACTAACTATTCACCTCTGCTTTGGCCAGGTTTGTAAAGTGTGAAGTTGTCTATCAAATTTGTGATATTTTATGTCTATGCAGCTCGCATGGCAGCCCATACGGCACCCAAGTTTCTGAAACCCAAAGGAACCACCAGCACAACCATTGCGATGCTGGGGGAAGAGCTCATTTTGGAGTGTTTTGCTGCTGGAGTGTGAGTTTTAAAATCATTTTGATGACATATCTGTTTTCTGAGAGCAGTTGAACGCAGTTGATTATTTGATTGCCTTCTTGTGAAACCTGCTTTTAACTTTTAACCATTAGTAACTTCTCTAATGATTCTCTCTTTTTTCTTGAAGTCCGACTCCCTCCATCAAATGGACTAAAGATTGGGAGGAGATGTCCATGACGGAAAAGAAGTTGGAGAACTTTAATAAGACTCTTAGAATAAAGAACGTCTCTATGGATGATGGAGGAGACTACATCTGCAGCGCTTCAAATAGGATGGGCAGCCTGGACCACGTCATCACTGTCAGGGTCAAATGTAGAATACTTCATTACTTTATTACTATTGTTCATGGCTGTCACTATGTGGATTGACCCAAAAAATGTCAATTCTGTCATTATTTGTTCATTCTTATGATGTTCTGAACCCGGTATACTGCCATTTTTTTCTATGGAACACAAATAGAGAATTTGAAGACAGTTCATGCTGCTCTGTGCCATACAATGACATGTAATGTTTCATAGTGGCCAGACCACATCTGTCATTGAACAAAAACACATGATAAATGCACCATAATAATTGTCCAAACAACTATTTACATGTACATTGTGTGAGGAAAAGACCAAAATTTATGTCTTTATTTACTAATAATTATGACACCATTTCACCTCATCACATTAGCTTGGACATTTAAAACATCATCTGACATAAGTGATATTACACCTGGTGCCATATTCACAGTACTGTTCAAAAGTTTGGGGTCGGTATAATTTTATTAATGTTTTTAAAGGAAGTCTCTAATGCTCAGTGAGGCTGGATTTATTTGATCAAAACCAGTTTTATTGTGAAATATTATTACAATTTAAAAAAAACTTTCTATCTGAATATGTCTTATGTATTTAAATTTGTTTTTGTGATGGTAAAGCTGAATTTTCAGCCGCCATTACTCCAGTCTTTAGTGTCACATGATCCTTCAGAAATCATTCTAATATGCTGATTTGGTGCTCAAAAACATTTATTATTATTAATGTTGCAAACAATTGTGCTGCTTATTAGTTTTATGGAAACTGTGATACATTGTATTTTTCAGGATTCTTTGATGAATAGAAAGTTCAAAAGAAAAGAAACCTTTTTTGAACAATAATATAATTTGAGCATTTCAGAGTGGCAGATTTTCAATCAATAACAAACAGATTTTCAATCACACAAATATATACCAAAACATAAGCATTATGGAACAATATGAAGATGAATAAATAATGATACATTTTATTTTAATTATTACTTACAGAATGACAAAATCAAGATCACTATCTATTCTCAATTCTCTTTCCACCTGTTGCCATCTGCAGCGGTTCCGTTCTGGGTGGAGAAGCCTGAGAGTCTGGTTTTGTCTCGTGATGACAGTGGTAGTATAGTGTGTAGGGCTGATGGAATTCCTCGACCCCAGATACAGTGGCTGGTTAATGGAGAGCCAATCAGTGGTGAGAAAAACAACAGCTTCATTTACAACCAGGTGCACTGCCAAGCTTTGTAATGCTCACTCTTTCTGTGTTCACTTTAGATGCTCCTAAGAGTCCAGGCAGACAGGTTTCAGGAGACACTTTGATGTTCAGGGCTGTGGTCCCAGACAGCGCTGCTGTGTTCCAATGCAATGCTTCAAACCAGTACGGCTATATCATGGCAAACGCTTTCTTGGCTGTAATGGGTAAGAGCTAGAAGAGGCTGGAATGAAACATACTAGCATTTACATGCACCATCAGCTTTAACCATTACTTGCAACTTTACCCTTACGCAAAGAAAATATATTTCCTAATATATGAATGATCAATATATTAAATGACATAATGGTATATTAGAAATGATACAGAATAATATATTGTGGAAATATATTACAATATATTGAATAATATATAAGGAATTGCCGCTTTTCATATATTGAAAAATATGTGACAATATATTTACTTATATATCACAATATATGTCATTTTATATTCAGTAATACACTTTATAATATATAGATGTACATGTGATAAGATATGGTACTGCATGTGTAAATATATTGTGAACATATATTCACGCAGTATATACACACATATATGGAAATATATATTTCTTATATTTAACAATCATTTATGATATACTATATGTTTCATATTTTAAAATATAGCTAGCTTGCAATAGCATAAGAACACCTGCTCATAATAAAGCACTTAGTAGACAGACTATCACTGTGCTGAACAGTGCACTACCATTACCTTTTAAATAAAGTAACATAATTTAACAGTGTTTGGCAAATAGTTTTCCTGACCACAGACTCTACTCTTCTGCACAATGATAACCAAACAAACTTTTACAAACCCTTTTACATTTCAAAATAATACAACATTAAACACTAACAGAAGCCACTCAGTGTGTGTGTGTATATATATATATATATATATATATATATATATATATGTGTGTGTACATACATTCACATTTATATGGGAACATATATGTGCAATACATACTCAATAAAGGATCAAGCAATGAATATTTATTTTTGTCTTCATTTCTAAATATATTTGTATGTATCAATATATAGCTATATATGGTCAATGCATATTTTGCTGTCTATTGAAAAATATAAGCACTAGTTTCCAATATATGGAAATGTATTATGTAATATATTGCATTATATTTTGCAGTATATTGCCATATATTTTTGTTTTGTAAGGGTACTCTGTTGTCTGCAGATATGAAACCTCGACTGCTTGGTCCCAGAGATGAACTCATTAAAACAACAGAAGGCAATGATACTCATTTAGACTGCCCATATTTTGGCTCTCCTAAACCTGATCTGCGGTGGTAAATATATGTCTTACTATCATTTATATTCATCATCCAAGTCAGTATTGTAAGTTGTAAGAACAGTAACTTGTAAGGAGTTTTTACTTTTGAATTGTCACAAATACAAGCATAAAAACAGGAAATATGTCTGTTGTGATGGTGTGAATAAACAAAAAGTGGAGTAATTGCATTTCAAAATGTAAGTGCACATAACAAAGTTTCCAATCAACGTGTGTATAGGTCAAAAGGAGGACTAGGTACCTTAGAGGGAAGTCGTCATATGATTCTTCCAAATGGTACATTGGAAATCAGAAACACAAAGCTACAAGATCAAGGAAGCTATGTGTGTGTTGCAAGCAATGTCATTGGACGAGATGAGAAGGAGGTCCAACTAGAGGTCAAAGGTCAGTATCTGGAAAAGTTACTGCTTTGAAATTTCTAATTAAAATACCTATATTTCATATGCACCAATGTCCATTTAAAACGTTTAAAAATGATTATGGTTTATAAAACATCCAAGAAGGAAAATGATTTTGCTTTATAGATTCTTGATTCTCCATTTTACTTGTAGATGTTTTGTATATCGTTATAATGCAGGTTGCCCTGCTTGTTAAAAGATTAACTTATTTTTATTTTATAGAGCCCATTAAAATTGTCCGTGCCCCACACAATACTGTAGTCATAAGAGGAAGTCTGGCTCACTTTGATTGTAAGATTAAATTTGACCCGACTCTGGATGTCACCGTCACTTGGCTTAAAGACAAGAAGTTCTTGATCTTAGGAAGGAGGTAAACATAAAAAAAAAAGTTAAATCTGGCCACAAGCATGATGGAAGTGTCATTAATTATTCTAATGGTTTACTGCATTAAAAGATACTGTATTTGACTGCTTTGTGTATTATAGGATGACAAAGGATGAGGATTCTCTGAGCATTGCTGATGTGTACAGACGAGATGAAGGCGCCTACACCTGCAGGGTTAAAAGTGAACTGGAGGAGGTCACTGCCTCAGCCAAACTCACTGTGATGGGTACCAGCACATATACTGTCTCTACACATGTATACAGTATAAACATGAGAACATTATTCATGTATACTTTTGCTTTTAGATCGTCCAGACCCGCCCAGTGCCCTAGAGATATCAGACCCATCAGAGAGGAGCATTAGACTCACCTGGATACCAGGACTAAGCAACCACAGTCCTATTAAAGGTACACAAATACACACATCCACACAAACATAGATGCAAACTAAATTTTTAAACAATCTAGCCTGACAATGACATAATCTTGAATTAATTCTCTTTTAGAGTACGTGGTTCAATTTACTGAAGATCTCCTTGCAGACTATTGGCTGCTGCCAAGCAGCTGGAAGAACCTGTCCAGCTACCCAGGGAGCCTAAACTCTGTCATTTTACAGCTGACACCATTTGTAGAGTACAGATTCCGGGTCATTGCTGTAAATGGTATAGGTCCCAGTAAACCCAGCTGGCCATCTGAATACTACCAGACTGGAGGAGCTGGTAGGTCCCTATTCTATTCTATTCTATTCTATTCTCGTTCAAAAGTTTGGGGTCGGTAAGATTTTTTTTTTTTGTCAATCACAACTACAGTAAAGTCCATTCACAACAAGGACGATACCTATAATGATAAAGATATAGTTTTAAAAATTGTTCTAAATTAAAAAAGAATAGCAAAGTCCACACCACAACTATAACGATAACAGCACAGGGGAACAGTATTGTTGGAATCACTTTCAGAACGATGAATGATAAACGTTGACAGCCAGTCAGAATCCACCTGACTTTAAAGAGCTTGAACATTTAAAGAGGCAGAAAACAGCATGTGCTTATTATAAATAAAGAATGTTATCATATGTTGGTATGGACGCTTATATAGCTATCAATATGGTTATCATTCTTGGTGTGAACAAGCCATTATTGTGAAATATTATTACGTTTTAGAATAGATGTTTTCTGTTTGTTATATATTTTAAAATGTAATTTATTCCCATGATGCAAAGCTGAATTTTCAGCAGTCATTATTCTAGTCTTCAGTGTCACACGATCCTTCGGAAATCATTCTAATATGCTGATTTGGTGCTCAATAAACATTTATTATTATTATCAATGTTGAAAACAGTTGTTCTGCTTAATAAATTTGTGGAAACCATGATAAATGTTTTTCAGGATACTTTGTTGAATTAAATGTTCAAAAGAACAGCATTTATTTGAAATACTTTTGAAAAATCTTTTGTAACATTATAAATGTCTCTTTTTACTGTAACTTTTTATCAATTTAATACATCCTTGCTGAATAACTGTATTAAGCTCTTTTAAAAAATGGAATATTATTATATTATAATATATTGTACTGTATGTTGAATTATGTTTTGTGTCTTTAGTGCCTGATGCCATCCCAAGAAACATCCAAGGAATGGGAAGTGGAGTGTTCAGAAATAACATGGAAATCAGCTGGGAGGTGATGTTCTGATGATTGATGGATAGCAGTCATTTTATTCAGAGTTGTTGAGTGTGATGTAATCACATGCATATGATTTATATTAACTGTGATGTTTTTGTTGTGTCTGAAGCCACTAGAGTACAGAGAATGGAATGGGCCGAAACTGGGCTACATGGTTTGGTGGAGACGAAGGGATTCAAGGGAGGAGTGGAAGAACTACACAACATACTGGTGGTGTAGCTACATCATCTATGACACTGACACTTTCACGCCCTATGAGATTAAAGTTCAGGCCGTCAACTTCTTCGGCTATGGCCCAGAATCCCCTATTGTGCTTGGCTACTCTGGGGAGGACCGTAAGTTCACATCTACTGAAGTTCTGTTCAGCATACATTAGAAAAGCAGATTCTGGTCAGTGCTTCACTCATATTGGGTTCTCTAACAGGTCCAGTTGCCGCTCCATCTGACCTGAGCGTGTCAGACATTGAGAGCACAAAGCTGACAGTCCATTGGGATCCAGTGGCACGAGCTGACATCATGGGTGATATAAAAGAGTACAAAGTATGGCTTCTTAGTTGCACAGGTAAGTTCATGCCCTTGCAGTAAATGATATGGGCTGCTGATGGAGCTGTGGTTGGTTTCACAGGTTTATTACTGGAGAGAAAGCAGTCGTCTGCCCTGGCACATTGTTAGCAGGAGGATTAAGACCAAGAGTTTTAAAGCTAATGGACCTCGTCTGTCTGGGACCCTGACCGGTCTTGTACCATATAGTAACTACAGAATGTATATTGTAGTGGCCAATAACCGCTACGAGGGTCCGCCCAGCAACACCATTGAGTTTCAGACACCTGAAGGAGGTATTAAACTGTCCAGTTAACATTATAACACATCAAACACATACAAGACTTCTTACATGCATCTCCCTTCCACTCTAGTGCCCTCGATTCCCAGATCGTTCAGAATCATGCACCGGCACTATGACACCATTTATCTGGACTGGGAAGAACCTGCAGAACCCAATGGCATTCTGACCGGATATATTCTCAAATATCAGACGTGTAAGTGCACTTACATCACCTTTTTTTAAAAGCATAAGAATCGATTTTTTTTAATGAATAGAAAGTTGAAAAGAACAGCATTTATTTGAAATGGAAATCTTTTGCAACTTTATAAATGTCTTTATTGTTCATCAATTTAATGCATTCTTGCTAAATAAAATATTAAAAACATTTACTGACTATAAACTTTTGAATGGTAGTATATGTGTAAATTATATAAACTATTATCATGACATGCCATCATTTTGACAGTCTCTTAAACTAACATTTAGTTCACTGTGGTAAAAACATTAATAATTAACTGGTTTAATGATCAAAAATGCACGCAAACCTTGCATGTCTCTCCCCCCAAACATGTAGCATTCCTTAAAATGATGACATTATTTGTAGCTTTTCTGCAGCATTTTATTTTATTTATGTTATTGTTTGTTGATTACACAAATCAGAGTTCGAAATGGTATCTAGCCCTACAAGACTGTGATGATAATTTCTCTTTAGTGAACATCACTCTGGGCGACAGAATCCTGGTTGAATACATTCCTCCTAATATCACATACTTCTCTCTGCGCCGTTTTGACCGTTACACTCGATACAAGTTCTCACTGGCAGCACAAACCGAGACTGGAGTCGGGGAGGCGTTCACAGAGGAATCACCCCATTTTACAACTGAGGGTAAGGTGTCTTCATTTACATTCATATGATCATTGTTCTGTAAACACAAAATGATTCCTTACATCTTCTGCATGATTGGCTGTGTGCATGAACAGAGTATACCCGGGATCAAGTGGACATTGTGACGCAGGGCTGGTTCATTGGCTTAATGTGTGCAGTTGCTCTCCTCGTTCTTATCATGCTCATAGTCTTTTTCATCAAGAGGAGCCGAGGAGGAAAGTACCCAGGTGCAATATAAATTACTTGAGACAAATTACTATATACAAAGTGTCTCCTGAGACAAGTTACATATAATTATTATGCATTTGCTATAATATATGTGGCAAAATATATTCTTTTGTTTGTTTGGTTTTTGTAAGTGCGGGACAAGAAGGACTTTGCACTGGAGCCAATGGATGATAGAGAGAATGGAACGTTTGATTACAGGTGACTTTCTGTTTGATTTTGAACATTTTCTTACGTTTATTTACTACAGGCACAGTTTATTTTCAGTGATGCACTTACATGAAAACAGCATGTGAGATACACTAAAGGGTGAAAAATTAATCAATCAATCCCATCATTTACATCATAACATAATCGCATTAGCACAGGTTGATTTGAAGTATGTACTGTATACCACAATAATTGTTCCATTTTCATCACTCCATCCATCAAACATTTCTCACTTTGTTTATTCCTCCTTTATTTTTGTTTATGTCTTTTGCGATTGGACCACTGAAGGTCTCTTGAGAGGTATGAATGTCATACATATGTTATGTCATACATAACAAGTGTTTACTTTTTTTAATTAAATTACCTTATTTGTTTTACTACAATAATTAATACACTACAAGTATTCCAGTCTAACGATTGAGCTATTTTTTTGTTCAAAGGTTTGGGAAATTAATACTTTTATTCAGCAGGATGCATTCAGTTGTTCCAAAAGTGACAGTAAGGATATTTATAATAATAATTTGAATCTTTCTATTCATCAAAGAATGTATCACAATTTCCACAAAAATATCAAGCAGCACAATTGTTTTCAACAGTGATAATAATAAGAAATGTTTCTTGAGCAGCAAATCAGCATATTAGAATGATTTCTGAGGAAGAATGGAGTAATGATGCTGAAAATTCAGCTTTACCACCATAGGAATAAACATTAAAATAGAACACAGTTCTTTTAAATTGTAATAATATTTCACAGTATTAATGTTTTTACTGTATTTTTGATCAAATAAATGCAGCCTTTTTTTTTCTTTCAAAAATCTTACTGACCGCAAACCTTTGAACGGTTGTGTATTTTTTATTGACTACTGTTGTCACATTTTTTATGTTTTGTATGTCATGTTTATGTTTGCTGCTTCATATTATATTAATTGTGACTTCTTGGCTTCTATATCAGGATAACACGAGTGTCCACAATGCTCTATACCAGACGGTATGTATCTCTTTAAGCTATGTTATGAGCATTGTTTGGAATAAGGAAGAACTTCTTCCCTGTAAAATCAGTCTGAAATGAATAATTTCCCCCTCAGTGAGGAAGAAAGTCAACAGGGACGCAGTCAAGGTGTGATCGAGCACATTGGCAGGAGAACGAACAGTGACGACAGCCTCATGGAGTACGTTGAGGGTGAAGAGATCGAGTTTAATGAGGATGGCTCTTTCATCGGCGAGTACACGGGCGTCAGTAAGAGGACCATCGACAGAAGCCCGTACCATAACAGCTCTGAGCCCACGTCTCCTGTGGCCATCTACTCTTTTGCTTAGAGCTCATGGTGGGATGCCCACAGTGTCCCATTGAACCAACTTTACACAGACGGACTTGACCTCAAAACACACAACACAAGATTATGATCTGTTTGACCTGTCAGACAGGCTGCAAATGATGTGTAGAGGTGTGTTTTAAAGGTAAACCGGTGTTTCTGGTGATTTACAGTAAAAGTATCAATCAGTGTTTTTCAAATCCACAAATCATGCGAGAGGAAGTCAAGCAAAGATGTCTTGATGTGTTTATCATGTTGATAAGAAGACTGAAAAGAAATGGCTGATAGAAGCTTGATTCGCTGAACAAGCTTATGTTCATTTTATAAAATAACATTCAGTATCATTTCACACCGATTTACTTACACAGACATATGAAGAGATGTTGAGCATCAATAACTCCCACAATGCTTTGTTGTTTAACCAGTGTTTGATGTCACTGATAGTTGCTACTAATTCTTGTGTATGTTGTTTTTCAATAGCACCGTTTTTACTTGTATTTTTGTGTGTTTGCTGTACTGTAGGTCACATTAATACAAACCACTTATTCTCACACAAAACACAATCTAACCCTTTGCTTCATATTATAGTATGATGTACATGATGGCTTTTGTATTTGTTTTTTTCAGTCTGTTAAGAGTACTATCATAAATGTAGTAGTGCTTCAGTTATTAAAGTGCATCAGTGAATTAATGCCTTTGTGGTGACTGAAGTAAAGGTCATAATAGGTCATAGTGACCAGGGCCTATCAAGCTCCAAAAAGAGCAAAAACAAGTGATAAAAGCACCATAAAATGGTCTGTATGAATCATTCACTGTATCTTCCAAGTCTTCTGACTGAAGTCATATTACAGATTTGTGTGAGGAACAGACCAAAGTATAATCTTGCCTTCCCCCGAATCTCACATCTATTCCACATATGGGGTTTGAACTACATGAGCATAAGTAAGCAATAACACTGTTTTCATATTTATATGACCTGTCACGTTAAGGGCCCGTTACGAGGCTGATAGGCCAATATTCTCCACTAGAGGACAGAATGAACTGACCAGATCCTAAACACGAGCTCTACTACAAACATGGGCACGCTTACACAACCTGTATTCGAACATTGAGAAACCACAGTCTCTGTAAGTTGTATATTATGTCTAGTTTTTATTATGAAACAGAAAAAAAAACATGTCTAACAATACCAGTGCTGATAATCATGTAAATTTACAGAAAGGGTAGTACAAGTTCAGAGATTTATTTCATTTTTGAGTCACATGTTTGAGTAATATTCATAATACAGCATTCTGTGCAAACATAGAAGGAAGTTCACAAACCAGGGAAGTGAAATATTGCCACACCGTTTAATGACTGTTTACTTCTCATACTTCAGTGTGACAGTGTTTTGTAATGGATTATTTTATATGCTTAGACTTGTTCCTTTTTTCCTCTGTGCAAATGTAGTCATTAAATGACTAAAGCAGTTTTTAAAATCTATTATACAATGCTTCATTTGAACCTGGGAGACCAAGTCTAATTGTGTCAAAGATTAAAGGATTAGTTCACTTTCAAATTAAACATTTCCTGATAAATTACTCACCCCCATATGTCATCCAAGATGTTTACGTCTTTCTTTCTTCAGTCGAAAGGAAATTAAGGTTTTTGATAAAAACATTCCAGGATTATTCTCCTTATAGTGAACTTCAACGGCTACCAAATGGTTGAAGGTCAAAATTGCAGTTTCAGTGCAGCTTCAAAGGCCTCTACACGATCCCAGACGAGGAATAAGGGTCTTATCTAGCGAAACGATTGGTCATTTTCTAAAAAAGAATAAAAATTATATACTTTTAAACCTCAAAGGCTGGTCTTGTGTAGCTCTGCAATGCGCATGCCTACTATGTGCAGTCCCGTTCGAAACAGTTAGTGTTGACAACTTCTTTCAATTTTCTCTATATAGTGGACTTCAGTGGGGTTCACTGGGTGGAAGGTCCAAATTGCAGCTTCAGTGCAGCTTCAAAGTGCTCTACACGATCCCAGACGAGGAATAAGGGTCTTATCTAGCGAAACGATTGGTCATTTTCTAAAAAAGAATAAAAATTATATACTTTTAAACCTCAAAGGCTGGTCTTGTGTAGCTCTGCAATGCGCATGCCTACTATGTGCAGTCCCGTTCGAAACAGTTAGTGTTGACAACTTCTTTCAATAGAAAGTAGCTAAAACCAGTTTGAAAAGTCGCTAAATGTGCCAGATGACGTCATACGCTAATTAGCATATTCATGATGTCATCTGGTCTGTTGCCTTTTACATTTGTTTGTCTCTGTGCTCACATACTGTATTTAATGCAGCCAAATTCTCAATAAAACTGTTTTCATTTATATATATTACTGTTTCTGTTGTCAGACAACAGAATAAATATGAAATAGTGACTGAAATGCGGCCCTTTAAGACTACATAACCAGCTCTCCCTTCCAAGACGTTAATCTGCACAAAAATCCTGCTTTATATTTGAGCCATCGTCTGATGAAATGAAACACACATAAGAAAAGACAAGACACAGACAATTCCTGTGCTGTGATTTCGACTATATTTGCATGTAAAATTTGAGAAGCAACATAATATCTATTTTAACTGAAGGCGCTGCTCCTCTCAGCCGCTCGCTGAACAGAGCAGACGAAGAGAAAGAGGTGTGTGCGCGCTGACCTCGCGCCGTTGCGTCAGTACCAGCGATCACAGAGACTCGCTAAGGTTTGTCCAAGAAGTCGCTAGATTTGTCGCTAGTCGCTTTTTTGGAAAAAAAAGTTGCCAAGGGGTCTGAAAAGTCGCTAAATCTAGGCAACACTGAGGGTAGGTCGAAAAACTCCCATCTCATTTTCTCCGCCAACTTCAAAATCGTCCTACATCACTGAAGAAGTACCGACCCAGTGTTTACAAAGTGAACACGCAAAGAAGGTCAAAACCCTTTACAACCCCCCCGGGTAAAACAGCAATGTAGGACGATTTAGAACGATTTTGAAGTTGGAGGAGAAAATGAGATGGGAGTTTTTCGACATACCCTAACTGTTATGAACCGCCATGCAGAGGCAGAGCTAGACGAGATGAGCGTTTGAGGTTAAAAAGTATATAAATTGTAATTTATTTTTTTTAGAAAATGACCGATCGTTTCGCTAGATAATACCCATATTCCTGGATCGTGTAGAAGCTTTGAAGCTGCACTGAAACTGTAATTTTGACCTTCAACCGTTTGGTAGCCCTTGAAGTTCACTATAAGGAGAATAATCCTGGAATGTTTTCATCAAAAACCTTCATTTCTTTTCGACTGAAGAAAGAAAGACGTAAACATCTTGGATGACATAGGGGTGAGTAAATTATCAGGAAATTTTAATTTGAAAGTGAACTAGGGTTAAGCACATAATACATAATACATTCAAATTCAAGGTTAGCTCCATCACGCAGTGAGTTGTTGCCCTGCCTCATATTTGTCATCAGTCAATTGTATGAAATGTCAGATGACCCACATAGGTCTGGCCTGGGGCAGGGCAAGTGCGTTAAATGCCTTATTATTTTAACGCGTTATTTTTCACCTTAATCTAATTAACGCGTTAAATTACCAGCCCTAATTATATTATGATTTTATTTATTTATTTCAGGATGGGCCTCCCAACTCGCATGCTACTTCACAAACTGGTCTCAGGGAAAATAATGTGTTTTTTTAACCTTAAACCGCATAAACACATTTCATTACACCAAATACACAAAATAATGTTCTTGTTAGCAACATCATATGACCCCTTTAACCTTACCATAGGTTAACATTGTCATTTGGAGTCAATTGGAGATTTCAACTCCAGTGCAAATGAAAGTGGCAGCTGTGATCATCCTGTCAGTTTATCGGGCCATAAAGATAAGCATAGCCATACAGAACATAGCCATAAAGAATAACCTGACATTATCTTTGACATTTCCTTTCTTCATTGTGGTTCTCATATCAAGGTGTGTAAATCACTGGTTGTGACCCTGCTCAACAATACAACAATATGGACTGTGGTAGGTTACCTTGTACATTTGTTTTGGTAGTGCATGTCAACATCTGTTTTATCAGTTACCAATGAAAGCCTTTTGTAACACAACCTCCAAGTTGTGTGCCAACAGGATGACATGTAAGACTAATGACTCATTTTCTGTGTTTTGCCTCTCTCAGTACACTGTATAAGAAAAAAATTGCAGAAAAATGGAAAAGGTTCTGGTAACTTTCTGTGGACATGGCATTGTACACTATGAATATGTTCCTCTAGTTGCTATGGATCAAATTTAAATATAAGGATATTTTACAGTCTTTTTTGATAAACGTATTTTTTTGCAGTGGATGTAATTTTGGATCAGTATAAATTTTATTCCATAAGTAAGACTTAATATGTTTTGAGAGGGCCTGTGTCTTTGAAATGACTCTTCAAATTAGACACTTAATTCATTGAACTGAGTCATTAAAGTTTGAACAATGAAACAAACGCACCTACAATCACAATGTACAAAACCTAAAGACTGTTATAGTGCAATGATCCATCTCCTAAAAATGTATTGTATGATAACATCAAGGGCAGATGACAGGGAACTGCTATTTTAGGGAAATACCTGTGTGTTCTTGTTTTTGGTTAATCATCGGTAATTGGGAACAGGGAGTTCTGTGTGTTGGGGGTTATATAAACAATAACTTCTGTCTTTCATACAGCAGTGGCAGACAGAGTTTCTTGACTGATACGACCATCACAATATGATGACCAAATTCATTTTTCTAGCTGGTACGTGATTGTTGATCTTACAGAATTAATTTTAAGAGCTTCATGGCCTTGGAGTGCTTTATATGTTAACATTTCTTTTTATCTTGTTTCAGGCTTTTCCCTGGCATTGTGTCACTTTGGTAATTTTCTTTTCATTTGTTGTTTCATTCCTAAATAATATGTTAAAAAATCACTATATACTAATACTACTAACAATAATAATAATTTATCCATTCTGCTAACTGCTTTTCTTATGTAGGTTAATGGAAATAATAAATATAATAACAATTGCTTTTAATAATATTTTTTCATGTTTATTGTAATTAATAATTGTATATTATATTACTATATATTATATTTAGGGCTGGTAAGCGATCAAAATTTGTAATCTAATGATTCTGTGCACTCATTTAATTTATGCTTTTTCCGTCATTAATCAGGCGAATGAGTTGATCAAGTACGAATGGAATGATGACACTCTCTATAAATCTTTCAATGGACTAAAGGAAAAGTATGTATCTAATGTTTTGTTTGTGAATGCATTTGATAATAAAATAGAATGCATTATGTAATGTAGTTTTGAATAATGATGATTTGTCAGAGAGCAATACAGAAAATAATGATTCAAATATTTGACTTGACAGAAATCCCAACTTGAAAACTCTCTTGGCTGTCGGGGGATGGAACTTTGGCACAACTCAGTAAGAATGCTGCTCAAAACACTGAATTTTGAAGGATGGGTGATAAACTGTTTATTTCATTTTCATGAAACTTCTCGATCCAAATTCAGGGGGCTGTTTCATAAAACTAGTTTACCAAATAAGCCAGGCTTATTTCAGTTATTCATTTCACTTATTGTCACTTGATTTGGTTTTTCCGAAAGCAAAATTACCATAGCTCAAGCTCAGTCACTGTGGCAACTTATGTTGGGAAACTAACCTGGTCCAGGGCAGGCTAACTGTCAGGCTAAGCTTAGTTCCAACACTGATATTGATACGCATTGATATTACCACTGACTCTCTCACATACAATTAGTTTACTTTATTATTAGTCCAAAAATAAAAGCATACAGAAAATGCAACTTAAATAATCAAATAAATAAAAAAAAACTGGCTACAACCAACTGTATTTAATGTATTGTGCCCAAAATGTAATGACCAATATTTATTACATATAGGCCTACTCTTTTGGACCATGAGGGTGAGTAAATGATGACACAATTGTCATTTTTTGGGTGGGTGAACTGTACCTTTAATAGTTTATTTTATTAATTGTATTATTATTACTATGGAAATATGAAATTATTTCTTTAATTAAATGATACTCTAAATCAGGGCTGTCCAAACTCGGTCCTGGAGGGCTGGTGGCCTGCAGAGGTTAGCTCCAACCCCAATTCAACACACCTGAACCAGCTAATCAAGCTCTTACTAGGCATAGAAACTTCCAGTCAGGTGTGTTGAGGCAAGTTGGA